>NW_020837990.1:10407892-10723572 GCF_003676395.1 Aethalodelphis obliquidens | reverse complement strand
ACACACACACACACACACACACACACACACACACACACACACACACATCTCATTCCTCTAGTGTCTTTTGCCTTTAAAAAAAAACTAAGCAGATCAACGTGGGATCTCCTTTTTGTAGCTTTATAGAAAGGGTTCCTTTGCTGCGCACTCACTTGTAAGAAAATGAGACAAAAAGGTGAAACCCACAGCCAAACTAGGACTCTCCGTTCCCTGAAACCATTTAAAAATCAAACAAAAGGACCCCAAATTAAGAATCTAGGAAGCTCAGAAAAATAAAATCTCTAGGTTCAGGAAGACCGCACTTGGTGTTGCCCAACTGGCACAGACCAGGTTCAGAGAAATACTTCCAGACACTAAGACTAACCGAATGAACAAAGTCCAAGTTTATTTTTATACTTTCAGTCGAGTTTGAACTCTGTAAAACCTCATAAATAAGTTATAATTTCTGTTCACTTTGTATTTGTCCAGTATGCAAAGTGTGTCACCCTTTCTAGCTGAATTCAATTCCCACATAGACTCTTGTTTTGTAGGAAGAATGCCAAATTGCAGCTTCTGGGGGTAGATCTCAATTTGCAGTATTCGGATTTCTTTTCCTTTCCTTTTCTTTCTCCTTCTTTTTTTTTTACCTTTCTGCCAACTTTGCTTTCCAGTGTTTACAAGTTGACAAATGTTTGACTTCAGTTGTGTTTCAATGTCTGTGTAAAAGAGCTGCCTTTTTTTTAAGTTACAAGTACTGCCCAGGGGTGTAGGATCGTCACAGGACAGCTTCACGAAATCTGATTGTTTACAGTGGCTCTTCCCCCCTTTCTGATTTGAAATTTTTGCCTGTGTGCGACTCAGGTGAAAATTCATCTCCTTCTGGAATGGTTTTGCTTTCGGGTTTTCAGTTCTTTTTTGTTTCCTAGGGGGTTAGACCACTTCTGATTAGCTACCACCTGCCTGTTATCTGTGAAAAGGATCTGCTCCCCAGGCATCCCTGTCCTTCCTTTTGAAGGACTCTTAGGCTTTGTTGAATGAAGCAGAGAAGATTGTATAGTTGGGGCTGGTCTTGGTGAACACACATTTTTACCCCAAACATCCCCTTTTTTGTAGAAAGCCAAATAAAATATATACGTACAATTTCCTTTTGAGCCCAGAATCTAGATTTGAGCGGAAGAGCATGTGTGCTTCAGGGAATTAGTGTCTTTTTTTGGAAGTCTGTTGAAGTAAAATAACATCGGCCTTCTGTTCACTTAGGCAGCGTTTGTAGAAACAAAAGAGAGAAAAAAAAAAACCCAACCTGCTGTCTGGAGTCATAACACAACTTTCCTGGATTGGAAACCAAGTGGGGGAAAGAAAAATACAGAAACTTTAAGGGGGATGGGAGGGGGGAGAAGGGAAAAGCCAGCCCTTTGTATAGAAATTTTGCTTTTTTTTCCTCATTCTACTTTAGAACTGCAAGCTTGTGCACTGTGGATGCGTGAATATTTTAGTGTGAAACGTGTTTTTGTCATAGTATTGAAATAAAACTTCAACATAGTTTGGTTGTGGAAGGTATAGCAGATAGTTCAGAAAAAAAAAATTCAGGAAACAAAAATAAATCTTAAAAGGAATTGAAGCCTTTAAACAAAGAAAATGAAGTCAAAGCGATTGTGATAATGAAGAAGATGCTAAGTCAGCAGAAATCAGCACCCTGCAGGGACCTTTCGCAAGGTACAAAACAGCAAGAGGTTAGGGTAGAAAGACTTCCCCTGAGTCTGTTCTGTGGGCCACACTCCCCAGTGTTCTGACACTTCTGCAGACTAATCAGTGGCGCTATGCTAGATAATCATTATCAAACTGTGAAAAATAATGGTCTTGTCATTTGCTCAGTGTGGGGTTATTTTGCATTTTCTCAGCTCCTGAGGATGGAAATGGAGGATCCCAGTCTACACAGCTCTGGCCCTTTGACATTAGGGCTTGCACAAATCTATGGTTCGAATGCACAGGCCCTCAGGAACAAGTCAGGTGAAGACAGTTGTTAGAGCACACAGAGCACACAGCAGATGGGAGCTCCTGGGCGTCTGAGACAGACGGGGAGGACCCAGCGGGGAGTGGTAGGCTCTTCCGGTTCCCCAGGTTGTCAGTGGAATCAGTTCCTCATCTTGTGATGTTAATGGCTTTGACTACCTAGGCCAAGCCCACACTATACCTCGTTAAGACTGTGCATCTCACTCCAAGGGGTTGTGGTCAAATAAACTGATTTTGGGTTCCGGTGGTTAGGAAGAGAAGGAGGTATGGTCAACCCTCAGATAACCTGGCCCAGGGCAGCTGACTCCCCTGCCCCCTCCCTAAACCCTGGCTCTGCCATTGGCTGGAACCCAAAACTCTGCCAACCTTTCGTTTTGCCTCTCTCCCATCATACAGAGATTTGTCTCTGCAGGCGTGAGCTTTCTTTTCTTTAAAAAAAAAAAAGAAACAGAGCAATGCTTTCTTTAAAATCAAAGAGGGAGTCACTTAATTTTCAAGACGTTCTATCTTTTACGTTAAAGGATAAAAGCTTATAGTTTTCCTTTTTTTTAATTTTTTGAAGGAGAGATCACTCTACCGGTTTCCAGCGGCTATGTGTCTATATGTGTATGTACCATACATATGTATTCACATAAATACCGGCGTGGCCAGATTCTGCTGGAGGGGCACTCAGGTGCCGTGCACGGGGCCTCGGAACCCTGAAGGGCCGTAGTATATATAGTGCAGCTTTGAAGCAGAACGCTATTTTCACACTTTTCTATGGAGCCTTCCGTCCCAGGTTTTCACTGTAGGCTGTCTGTCTGGATGGTGGTTCTCAGATCTCCATTAACATCTCTACCCAGCATTCCCGACTTCGGGGGCCTTCTCTCTTGTTACAAACTTTTTACCAAGTGAAACATCGATACCACCTTTGTTTCCATTCTCACTGGTGTAAATACTGAGTACTAACTGAGAATTTTGACTTTGCATTCTGTCAGAATACTTGTGTTCAATAAAAATTGAAAGAAAAAAAAAGCTCTTATGGTCCAACTGGGATTTATTTCAGATCCGTGGAAGTCTGGCATGTGAATCAAATGTGGAAATGCCTCTGGTTTTTTTTTTTTTTTTTACCTCATTTAAACCCAGGGTCTTGAGTTCATGTTGCCTGAATGATAGTTTTTAGTCTTTTCTCTCAGGTTGTTAGAGGAGTCCTCGTCGAGAAGGGCCAGACATCAGATTCAGAAAGACTGCATTCAAATCCTGGTTCTGCCACTTCCCTGTTGACCTTGGAAGAGTTACCTAATCTCCTCCAGACTCAGTTTCCTCTTTTGACAAACAGGAAATACCAAGCTGTTAGAGTTGGGGTGCTGGGTAATGAACGAAGCAGCATATGGGAAAGCCTTGGCACATAGTAGGTGCTCAACGAATGGGAGTGTCGCCTCCCTGGTGTATGATAACATCAAACCCACCTGGAATAACAGTGCACACCTGAGCTCCAAGGTGCCAACGCCGAGGTAGATGCATGAGGCTATTCTAGAATACATGATGCCTCTCCTTATTCCTTTGTCATCCCATTCAGCTCGTGGAGCCTTAATTCAACCCCTGGGATTTACTGAAACCTCTGAGCTAGACAGAGAGTGAAGAAAACTTTGCCTCAGCTCAGAATTCTCTTGCATACGCTGCTGTCTGGCTGTGTTGGGAAGCAGCAGCCAGTAGAGTTGGGATCATCTATTAGACTATGGAATCAGGAGTTCCTGGGGAAGAAGCCAGGACGAGGGTAAGGCAAGCAAGGAGCCCAGGGAGCAAAATGTAACTCCTTCTCAGGGCCGACCCTGCACCTGCGCGAATCTGAGTGACACCATCTTTCGGGTCTATGGCCCTCACGCTGGTTTCAGCCTGGGTCAGTGGAGCCCTCTCCTGGGGTGGTATCTGCAGCCACTCCCAGAGTTTGTCTCTTCCCTGGCCCTAGGGCCTGTGTAAATGGCACAGAACGACATGCATCTATGTGACTTCCTGTGCCACAGATTTCCAGCTGCATGTGGGGTGAGGGGCTGTAAGAGCACATTGCTTTTCAGGATGTGGGTAACCCTCTCCATTGATCCATGAGGGCTTGCTTCCAGAGCCTTCCTCCTTCAGGCTAGTCTCCTCTCTGATTCACTAAGCATTTCTTGAGTGTCTCAAGGTGCTCCAAGAGACAGCAGTGAACAAAACACTCTCCGGTGGAATATGTGTTCAGTGTGAGGCTGAGGATTCTAGACAGGAACCTAGTACATTGTGGAGTCATTGGGCTGTCCACCCGCATTCCAGTTCTCCCCGCTCCTTCCCAGCACCTGACAGGATTACACTTCTCTCTTCACTTCCAGTAGATGTGGCCACGTGGCTTGCTTCCCACAATGATACAGGAGCAGGGGAGTGCATGTCCCTTCCAGGTGGAGCCTTTGAAAGCCAGTGGGTCTCTCCCCTGCCACAGCAGCCAGCAGCAGTGCACGTGGTAGAAGGGCCATCACCTGGGCCCAGAGTGAGGGGTGTGAACAGAGGACCCATGATGGGCGTGGCATGTGCATGTGGGATCAACCCAGTGAACGTTTTAACAACCAGCTCTCCAAAGAAGGAGGGGAGGGGTGGGTATATAAGTACGGGGTGTGTGTGAGGTGTGTGTATGTTTATTAGAAACTTTGCTGATATAAGGAATGCAATTTACAAATAGTAAAACAAACTACTCTACGCTGAAATGCCATGTACCCAATCAATACAGATGCTTTGGTTCATTTTTGCTGAAGTCTTGTATCCATAATCAACCCACGGCTGCAACTGATGGATGAGCGTACTTCCAACATGAATGTTGCCTGATATATTCACTTATGTTAATAAGCAAGACGAAAGTGACACGATGAAGACCTATGGGTCAGAACCTCACTCATTTATCAGTGGTGAGCAACCTCTTTGCCGAATCAGGTGTGAGTGTTTGAATACTGCTTCAGTTTCTGCTATTCACGGTGTAATGGCTGCAGACGTGACACACTTTGAAGTTTAATCTGCATCATAAGTATTTGCCCCATCACTTTTTTAAGTCTAGACAAACACACACAGAGAGACACAAAAACAATCAAACCCTGATTTGTAGCCTTACTGATTTCAGGGGTGTGTAAATATTCCCAATATGGCTGATTTCTACATGTCATCACTGCATGAGGAGTTAGGCAGAAATGCACAGTAGCACATACTATATATTAGTATTTCCACAATACAAATAAAAAAGACATAGATAACCTCAAGCACAGGGGTCATCATAATATGGAGTAATAATAATAAACTTCATATACATTAATAATAATAGTAAAATGTTGTAAAACAATGGAGATCTGATGTGTTTTGAGTAGGTACTGCCATCATTTTTAATGTTTGTTAATTGGAAGTGTATGTAATTTAACTTTTAATAATGACCGTGCTTAACACTGACTTAAATTTCCTGAAAATTTAACAATTGGCTCTTCTGATCCAGTACAAGCTGACTTCAGCATACCACTGGATAACCCTTTATGTTATAAGCCACTTCACCTTGGGATCTGTTACCATAACGTTATTTAGCCTATCACGGCTAAATCAGGGAGTGGTCAGTCCTATGGACAACAATAAGTCCAGGTGAGGGGGGCGGTCAGAGTAGTCTTCTCTGAAATGATGACATGGGGCAGTGACCTGAAAGAAGTGCAAGTATCTGAACGAAGATATCTCAGGCAGCGAGAACAGCAAGTGCAAAAGTCCTGAGGTAAGGACTTGCCTGGTGTGTTTGATAAAGAGCAAGGAGGGCAGTGTGGCCGGAGCAGAGAGCAAGGGATGGTGTAGGACAGAGGCTGAAGAGGTAGGAGATAAGTCAGTGGTATCCACAGCTAGACCACATAGGGTCTGTAGACTATGGTTAGAATTTTGGCTTTTTCTTCAACTAAGATGGAAAGCCAAAGGAAAATTTTTAGCAGAAGACTGACATGACTTTTAAGTTTTAAAATTGTCACTCTGGCTGCTGGGTAGAGAATAGACCACAGCAGGGGAAGAGAGGAAGTAAGGGTACCAGTTAGGAGGCAATGATGTAGATGAGACAAGATGGAGTGTGTGGGGCAAGCTGGATCCAGTGGAAGTGGACAATGGCCAGATTCTGGCTCTGCTGAAGGTCAAACCGTCAAAAATGGATAATAGATTGGATGTGGATTTGAGAGTGGCGTCAAGGATGACTTCCAGATCTGGGGCCCGAAACCATTGAAAAGATGGGTTTGCCATTTACTCTCTAAAAGGAGTAAAGAAGCAGAGTTTGGGGATGCAGACTCTGGTTCTGGACACTTTAAGTCCGAGATCCACGCGCACACCCTAGTGGAGATTTTGGATAGACTGAAGCTCGAGTGTCTGGAGACACAGGTAGGAGCTGTCAGCACAGAGCTTGGGTTTAAAACCCTGGCACTTGGTGAGGTCACCCAGGAACGAATATAGATGAAGAAGAGGAGAGAACCAAGCATGGAACCCGGAAAAGAAAATTCACAGGCAGCTCTATGTCAGGGAAGAAACTGAATGACTCTTTATCTGGCACTTAGAACGACGGCATTTACACAGGGGGTCGGCAGAGGAACAAGCTCGCACCGACGAGGTGAAAGACCATCTGATTCCAGGCTGTCCCTGCCGTGTGCAGTCTCCGGACTGTGCCTCTCACATGTCGAAGCCTTGCCGTTTGCTCAGGATCTTCCTCTCCCCTGGAGCTCCTCCGTCGCCCTGGCTGACTTCCGTGCTTTATGCAGACAGCCCTTCCAACACGCAGCTTGACCTCCTCGTCTCTGTTCCCTGGTCCAGCACGTCAACCACTCGTTCCCAAAATTCCAACACTCCTTCGCCTTGATGTTCTCACTTGGCGTCTCTCTTGAAAAACTCCAGCCCCAGAAAATCATCTGGCTGCCGGCTCTTTGCTCACCCCCGGACGGCTGGCCGCCTTTGGAGAGAAACCAGGTAATCAGTCACAATAGTACCACTAGGTAAGTCCCTCTCAACTAGACTCTGAGACTAGCTTTGCTGGACAATCTTACGGATACTTCTCAGCAACTCGTTGATAGGTTACAAAACGTCTTCACTTTCCCCAAACCAACCCCTCCCTCAGCCACGCCTTCCATCTCAGCTTATGGTCTTGCTTCCTTCTCCTAAAGGAAAAGTACAGTTGGCAGGAAGGAGCAACCTCAAGCACCCACACAAAACCTACAACCCCCCGTGCCCTTCCCCTCCCCCCCACCATCTCTTGGCTCCCGTATGAGGAAGCAGCATTTCCCCTTCCTAAAGGCTATCTCCATCCCTGGGTGCTGGCCCTTCTCTCCGCCTCTCATGGGGTCTTTCTTCATCCATTCGAGATCCATTCCACAAACGTCACTGAGCACTGGCCCCAAGGCCATGACTGTGGTAGATGCTGGGGAAACAATGACCCCCGTTTCACGGAGCTTACACCTAAATAAATATATGAGTCCAGGCTGAGTGCGGTAAGAAATATGCAGTGAGGAAAGGATGCCAGCAGGTCACGAAGGAGGAAGGGCTGTTTCATATGGATATCCTCAGGTCTCTGAGGATCTGGCATGAAGCAGAGACCTCAAAACATGAAGCAGCACGTGTTCCATGCACTCAGAGCCTTTCTCGGCTGGCAGGCTTGCGTCTTGGGTCAGACTCTCGAAAGAATATGAAATGAATTTTTTTTTCTAATGTTGAACTCAATTTCTCCTTCAATGTGCCATGCCATGGGGTGGTAGAGATGTAATCTCCAACAAACTAAGACCTCAGCCCTCTCAGTGCTGCTGACACGACCCCTAATCGTGTTAATCTCCAAGCCCATCACAGTGATTTTCCCTTCATGCTCCATGTGCCAGAGTTAGTGGAAAAAAATTGTATTTCCTTAATTATGCCAGGCTGTTTCTCACTTACGGGTCCTGGCATGTCCAAGCGTTTCTTACTTTCTCTGGAATCCCCTCCAGCACCCGCAATGCCCACTAATCCTTTACTTTGACTTCATCCTCAGGTCTCGGCTTAAATATCTCCTGATCAGGTAAGTCTCTCCTGACACCTGATCCAGGTTGCATACTCCCCTGTTCGATGTTCTCTCCAGGGCCAGTATACAGCTGGCACTCGCAAGCACAGTTGTATCAGGTTGTTAAAATATTGAAATGCTTCTTCGCTATTGTAAGCAGCTGCTGTCACCCAGCCCCTCACACAGGATCTTTCAGATGCCCCCAAGATCTCACAGCCCACGGGGTTGCACCTGACCCTGAAGAGGGTCTTCAGGGTTCTATTCTCGTGCTTTAGCTGGTGTCCATAGCTAACATAACCCCACACTTTTTTAAATCTCTAAGTTAATGCTTCTCTTTCCCTCTGGTTCTAAACTTCTCCAGGGCAGGTTCTGTGTATCTTATTCGCTACTTTATCTTGGCACCTCATAAAGCACCTGCCACAAAGTAGGAGGTTGGTACTGGTCTGCTTCACGAATCATGGAGTGAATGAATGCATGAATGAAGCGAACATATCTATATGGACACGAGCCATGGTTCCCTGCCCATGTTCGTGTGTATGTGAGTGTGTGTGTGTGTGTGTGTGTGTGTGTGTAAGTGCAGACAGGGTCTGTACCTGGCCAGGGAAGATGCCTTTGAACTTGAACCACACAGCAGTGCCACTCAGTCTTGAAGAAGTCCACCCTAGGGACCAGGGAAGTGTCTGGTCAAAGGGCTCACATGTGGCTGGAAAGGGTCTGATCTGCCTGTCCCAGTCCCTGATCACCTTCCTCCAGGTTGGTAACCAAGTCCAGCCAGTGAGCAGCCCCTCCACGATGGAGCCAGGCTGGGAAGACTCGGGTTAGGGGATCATGAAAGGCAAGAACATCGCAGCTGGGTCGACCCCATCCTGTTACTCAAACCCACGGTTATCTGACGGGCAGGACTGACCAAGCTAGCCCAGGAACCTCCTTCTGTGGAGTTTCCTCTAAGGGGAGAATCTCTGGGCTGGGAGGCTGGGAAGAGCAAACAGAAGGCTAGAGAACAGGCTGGTGTGGTCTGTGAAGGCCTCCCGGTCCCCAGGTCCGGGTGTCGGTGTGTTGGCCTGCCAGGGACAGCGCTGTGCAGTTGCGTCTTCCTGAGCAGGTGAGCCCAGGCGCTTGGCTGTCAAGCCTAGCCCAGAACAAGGAAAGCCACAGGGTTTGTCTGCTTAGAGCACTTCTTGTCACGATGGCCATCAGCAGCCTGCCGGAAGTGCGACAGTGAGCATGAGGAAGAAGCTTTGACGAGCTCTTGGGCTGAGAGGGGGTGAAATTTCTCAGGGGTCCAGACTTTGGAGCCCAGGGATCCAGCCCACAGGTCCCGCCATACTCTGTGTCTTCATGATGAAGGACGAAAGAAAGTGGGTCCGTAGAGACAAGGAGAGGGTCTTCCCCGGGCAGCCACCCCCGCCCCACCCCGTCCAGGCTGGGAGGTGAGTGGCGGCACTCGTCCGCAGCCACGCTTGGCCGAGCTCCTCCATCATCCCCTTGGACAGCCTTCTGGGTCTCCTGGGACACCGTATAAACTGCACATTACTGGATCCCAGATCCTGAGGCTGCAGGTCTGGAGTGGCGGGATTCCATTGTAGCTGGCCCTGAGACCGCAGGTGGAGAAAGGCTGGAAGGCGGGTGTCTGGGGACCATCTCGCTTCAACATCCCCGCCGTGGGCGCCTGGCCTGAGGGCCCAGCCCGTCCCGCTAAGGGCAGGGAGGAGCTTCTTCAGGAGGCTCTGCGGTATCGCAGGGACAGACAGGAAGGGCTGCAGACACAGTCGGGTGTCTGGAGTCAGCAAGACACTGCCCACGGCTCAGCACACTTCACACATGCTGGAAGGCAGAGTTAGCATCCCAGCAAGCCAGCCGTTTGAGACAAGGAGCAACCAACATGATGTCGTGTCCGAGGAATAGATGTGAACTCCTGCACACTCCCTGAAATCCAACTGCTGAAGCATGTGCTGACAGGATGGGGCTTAGCAGCAGAGCCTGTGTTTTGAGAAAGAAAGAAAAAGACAATGGATTTTTAATTGGCTATAAAGTCAGTATGAGAGGTGATGCAGTGTAGACATTCAACAATACTTGTGATATTGACACTGACTCTTATATTCGTTTTTGCTTTACACTTCTCGGACACTATGTCAGCTGCTGTTCTAATTAACTTAAATATTTACTCTGTTAGTCTTTATAATAATTCTATGAAGTAGATTTTATTGTTATAAACCCATTTTAAAAATGGAGAAACTGAGGCACAGAGAGGTTTCCTAACTTGCCCAAAGTCACACAGCCAGTAAAAAGCAGAGTCAGAATCTGAACCCAGTCATAAGGTACCCATAGCGAGGAACACGTGAGCCAACACTCCACCCGGCCCTGGGCAGACCACACTGGTGGTACAGCTTTCATACCACAAGGTCCCTCATCACATCCGAGAAGAAGCACAGGCCAGTGGGGTATGTCTAGGGCAGAACCACTGGGGGGGGGGAAGGAATGCAAATCCATGGCTGAGGAGGCGCATGCGGAGGAGGTGTATGTGTTTCACTTGAGGAAGAAAACCTGGGAGCAAGTGGGAGGGCGTGGGACTGAATACAGGAGACTTCAAGTGGCTGCCTTCACACATCTGAAGGCTTATCAATTAAAAAAGAGAATGGGGGCTTCCCTGGTGGCGCAGTGGTTGAGAGCCCACTTGCCGATGCAGGGGACGTGGGTTCATGCCCCGGTCTGGGAAGATCCCACATGCCGCGGAGCGGCTAGGCCCGTGAACCATGGCCGCTGAGCCTGCGCGTCCGGAGCCTGTGCTCCGCAACGGGAGAGGCCACAACAGTGAGAGGCCCGCATACCACAAAAAAAAAGAGAATGGGTCCTGGGCCTATAGCCAGAGAAAACTCTACTTTGAAAAGATACATGCACCCCAATGTTCACTGCAGCACTATTTACAATAGCCAGGACATGGAAGCAACCTATATGCCCATCAATAGATGAATGGATAAAGAAGATGTGGTGTATATATATATATATATTTATATTTATATTTATATTTATAAAATGGAATATTACTAAGCCATAAAAAAGAATGGAATAATGCCATTTGTAACAAAATGGATGGATCTAGAGATTATCATACTGAGTGAAGTAAGTCAGAGAAAGACAAATATCATATGATATTCCTTATATGTGGAATCTAAAAAAGTGATACAAATGAACTTATTTACAAAACAGAAATAAGCTCAGAGATATAGAAAACAAACTTATGGTTACCAAAGGGGATATCGGCCGTGGGGAGAGAGAAATCCCAAACTCTCCGTGGGGAGAGTTTGGGTTTAACATATGCATAACATTATATACAAAATAGGTAAACTAGTACCTACTGTATAGCATAGGGAACTGTACTCAATATATTGTAATAAACTGTAATGGAAAAGAATCTGAAAAAGAATATACGTGTGTGTGTGTACGTGTGTGTGTGTATAACTGAATCACTTTGCTATACACTTGAAACTAACACCACATTGGAAATTAGCTATACTTGAATTAAAATTTTTTTAATTAATTTTTTTAAAAAAACTAACAAGTAAAAGAAAGGGGGGGTGGAGTGGGCGTCACATGTGATACTCCTGTGGACTCAAGCAGAACCAGCATTATAGGGAACCTGGCTTTACAAACCAGAGGAACACTACTGTCTCAGAGTAGCCCTAGAAGTGGACAGTCAGGTCCTTAATAGAGGCTGGGCAGCCACTCCTCAGGCACGAGGAGAGAAGACTGATGCATCAGAGGCACAGATGATTCTGTTCAAATTCTCGATTCCTTTGATAGCAGCGACTCTGCGCTCCTGCCACCACTGAATGTGGAGGAAGCAAACTGTCAACGTGATCGCAGCCATCGTTCGAATTCACCTTTGGGGATAGACAGTTAAGTTCCAGATGGAGGAGAGGGGCTGGAGCCAGGAGGAGCCAGGGCTCTCAGGAGGGTTGAGACTTTCCAAGATAAGTTTCACCTGGCATTTTACCAGGACTTGTCTCCACCCCAAAGATGCTCCAAGCTCGACCACACTCCAAGAAAAAAGACTGTGGCATTTTCATTTACTCATTTGTTCAGTATTTATTAAGGTCGGATATTTATTGAGCACCTACTATGTGTCAGGCACTGAGCTGGGTACTGGAGGTACTGATAATGTCCCTGACCTGATGGCAAAGAGCCTGGCACAGTGGAAAGATCATGGACTCCAGAGACAAACATACCTTACATTGGACTGGAGGCTCTGGTATGTCCATGCTGTGTGAGCATGGGCAAAGCACTTAACCTCTCTGAGTATGTTTTGCTTATATCTATAAAATGAGAATTCCTACCTCATAGAAGTATTTGCAATTTAAAAGAGGTCTTGCAGTTGGCATGTGATACATCAGTGTTAGCACTTACATTAGTCTGGGTTCTTAGCTACAAGCAACTAAAGCTGATTCTGGTGGATTAATCTCAAACAGGATTTTACAAAAGGAGACTGAATGACTCACACCATTGTGGGAGGCCTGGAGAACAGGGCTTTAGACCAAGCTTCCAAAAGCAACGCCCGTAACGAAACTGCAGAGCTGGCCTGATGAGAAATCTGCCACTACCCACTCTCCCCTAAGCAATGCCACATCCAGGTCAGGCACCTGGCCTTCAGCTGCTACCATCTGCCCCCCCGTCTCACCCCCACCTCCAAGAGAAAGCCAACGCCTCTGTACTCTCTGCAAGAAAAATGGCAGAACTTCTCTCCTCATGCTGTTCTCATCTCCAGACTGGGTCTCACGTCCGTGAGTCTGGTCACAGGGCTCTGGGTCTCACGACCAGTTGGTAGCGACAAAGAAGCCTGGGGGTTGAGTTCTCAGGCTTCAACTTTTGGGCGGGTTAGGACTCAAGGCTAGACCTTCCTCCAATAGAGCAAGGATGCGCGACAAGTGCTTGGCAACCTGAACATGACAAACGTCCACTGGAGTCCCTTACCCAGGCTATTCACCAAATACACACCGAGCCTCTTTTTTTTTTTTTTTTTTTTGCGGTACGCGGTCCTCTCACCGCTGTGGCCTCTCCCGCTGCGGAGCACAGGCTCCGGACGCGCAGGCTCAGCGACCGTGGCTCACGGGCCCAGCCGCTGCGCGGCACGTGGGATCTTCCCGGACCGGGGCACGAACCCGTGTCCCCTGCATCGTCAGGCGGACTCTCAACCACTGCTTCACCAGGGAAGCCCCACACCCAGCCTCTTGCCAGTCCTGGGAACTCCTGGTGGAGATGCCCCCAATTCCCAAAGCTTCCCTGCCCTCACACTGCAGCCCTGACACACCAAGGAACCATAGAGATCCTTTGTGTGCATCGCATCTATGTACACGTGGCCGCCATCTCCAGCACAAGGGAGAGTCTCAAGCAGGAGGTTTGAGAAGGGCTGGGGACCCTGAGGTTCCCGGGAATGCCCAGATGAGCAGGCTAGTCAAACTGGGAAGGTGCTGGGAACGGGAGCAGTATGGGCTAAGGCTGCCACCAAGTGGCCATCCTGAGAACCACAGGAGGACCAGCCTTCCCTCCAACCCTGCTGCCCAGACAGAAAACCCCACCTCCCCTGGGGCATGGGAAAGGAGCCCTTCTGCTCTCCTCCGCTCCTGAACTGTCTAAACCCAAGAACTCCGAAGGAGATAATGACATCCAACATCGGTTTGGTACCCTGAAGTGTACAACATGCTTTCACGCAGCAATAATAATTACATGACAATATTATTGTTGTAGTAGCCATCATAACTGAGGGCTTACTACATGTCATAAACTTTAAAATATCATCTCTTGATCCTCACAACAAATCTGTAGTGAACAAATGTATCTGCCCAGCTGGCTTTCATTTTCCTTCCTTCTCTCAACGGCACCTTTTTGGGGATGGGGGCCGGAGTCAGAGGGAGGATTCCCCTCCTGCTCTCAGAACTTTCATTGAAACTACTGGCAAAAAGAAACTCTGTTCTCACTGAACCCATGAGAAAAGGTGCCACCTGAGGAGAAAGCTTGCCCGAGATGGAAACCAAAGCACAAGAAGCACAGCGAATCTCAGTGACATGTGAGCACCCTGGATCCAGCCGTACCTGAAAGAGTCCTGGACTTTTCCATTCCACGAACCAATATATTCCCCTTTACTTAAGTCTAAGTAAACAATTTTTTTTACTCTAAACCAAAAGAATTCTATTAATTCCTATTTAATAAAAGAAATCAGCATGTGGAAGTAGGGTGTTGTAACAGATCCAAAAATAAGGAATTGTCAAAGGCAAGGTAGTGAGGGACATTTATTCAACTCCATGTGCTACTCTGTTCTAGGTCCTGGATATCAAGTAGGCACCGGGACAGATAAGATCCATGCTCTCCTGAGCCACCTTTCTAGTGGGGAACTCCACAATAAACAAATTAGACAACAGCAGCTGGTAATACATGCCACCCAGAGAATTATAATGGGGTGATGTGACAGAGTAGGACCAGGTGAGAACTTTAGATTGGATGGTCAGAGGATGTCGTGATGGAAATGCTTTCTGTCCACTGGGTTACTGTTTCGCAGAACTCCCTTCTATATATAGTTCCAATTAGAGTTGGCCAAAAGAAGAACTTGTATGAGATTTGAAGGCAGAAGTGATGCAGTGCTCATTGCTTTATTGAGGACTTTTTGCCATCAGCTGCAGGGATGGACAAATGCAGAGAGGCTGGGCGAGTTCATCACGTCTTTTTTCTCCTCCACTCAAGTCCAGCTGACCGTCGGTGTCCTTCTGATCAACCACAGCCTCAAGCCCATTGCCTGACACTTGGCTGTAGGATACACAAAGGTAATAGCCTCCCATTGACCTCTCTATGAACACCTCCTTCACAGACCCACAGACGTGGTGGCTTGTATTAGAGAGGTGGTAGCAGTAATGGAAAGTGAACGGGTTTAACATCTGCTCCGGAGGTGGACTTGCTAGGACTTTCTGGCGGAGAGAAAGAGAGGAATCGGGATGACTCCTAGGCTTTTGCCTTAAGCAAGAGGGTGGATGTTTGGGGCCGTTTTCTGAGATAGGAGGGAGCATATCTAAGGAAATAAGAGTTCTATTTTGGACATTGTGGTACACTGAAAAAAAAAACAGCCATGATATTTTATTTGATTGAAAAAAATGGCCACAAAAAAATGGCTGCAAATTCTCCCAATCATAATCACAAACTTATACAGAAGTTACAAAGAACTTTCTCTTTACTGTAGCATTTGAAGATAAGCTTCTGACCCGTACCCCACTATCCGCATATATTTTACTATTTCTTACAATCAAGGACTTACCTTGCCACAATCAAAACAGAAATCAAGAAACGAATATTTATACAACACTACTATTTAATCTGCAGTCTTTATTCAAATTTCTCCAGTTGTTTCAATAATGATCTTTATGGCAAAAAAATAATAATAATTTTGGTGTGTCTACCATTCACTCCAGAAACACACATCTCATTTAGTTTCCAGCTTCTCTAGTCTCCTTCAATCCGGAATATTCAACCTTTATTGTTTGCCATGATCTTGACATTTTTTAAAATATAAATTTATTTATTGATTGATGGCTGCGTTGGGACCTCGTTGCTGTACGCGGGCTTTCTCTAGTTGCGGCAAGCAGGGGCTACTCTTTGTTGCAGTGCGTGGGCTTCTCATTGCGGTGGCTTCTCTTGTTGCGGAGCATGGGCTCTAGGCACACGGGCTTCAGTAGTTTCAGCACGCAGGCTCAGTAGTTGTGGCGCACGGGCTTAATTGCTCTGTGGCATGTGGGATCTTCCCGGACCAGGTCTCGAACCCGTGTCCCCTGCATTGGCAGATGGATTCTTAACCACTGCACCACCAGGGAAGTCTGATCTTGACATTTTTGAAGAGTACAGTCCATTTCTCTTGCAGAATGTCTCCTGATTTTGGTTTGTCTGAAATTTTCTCACAATTAAATTCAGGCAGTCCCTCTGACAGGAACATCACAGAGGAGGTAATTGGTTTTCTCATTGTACACTATAAGGTGACACACTATTTCCATTCTCCTGTATCTGATGGTATCCACTTTGATCACTGGATTAAGAGGGTGTCTGCCAGGATTCTCCACTGCAAAGTTCCTCTTCTCCCCTTTGTAATTGATAAGCATCTGCTCATCCTTGTGGTAAATATCATTAATTGAGGGCTTAATATGTGGAGAGGTACTTTAAACATTTGTAAATATCCCATGCCCCATCAAACTTTCTATAGGTTTATCCTTTATCTGTATCCATGTAGACTAATGGTTTTCTTTTTTTCTTTTTTTTTCAGCAAATTGTTGCTCTCATTATTTATTCTGATGCTCCCTTGTCTGGGAGCGCATTCAAGCTAGCTTCTGTATCAGTTTTTACAAGATCCCATCATTTTTTGAGTACCTCATTGCTTTCTGGAAAAAAACGTTCCAGGATCATCTTGTACTTTCTCCACCTGAGAATGGGAAGCAGCCATTTCTCCAAGGAACCCTGGTTCCCAGGTCTGTAGGCAAGAGGTGCTGCTGTTCCCAGGCCTTCTCAGTGGACACACGTGCATGCTCGCGTACACACACGCACACAGATGCCTTCCTCTCATTTCTCCAGCGCCACCTCCGCATGTGGACGTCCTCCTTATCCTGCTTGGAATGTAACGTCCCTCACCAGGCCACACCGATCCCCACCACACCCTCTTCACTCCGCACAAGCTCTGATACCCTGCACTGGCCCATCCCTCTGCCAGATGCCCTTGACCTCACTTAGGCTCTGACACCCCAGGCCAGGCCACTTCCCGCAAGCAGCAGGGACCCTACTTCTCCATCCGACTTCTGCTTTCACACTGTCAGGTCATCCCTCGACCTGGGGTGGATGCCCTTTGCGTGCCGCTGGTGCCATACCTTCTTCGTTCAAAGGCTGATTCCCTACTTCTGGCTGCTTCTTCCCAGGGATGCCTTCCTCACAACTGCTGGGGCTCAGACACCTTTCTCTGAGCCACTGCAATGGGTCTACCTCTAATGGCTTCAGCAATGAAGCGTTCAGGAAGGGAGGGGAAAGGGTAAAAGCCCTTTGGAAGTTTCCAGAATGTTGCTTTGCTAGAGAAATTTCAAGTCCAGAAAAAATAAAGGCTTGTGATTGCTGAAGCCCTAGGCCAATTCTAGATTCCCCAGCCCCAGCCCCATCCCTGCCCCACCATAACAATGGCTAATGAGCTGCTAATGTGCACGGACCCCAGGAAGGAAAAGTCCTCTGATGCCCTTCCCAGATGAGGTCAAGGTGCAGAGTTGACAAGGGATAGCTTTCCACGGGGTGTGACTGGGGGCTTGTTGAGGAACGTACTCCATTCCCCAGGAAGGGATGACATCACATTTCCGAACTGCAGGATGGGATATAGTGTATGGACCAGTGACCACAGTGGGGTCACACATTATCAATGAGGGTTTTCAGTTGCAGTTACCCGATGACTTTCCGATCATTGTGACACACCAGGTACACAGGGCTGATGACATTTATTATTTAGCTACAGGTTGTGTGACCAGGAAGACTCACACCTGGACCTGACAAAAGGGTGCATACATCACTCAGGGAGCCCTTACCTGGGCTAAACCCAGAAGTAGTTGGCTTTGGACCATCTTCCTTTGGGCAGAAGTGAATGAGTTGGTGTCTAGTGGTACAAGGGGGAGTATTTTTAAAATTACTACTTGGGAAGAAAGACGTGTAGAGTGCTGGGTAGACAAATGATGAACTCTAGCGGAATTGTTTTTCCTGCTCAGCATCTGTTTCCCTTTCTTATCATAACAACACCTTGGTTTCCTTTGGGGGAATTCACCCTTCCTCACTTTCTGTCTGTATGGATTGGGTAGGGCGGACCGTGGCTCTGGGGATAGCCATGTAACCCTGGCCTGGCCAGTCAGCATGTTCCATTCCTGACCTCATGATTATTCAGGTGTGGACAAGTTACCCCATCAAGCCACTGAGAGACAATTCTGGGTTTTGAGGGTTGTTTTGTTTTGTTTTTCTGGAATGATGCCAACAGAGAAAAGCAGGGCCAAAATGGGAACATAACCTAAGCCTTAATGATGTCATTTGAGACCTAGAATCTTATCATGACCACAGACAGAGTTTTCATTTATGAGCCAGTAAATTCCTTATTTAATTTGAATTCTAAATGGATTTCTGTTACTTTCATTAAAAGAGTCCTAAGGCAAATTCTTTGGGGAGCAATTTTTACAGTATTTTACAGATGAGGAAACTGAGACCCAGAGAAGCTGAGTATTTGCCACAGGTCACATAGATGATGTGGCAACTTGGCTGGGCCGCAGTGCCCGGTTAACCTAATGCTAATCTAGGTGTGGCTGTGAAGGTATTTTGTAGATGTGGTTAACATCTATATTCAGTTGGCTTTTAGTAAAGGAGAGTCCCTTCATCCCATCAGTTGAAAGCCCTTTGAGCAAAAACAGAAGTTTCCTGAAGAAGAAAAATTTCTGCCCCCAAATGGCAACATCCACTTCTACATGAATTTGCAGCCTGCCGGCCTGGACGTGAACTTGCAAACCCCCAGTTGTGTGAACCAATTCCTTAAAGCAATACCTATCTATCTATCTATCTATCTAATCTGTAATCATATCTATATTTATATCTATATCTACCTCCTATTGGTTCTGTTTCTCTGGAGAGCCCTGATACAGATGTTAAGTGGCAGAACTGGAACTTGAATCCAGATCCATTTGACTCTAATTCCAGTGCTCTTTACTTCTCACGATTAAAGCTGCTTAAGAGAAACAGTCATGTGGGAATGTAGATTGTAGTCATGTGTAGAATGTAGATTGATACAGCCACTATGGGGAACAGTATGGAGGTTCCTTAAAAAACTAAAAATAGAACTACCATATGACCCAGCAATCCCACTCCTGGGCATATACCCTGAGAAAACCATAATTCAAAAAGACACATGCACCCCAATGTTCATTGCAGCACCATTTACAATAGTCAGGTCATGGAAGCAACCTAAATGCCCATCAACAGATGAATGGATAAAGGAGATGTGGTACATATATACAGTGGAATATTACTCGGCCATAAAAAGGAACGAAATTGGGTTATTTGTAGAGATGTGGATGGATCTACAGACTGTCATACAGAGTGAAGTAAGTCAGAAAGAGAAGAACAGATATCGTATATTAACGCATATATGTGGAATCTAGAAAAATGGTACAGGTGAACCGGTTTGCAGGGCAGAAATAGAGACACAGATGTAGAGAACAAACATATGGACACCAAGGGGGGAAAGTGATGGGGGCGGGTGGTGTGATGAATTGGGAGATTGGGATTGACCTGTATACACTGATATGTATAAAATAGGTAACTAATAAGAAACTGCTGTATAAAAAATAAAAAAATAAAATTAAAAAAAAAGAAAAACAGTCATACATATGTATATGGATGCCTACATGTAACCTATTGATACAGGATGCTGAAAGTATGATAATAATCTCGCATCTTTATCTCCATCCCAAACTTTTCTTCCAGAGCCCACGTGTGAATAGACAGCTCTTTCCCCAGCACCCTGAACTCAACCCATCAGAGCTCCTTGTTATCCTTCCTTCATCTCTCCTCCTCTTCCTCTTCCTCTGTTCCCTCTTGCAGAGGAGGACATGGTCATCCACTCGCTTCCCTAAATTCCATAGCTGGCATCATCCCCAAATCCTTCCTCCTCTCCCTCCCTACTTCCAATGAGTCAATGTTCTCTACTGATTTGCCCTACTAAACATCCCTTGTATGCATTTTCTCCTCTCCGTCCATACAACCACAGACCTAGGTAGGCCCTCATCACCTCCCGAATATGCTTCTGCAATTGTACGTACTTCCTTCCCCACAAGCAAAGGCCTGGAGGCTCAGCACCGGCTGCAGGACTAAGTCGGGAGGTGAGAGTTGAGTAAAGAACATGAGTGTTGTGTCTACGGAGTCATCCCCATGGGAAAGCGCCCAATCCGAGGCTCTGGATATGCTCTGAGGTAGCAAGGCAGAGAAGGACAGTGAGGGTGTGCAGACCACAAGGCCCAGAGCCAGCCGGAGGATAGACTCAGGAGGAAGAACCCAGGGCTGAAGAGCCTGGGTCATTTCTCTGCCCACAGTGAGGGAGCCGCACCTCGGTCCGATCCTTCCTGCACAGTAACAACTATCTTTCTCCAGCGCAGACCTGGGACTGACTTGCTCAGAACATGCCAGTTGTTCCCCTCCACCTACAGGATAAAAGCTAAGTCCTTAGACTGGTTGCATCTGACCTCCCTCTCTGCCTTCACAGAGAACAACCCACCCTTGCACTACACGCTCCTGCAAGACTGAAGTGCTCGTGGTTTCCGGGTGATGCCACACTCTCACACGTCCGCCCTTCACACCTGCTCTCCACTCTGCCCACAGGGCCTGGTTCACCTGGCACATTTCTGCTTCTCTTTCCTCCCCTGCGCTTGTGTTGCACACTGTGCAAATCCCCACTGAATCATCCGTCCCACTGCACCTTAACTGCCTGCAGGTCTTGGAGGTTTGCGCGAAAGACTACAAGCTCCTGTCCTCTCATCACTGTCTTCACACTGCTGCCCGATCCCCACGCCAGAGAGGCTGCTCAGTGTGCGTTTGTTGAATGGATGAATGAACGGATGGGTGAGCTGGAAATTGGGAGGAGAGACTGGTTTGGGCTAGTTCTATAAATTAGATTTACAGGACAATTGCAAAGATAGTACAGAGAATCCCTGTAAACTAGAATAGGTTTACCAAAACTAGAGAATTAGCATTGGTACGATGCTACTAACTAAACTACAGGCTTCATTTTTGCTTGCTTGGTTTTTGTTTTGTTTTGTTTAGTTTTTTTGGACAGGAAATTTAGTCAAATTATAAATACAGATATCAGTTCCACTCCTGGTTCTTAATCCCGAAGAGTTCTCATATAAAGGCCCACAAATGAGGATGTACATTGAAACATTCTTTGTCATGCCAAGACGGAAACAGGCTTCATTTAGATTACACCGGTTTTTCTACCAACATCCTTTTTCAGCACTAGGATCTCATCCAGGGACCATCTTACACTTAGCCATTATATCTCCGTAGTCTCCTCCAGTCTGGGCAGTTTCTCAGTCTTTCCTTATTTTTCATTACCTTGACATTTGAAAAGTACCTTTTGGTTATTTTGTAGAATGTCTCTGAATTTAGGTTGTCTGTTGTTTCCTCATGGTTAGACCAGGGTTATGGATTTGGGGCAAAGAATGTCACAGAGGTAAAGTGACTTTCTCATCGCATCAGGAGTGCACCACATCTGACTTATCTACTGGTCGTGTTGACGTTTGTCAGTTGGGTAAGGTGGTGTTACAGGCTTCTCCACTGTGGAGTCACTATTTTCCCTTTCCTGGTGCTGTTCTTCAGAAGTGAATCACTTAGTCCAGTGGATATTCAAGGGGAAAGGAACTGAGTTCTATCCCTGGAGGGGTAGTATTTACATTTGTTATTTGGAATTCTTCTATAATGAAGATTTGTAGGACAGGAATTTTAAGCTTTATTTTTGCTATGACACCACTGTTAGTCAAGTGAAGCCTACAGACTCCTTCTCAGAATAGCATTTTTAAATTTAACTTTTTTATTTTAAAAATAAAACATACAGGGCTTCCCTGGTGGCGCAGTGGTTGGGAGTCCGCCGGCCGATGCAGGGGACACGGGCTCGTGCCCTGGTCCGGGAGGGTCCTGCGTGCCGCAGAGCGGCTAGGCCCGTGGGCCATGGCTGCTGGGCCTGCGTGTCCGGAGCCTGTGCTCCGCAGCGGGAGAGGCCACGGCGGTGAGAGACCCACGTACTGCAAATAAATAAATAAATAAATAAATAAATAAAAATAAAATAAAACATACAGCATTACAAAGGAAAAGAATTATACTGAAATACAACTATCAAAATATTTTGTAAATGAATGTGTGGTATGTTAACAAATGTGTTTGTTTATTAACACATCAAAACACAAGTTCTAGCAGCATGTCTAATAACTAATTTCAAATTGTTGCTGAGCATAAATGATGACACACTACTGCTAATACCACTGAGATTTGCTGCCTATATTAACAATGAAAAGGTTACTACTTCAGTGACAGGTGTGTAAAAATAAAGGTATCATTATTTCCCAGACAAGTTCACAGCCCCCAGAATTCTATCCATGGACCCCGGACCCTAGGTTTAAAACTCCTGGTTCAGGAGGGTCCAAGACCTCAGAGACTTCTTGGACTGTGCAAAACGAGGTAGAAAGTACCTGTGCAGGTGGTAAAAAGTAAAAGTGACTTCACCTTCTCTGATAATAAATGACAGGCAAAACAATCCATTTATCACAGATTTATTTATCAAACCATTTATCATCTTTTAGATTGGAAAAAATTAACACTCAGTGCTGGTGAGGATGTTGCAAAACTGGCACTCTCCTACATTACCCATGGTAAGGCTGATGTGCACAAACTTGCCCAACCCCCCTGAGGATCAATTTGTAAATACCAACAGCATGAAAAGATTCAACATCTTGATTGAGAAACCCACTTCTGAGAAGCCACCCTAAGAAATTCATCCTAGCTATGTAAAAAGATGACTTAGAGATGCGTGTTGCAGCAAAGTTTACATCAGCAAACAATATTAGCAGCAAGTAAAGATCTAAAATGATGGCAAGTAGATAGGCGAAGTGCAGTGCATGGATAAGTGGAACGCACTGCAGAGATTAAATGATTGTTACTAAAACAATGCATAGCATGGGACAGCCTTATGAGAGGCAAGAGCTATATCGATCCCCCCTGAGCCTCAGTTGTCTTTTCTATTAAAAGGGGGATAATAATACCATCTCCTAAGATTGTTATATGGGCTCATGAGATGACACTTAAAGCCCCTGATAAAGGGCTTAGGACATCATGGGTGATCAGAATGTATCAGCTATTATTATGATGATGATATTGTGCTATATCAATAAAGTGAAATACATAATCATATGCAAGCATGGTTATATCGATGCCCAAAAATGCAGAAAAAAAATTAAAAAGGAAATATATCAAAATGTTAATAGTGATGGTGTCAGGATAAAGAGATCATGAATGATTTTCTGTTTTTCTCTAGTTTCTGTTTCTATGGTATGCTTTTAATATGCTATTGAACTGTTAAGACAAAAAGAAGCAAAGGTGTTTGCTAGAAATACATATTCGCCTTTCATAACCATCATCATAGAGTAAGTCACTCTGGAGCCCTATATTTCTCTGCATCCTCTTGTCTCCAAAACCTTGGAGGCAAAGAAAATCGCCCCGCACAAATCGGGTGTGTCTATAATTTCTGAGTGGTGCAAATCAGCCCTAGATGAAAGTACCCCCAAATAAATGATGAATAAATGTTAAACATTCACTACAGCCTAAATCGTTGACATCATTTAATTTCCTACCCAGAGAAGGAACCTCCCCACAGCAGGAGCGGTAGCAGCAGTAGAAGGAGCCTAGCCGAGCACGTGGCAATATTAGGTGCTCAACAAACATCAGATAAATGCCTGAACAGGGGCTGACTGCTCAGGAGTTCCCCTGCTTTCTCTACCACCGCGTTTGTCCAGGCGCAGCCAGTCTTTCCACACGGTGGCAGTGCCGCTCCACACTAGGTAGAGACGGGCGGACACACTTTCCATCTGGCACTCAACTCCCCTTCCATTTTCAGGCAGAGATGTCCCACGAGACACAGAAAAGGCTCCAAAGAAGGACACTGTTGGAGTCACCCTCTCTTTCTTAACGGACTGGGAGACATGGCCCTCTGGCTACAGAAAACATGCATCCATCACCTGTGGAGGGTTGGACCAGCCTGTGAAGCACCTGGAGGACCCTGTCCCGAGGTTTACACATCCATGAGACAGAGCTAGGGCCTGAGGCTTCCGGGGTGGTCCTTGACGATACAAGTTTAAAACAGCTCTCCAGGGACTTCTCTGGGGTCCAGTGGTTAGGACTCTGTGCTTCCACTGCTGGAGGTATGGGTTCGGTCCCTGGTCAGGGAACTAAGAGCCTGCAAGCAGCATAGCACCGCCAAAAAAACCCCAAAAAACCCAGCTCTGCAGGGGAGGCTGACACCTGGGGGTGTAGTGAGATGGGATAGTATGAGCTAGGGGGCCACTAAGACCAGGTTTCACATCTTGGCTCAGCCTCTGGCAAACCACACAACCTCCCTGGCTGCATTTCTTGTCTGTGAAATGGAAATAGGAATTGTATGGCTATTGAGAGATTGAAGTTCGATAATGCCTACAAAGGATTGAGTGAGATGCCCGGCACATTGCAGCTCAGCGAGTGTCAGTTACTATCGTCACTGCTGTAATTGCTGTTGTTAGTAACTGTGATGTCATTAATTGTGCATAGAAATCCCAAAGAAGACTCTTGCTCCCTATGGGCACACAGACTAAATCTGTGACTAGATCCTGAAATGATTTCTTCATCTATAATAAGGTGGGAACTGAGAGAGCAAAGGGTGTCCAAGAGGCAAGAATTTTAGCTGTTTTTCAAATAAAGGACATAAGTTTGAGGGAAAAAAATCAAATGTGATTTTTGAATTCTCTTTAGGGAGGGAAGAGACAAAGTAACCAAGTGAATTGGTTACTTGAAGCCAAAGTAACAAAGTGAATTGTAGTCCCAGCACCCATGGTGATGGGGTTGCCCAACAGACATCTTTGTGGTCTGTCTGGCTCCTGGCTCCAGGCTGACCTTGTCTGCAACTTTTCTATCCAGCGGGCAAATGTACAATTCCTTTTATTCCTCACGCAGTTGTCCTCAGGAAAAAAAAAATTTTTTTCTTCCTTATTTCTCCTAAGTTTATAAATTATGATTGATGAGAAAAGGCAAACAGCTAGAATTATTTACACAAAAGGAGAGCAGAGTAAAAGAGAGGAGAACCAGCTTAAATGATCTCCAAGTCCAGGTTTATTATACAGTGGAAAGTGACCAAATGTTCTCCAACTTTTTACTGAGGACATAAAGAAAAAGTAAAATTTAAGTACCTCACAAGGGATTTAGGTAGGATGAAAATAGCAGGTTCTCTAGGGGGAATATATTTGAAATGTGTCACACACAGTTTAAGTCTGTTTTCCTGAATATTGGCAGACATTGACACTTAAAATATAAATCACAGTGATCATAATCTATGTATGTTCATAAACAAGGTCCCTAGATTTTGTCATTGTAGCAAGTGAAGAACAATGGTCTGAGTGGGCCTATTAGACATGAAGGGCTATGTTATGCTGTGTAACAAGCAGGTCCAAAATGTTTGCCAATCACAAGAAAAGTCTATTGCTCACTTGAGCTGCATGTCCATCAAAGGTAGATGGGCAACTATGGTCCATGTCCTTTCACTCAGGGACTCAGGCAGACACAGACTCCACCAGACACAGACTCCACCCTCTAGTTGCGGGGCAGGGGAAAGGGCTGGCTATGTATGGTGAGTCACACTCTGGCCCCTAAAGTCTTCTGCCCATTTCATTTCTTCCCACCATGGCACTGAACAAAGCAAGTCACCTGGCCACAGGGAGGTGAGATCCTACTGTGTGCCTGAAAGGAGGAAAACTGGCATCTTCGTGGACAGTTTATCACCACCCAGCCTTACTAGGACTTCTGACTTTAAAGTGATCAATCTGTCAAGTATGAAGTTCACCCTAAGATGTATTTTGTGACTGCCGCAATGTTTGTCCTCTGGATGGACTTCTCCGGGAAGCCTGGGGTAGGGAAACTATAAGCACTCGTAATCCTTTTCCATCTAGAATAACTTAGATTTGAACCTTCCTCCATGCAGGGCAAGAGATGAACTCACTTCCACAACACATCTTTTCTTTTAGGCTCCAACTAAGTGCCAGGTGCTGGGGAAAAAAGATAAAAAAAAAATCCCTTCTCTCAAGAGATTCATAGTCTAGTTATCCTGTTGGATTTATCAGGATGGGGCTTAGAGTGAAGTGTGGGCTTGACAGACATCCATGTAGGAGGCATTAGGACGGAAGTGACTTCGAAGATGCCACAAGTGTCTGTGCCTGCTGAGTCCTGTTATTCCAGCCTGACCTTAGAGCACACACATCTGCCCCCTCTCTTGTATCCCTCCTGCTCAGGTATCTCGCCCTGAGCCTGGGCTCTTCCTGGGCTCTTCCCTTGTCTCTTCCCTGCTTCACACTCTTCCTGTGGCTTCCCTCCTTGATACCCTGTGCCCTGCCCACACCTCTGGGCTCATCTCTTACCACTCCCGCCTTGAACTTATCTATTTTCTCACACACAGCACAGTGTTTCCTGACTCCAAACTTCTGCTCAGTCTGTTGCCTGTGCCTGGAGCACTCTGCACACTCTCAGCTTCCACATTAACTGTGCCAATTCCTATTTCTAAGGGAACTTGCCTGACACCATTTCTTCCTCCTTCCTTCTTCCTTAAGCGCTAGACTGTCACTGTCCTTATCACATGGTTCTATAAGAATTTGTTTATGGATAAACAACAAGGTCCTACTGCATATCACAGAGAACTACATTCAATATCCTATGATAAACCATAATGGAAAAGAGTATATAAAAAAAAAGAATGTAGGGCTTCCCTGGTGGCGCAGTGATTGAGAGTCCGCCTGCCGATGCAGGGGACATGGGTTCATGCCCCGGTGCGGGAAGATCCCACATGCCGCAGAGCGGCTGGGCCCGTGAGCTATGGCTGCTGAGCCTGCGCGTCCGGAGCCTGTGCTCCGCAATGGGAGAGGCCACAACAGTGAGAGGCCCGCGTACGGCAAAAAAAAAAAAAAAAGAATGTATATATGTATAACTGAATCACTTTGCTGTGCAGCAGAAATTAACACAACATTGTAAATCAACTATACTTCAATTAAAAAAATACTGAAAAAAGAAGAATTTGTTTATGCATCTATCTTCCTCATTGGGCTGTGTGAGGACTGGGGCTGGGCCTCTGACTTATGGTATGGTATCTGGTTAAAGCAAATACTCCAACAATATTTGTTGATACTACTGTGGCAGAGAATTATGATGAGATGATCAGCGAAAGACATTCAGGCATAAAAACATCCTATATTAGGATAGTATTCTGAGTGTGGGTGTGTGTGTGGGGGGATATAAAATGGAAATATGACTGAAGAGAAAAAAATAACTTCTAACTACAAAAATAACTTCTGACATAAAACATTATTCATGTGCTTTTTAATTGTGTGATCTCAGTGTCAAATTTCTCTGGTGTTTAGAGTCCTTCGGACAAAAGTTATTTACAATTGACATGTTTATTTTAAAATATCAATATTTCTATTTTTATGCATAACATCATTTGGACTATTTGGAAGGACTTATCACCAAAAAAATTGATATCAACTTGAAAACAGTTACTTGAATAAATGAATAGCGTCTTCCATATCAGTTAACGTTAGGTTTGGCTGGGAGTGACCGAAAACCCAACAGAGCAGTGACTCTAACAAGATAGAAGTCTTTAGATTCCCAGAACCTGATGTACTGTTGGGGTTGAACAGCTTTCCTATACAGAAATATGGAGTTAGGTAGTCCAAAATCCAGTATGCTAACTCCATGATCATTAGAACACAGGCTCCTTCTACCTGTGGCTTTCCATCCTCAATATACTGCTTCTACTTCATGGTCCAAAATGGCTGAGCCAGCTCCAGCCATTGTGTCCACATTCCAACCAACAAGAAATAAAGGTAAGAAGAAGGGAATCCTTTTTTAGGACACTTCCTAGAAGTAGCACCCACCACTTCTGCTTATATTTAATTGGACTGTCATGTGTAAGGAAATAGTCATATGTAAGGAAAGCTGGGAAATACAGTCTATTCTAGGTGACTGTGCTTTGCTAAAACTTGGAAAATCTGAAGAAGAGGAGAGTAACTATTAAAGAGCAATTAATTTATTCAACATCTCCACTTGAATAACTCACAGGCATCTTGAACTGAATATAAATCTGAACTCATCACCTTTCTCCACACCTGATTCTCCTCCATCTCAGCCAACGGAGAGCCCTAGTCTGGCTCAAGCCAGAAACCTAATGTCATTGTTAATATTTCCCTGCTGTCAATTCCCTCTCCAAAACACATGGCAAATTCATCTAATCCTCTCTATTCCCGCTACCAATACATGCTGTCGACAATCTCTAACTTGTCTCCCAGTGTCCCTCTGGCCTCGGTCCAGATCATTCTCCACATTGCAGCCAGAATGATTTTCTAAAAAGAAACATCTGAGCATGTCACTCCTCTCCTAGAACCCCTCAAAAGCTGCTTGTGGCACTTGGGAGAGAGACCCAGAACTTTTCAAAGGCCCCGTGTGACCTGGGCCTGGCTTCACCTTGTACTACTTACTTTTGCTCTCTAGGCCGCAGCCAAGCTTGGCTTCCTGTTGGTTCCTTGTCCTTGCCAGGCTCCTTCCTGACTGCCCATCCTGCCCCCTCTGCTTCCACCTCCCTCTCCATGGGCTGGTCCATGCCCACTCATCCCTTAAGTCTCAGTGTAAGCATCACATCCTCAGGGAATATCTCCAAGGTTTGAGACTCCGCTTTCATGGTAGCCTTTGCTACTTTTGTTTTTCACCCTTTACTTCTTATAGCACTTACCACAGTGAGAACTGAAGTGAGTATTTGTTTATTGACCTTTTACCCCCTCACGTGACAAGCTCTTTCGGTCTGGATACTCGTGATGGTTAATTTTATGGATCACTGGCCCAAAGGGTGCTCAGATACTTGAATATTATTCTGGGTTTGTCTGTGTGTCTGGATGAGAGTAACATTTGAATCCATAGCCTGAGTAAAGCAGATCTCTCTCCCCACTGTGGGTGGGCCTCATCCGATCAGGGGAAGGCCTGAATAGAATGCTTTCTCTCTGCCTGACTGTAGTAGCAGGAACATTGGTCTTCTCCTGCTTTTGCACTCAGACTTGGACTGGAATTTACACCATCGTCAGCTCTCCTGGTTCTCAGGCCCTTGGACTTGGACTGGAACTCACACTATTGGCTCCTTGGGTCTCCAGCTTGCCAGCTGCAGCTGGTGCACTTCTCAGCCTCCATAATCATGTGAGCCAACTCCTTACAATAAATCAATCTCTCTCTCTCTCTCTCTCTCTCTCTCCGTAAATGTGTCCATTGTCTCATTCTGCTCTAAATGCTATGATTCCCTGGATAATAACCATCACTTACCCCTACTGACTAGGTGCCTGGCACCCTAACCGTAAATCTTATGAGAAAGTACCATTTCTCCATTTTTTATATAAAAGACAACTCTGAAGATCAGAGAAATCACATAATTCTCCTCTCCGAAGGTCTCGCGTATACTAATAAGTAAAATCGGATTCACACCCAAGCCTGCCTCTCCCAAGTACGCTGCAGACCTTCCCTCTTCCAGGCCAGGGATATTAAGCTAATGCAAGCGACACACCCTCCAACCCCAGAAAACGAAGAAGCCAAAACCTGGCGCTGATTTAGGGATCAGCGCAGGTCACTCGGGCTTCTTTTGCTCCCCCCAGCTTCCCCGGTCCCCAGCGGGCTTCCCCGGTCCCCAGTGGGCTTCCCACGCTCCAGCTCGGCCTTGAACTTGGCTGCCCGCTCCGGAACTAGAACGCAGGGCGCGTCGGAGCACGGGGCCAAGTCAGCCCCTGGCCTTTGGCGCCGCCCCTCCTCAGCCTAGGTCGGTCACCGCCCGCCCACAACCGCCATTTCCTGTCCAGCTCTGGGCGCGTCAGGTCAGTGCAGCGGGGTGGCCCGGGGTCTGCCCTGGTGCTGGTCCTGATCTGGCCGTCAGAGCCAAGCAGAGGACGCTGGTTTGGGCCCCGGTGGATGGGACGGTATCAGCTGAGGGCCGCGGGGACCTCCACGGCGGGCACTCAGCCGATGGACGCTCTGGAGCGGTTGCCCGGGCAACGGTGCCGCCGGCCCCGCCCCTCTGCGCCGGCCGGGGAGGGGGCGTTTGCGGCGAGCGGGTCTTCTGGCTCCAGGCGGGGCGCAGGCTCCTTCCCGGTGAAGTGGATACCGTCGGACGCCTTGGGCATCACCGTGCCCTGGCCTTCTCGTCCCGTCGTGGGTTCGCTGCCCGGGCATGGCGCGCCCTTAGACCCTGGCCTGGGAGCAGAGGGCTTGGCGCCTGCCGGCGGGAGTTCTGAGCCTGCCTTCTGCCTCTCCTAACCTTGGGCAAGTCAACTCACTTGACTAGGCCTCAGTTCCATGGTAGCCTGAATTGTTAAGAGCTGGAAAGAAACCTAGCGATCATTTAGTTAAGCCAGAGGTCCCCAGCCCTGTTTTATAGATAAGGATGTCTTGCAGTAACCACTCATTGCCAACCTGGTGCTTTAAATTAATCCCCAGATAGCCCTCTGTTTTTTAAAATTTATTTATTTATTTATTTTTGGCTGTGTTGGGTCTTCGTTTCTGTGCGAGGGCTTTCTACAGTTGTGGCAAAAGGGGGCCACTCTCCATCGCGGTGCGCGGGCCTCTCACTATCGCGGCCTCTCTTGTTGCGGAGCACAAGCTCCAGACGCGCAGGCTCAGTAATTGTGGCTCAGGGGACCAGTTGCTCCGCGGCATGTGGGATCCTCCCAGACCAGGGCTCAAACCCGCGTCCCCTGTATTCGCAGGCAGATTCTCAACCGCTGCGCCACCAGGGAAGCCCCAGCCCTCTGTTTGTATTATAGTTTCCATAGAACGAATGAGGCCTCTGAGGGTCAGAGAGGTTGTGACTTTAGCTGAGGTAGCACAGCTTATAACTGGTGGAGTCTCAGAGGGATCAAATAACTCACAGCTTGTTCCTGGCAGATTTCAAATTTCCAGTTAAAGGTGCCTTATTTGGCTACACTGTTATTAAACCTAGCTGTAAATCAGAATCACCTGGAGGGTGTTTAAAACTATACATTCCAGGGTACTCTCTCAGGCTTACTAACTGAGGGGCTCTGGGCTAAGGCTGAAGAATCTTATGCTAAACCAGTTTTTGGATGATTCTTATGGTCTGTGGGTGGACCTTTGAGAACCACTGGCTGTAGCATGAGGCCTTTCACTCAAAAACAACAGAGTGGTGATCCAGCTAAAGTACTTGGAGAGGAGAAGAGAGGCTGGCGTGCAGGGCTGTCAAGTTCGAATCCCTCCATGCAATTTGCAGCTTCTCTTCACTCCTCAGAAATAAGCCAGAGGCTTATATTTTAAATAGTTTGGACATTTAGATGTAAATTGTCCCATTTTTGGTTACCTGTCACACAGCCAGGTCCAAAGCTTCTGGCTGGGCCAGCCTGTCATGATCAAAGTCAAGCGTTAGTGCCCTCCTCCATCTCTGGTGGCGTGTCAACTGCTCTCCACCTGGCCGCCTTCAAGCCGGGTCCCTGACTCACAGCAGCTTATGTTGGCTTTGTAGGGACATTTTGCAGAGCACTTTCCCCATTGGAGGGAGGCTGGCAGCTTTCCAGAAATATCGCCACACATAATGAGGGTCCCTTGGCCTTAACAGCAGTCAGAGTGTAATAGATCACCCTGCTTGTTATTCATGACTTTTATAAACACAAATCCATCTTGAAAATAATTACCTGGCTCTTAGTTTTAGAAGGCTAATCAGTCTGACAAATTCTGTTTAGAGTTTTATTATTATTAATTTTCATCATTTATGCTGCCTCCCTCAGGGATTCTGGTTCACAATGGCTGACTATCAAGAGGAAGACTTGCAGAAATTTCTTAAAAATGTAGATGAAATCAGTAAGTACCAGTAAATCATATACTAATTAAATTTTACTTTAGGGAGGTGGAGAGGTTAAAGAGAGATGATTACTATAAGTTAGTTCATGGGTTGCCTGACAGGTTTATGACTCTTAAGGAAAAAAATGTTCTTGAGATTAAACAGAAGGGGTATTGAGAAGCAAGTAATATTGGAGCCTGGGGGTAATATTTTTTGGCTGTTAATTGGTATCAGAGAAGCTGCTAACATTCTGATTGAATTCAGGCTGACAGCTCTTCCTTGTATGTTCTCCCCTTCTGTGTAGAATCAGGTCAAAAGGAGCTTCTATTTCCCCATCACCAATGAGCCTACTGTTCCCTTGGAGAAGATCACTCAGGAGCCCCACTGATCGGTCTGAAATCCCTCTTGTTTTAGGGGAGAGCCGTTCCTGGTTTTGAGCTGCAGAGGCAAAGTCAGAAGGCTTTCCCTCAGGGTCCATCACATTACATAGATGGCTGCTGGCTGTCATACTCCTGTCTCTCTTCCTCTAGGCAGGAAGACCCTTCCCCAACTTAGACAGGTGGGATCTCAAGGGACATACTCTGACCACACAGATCACACACAGGAGATTCCAAAGCACTCAGTCCCTGCTCAGACTTCAGGGAGCTTGTTTGAGGATAGAGACAAGAAAACCAGCAGCGAAACAAACCTTACATATCAAATAGAAATATATTGAAGTTGCTGCTTCTCACAGGCTGTATGGGTCCAAAGAATAAAATAGTTCAGGCAACTTCATAGATGGTACATCCTTAGGGTGTTCTTTGGGTTTGTCATGGGCTTCTTCTCCTTGGCCCATCCCCCAAATGTTGTTCTGGCCTGGCCCACTGCTCGCCTTTCTCTTCAGGTGATCGAGCCCAAGCACGTGGTTTTAGCTACCACCCTTGTGATGACCCCACATCTCAATTGCTACCAGCCACTTTTTTTTTTTTTTTTTTTTTCGGGACTCCGGGCCCCTCCCTTTTTTGCCCTCCCCCGCCCCGGCGCTCAGGCCCCGGATGCGCAGGCTCAGCGGCCATGGCTCACGGGCCCAGCCGCTCCGCGGCATGTGGGATCCTCCCGGACCAGGGCACAAACCTGTGTCCCCTGAATCGGCAGGCAGACTCCCAACCACTGCGCCACCAGGGAAGCCCACCAGCCACTTTTTTTGAGCCTCAGCCTCTATGCCAACTGTCATACCCATTGTATCCCTCAAGCACCATGAACTTAATAAGTCCGAAGGTTAGTTGATCATCTCTTTCTCTGTCCCCTCCCAGTGCCAAATAAAACCTTCTTCTCCTACTCTTCCATTCGTTCTAGTCTCACTTGGTGGCACTGCTGTCCCCAGATTTACAAGTCACATTGGCCTCCTCTCACCTCTCAGCCCTTAATTTAATCAGCCCTCAGGTTTGCCTTCTCCCTCCAGCTCCCACCTCTCCAGCCTCCCTTTGTTCTAGTTCTCTTATCCAGACGATTTCAACAACCCCCTGATTGTTTTTCCCGGCCTTCAGGCTTACACTCCCCACAGGGTAATGTATCTAAAATGCAAATCTGACCCAGCCACTTCTCTGCTTGCATTCTCCCCGCAGTCCCAATAAATTTCATGCTCTCATCAGGACCTAAGTCCTCCCGTGACCTAGGCCTTACCTCTCACCTCCCCCTACCTCACACTTGAGCTACAGACTGCTTCCGGGTCCCCACACACCCCCTGACCCTTCATCCTCTGCCTGCTGCCTTTGTCCTTCCCTCTGCCTCCCGGTCTTTCTTTACCTGGCTACCATTCATTTGTACCCCAAGTTCATTTCCATATCATTTATATCAGTGCCGTCTGATAGAGCATTCTGTGATGATAGAAATGTTCTATAATCTGCACTGTCCACTGTGGTACCCAGTGACCACAAGTGGCTATCGAGGGTTTGAAATGTGGCTAGTGCTACTAAAGCAGTGAATTTCTCTATTTCGTTTATAAGTAATTTAAATTTATATAGCCACATGTGTATAGATTCTACACATTCATTTCTTGGGCTCTTGCTGTGTACTGAGCATTGCTAGACCCTGGAGAGTACAGTAACAATGAATAAGAATTACTTTCCTTCATGGTACCTACAGTCTGGTGGGGAAAACAGATACTAAACAAGTAATTTCAAGGGTGATGTATGCTACAAAGAGAGATTGGTAAAATGCAAGAGACTCTAACTCAGATTAGGGAGTTGTCTGATGGGCTGCTGTAACAAAATATCACAGACTGGAGGGCTTAGGCAACAGAAATTAATTTTTGTCACAGTTCTGGAGATCAGAAGACCAAGATCAAGGTATTAGGTTTAATTTCTCCTGAGCCCTCTCTCCCTGGCTTGCAGACAACCCCCTTCTTACTGTGTCCTCACATGGTCTTTTTTCTGTGTGTGCACATCCCTGGTGTTTCTTCCTCCTCTTATACGGACATCAATCCAATTGGTTTAGGGCCCCACCCTTATGACCTCATTTATCCTTCATGACCTCTTTAAAAGCCCTGTCTCCAAATACAGTCACACTGAGGGGATTAGGGCTCCAACATATGAATTGGGGCAGAGGGGCACAATTCAGCCCACAAATAAAGGCTTCCCTAAAGGATGAGATTTAAGCACAAATCTGAAGTCTGAGTAGGAGTTGGCCACTGGGGAGAGGGTAGGGGAGTATTCTAAATGGGGAGAAAGTACGTAGGAAAGATGGAAGTTAAGAGCAAGTGTGGTACTTTTGAGAAACGGAAAGATTAAAAAGCTCAGTATAGCTGGAGAGAATAGATCAAGGAGAGAAGGGTCCCATCTGAGTCCAGAAAGGCCAGATCAGGAAAGACCTTGGAAGCCACAGTAAGGAATTCGTGTTTATCCTGAGAGCAATGGGAATCCTTTGGAGGGTTTACTCAGAGCAGAAACATGGTCAGATTTACACCTTAGAAAAGTCACTCTGGCAGTGGTACACTGGAGGGGAGAAGCAAACAGGTGCTGAGAGACAGCTAGGAGGCTGTTACAGTGCTCCAGGGAGAAGAGACTGTGGCTGGAATGGACACAAGTAGACAGATTGGAGACATAATTCAGAACTTACTTGACAGGCTTTAGTGTTGATGGCTGTGAAGGTGGAGGGAGAACAAAGGCTTAAGGATGAGCCTGAGAGTCTTGATTGAATGACAAGTGGATGGTTGGACCATCTGCTGAGATAGGGGCATTTGAAGGAGGAACAGTCTGGGGAGAAAGAGGATAGGCAGATGAGTAAGGCATCCCAGTGAAGATGTTCAGAAGGCAGTTGGCTTTGTGAGTCTGAGCCTAAGCGAGAGAGAGTGGCTGGGGAGGTCAACTTAGGAGACACTGGCATCTGCATGGTATTTGGAGCCGTAGGAGGGAACAGGAATTCCTGGGAAAGGTGTAGAAAAAGAGAAGAGGGCTCGGGCAGAGAGTCTACAGAGAAAAATTCAAAAAAATCTATAAATAAATTATTAAAGTAAAGAAGGAAATCGAGCAAGGTTTTTGGATACGAGATTAATGTATAAAATTCAGTTGCATTCTTATATACTTCCTATATACCAGCAGCACTTCATTTACAATACCAAAATAAATCCCTCAAAATATATGCAAGACCTTTATGGGGAAGGTTATAAAATTTAATTGAAAGAGCTCCCAGTGGTCAAAACTAGAACAATTTGAGCAAGAACGCAAACAGTATTGCATTATAGCCCAAAGTATAAAATAAATATCCATGAGTCTATATGGATATAAATAAACGATGAATAGATAAATAAGTAAATAAATATGTAAGGCAAATCTCCCATACAGAAGAATCTCAAACAATTTATGTAGATATTCCTGCGTCTAGAAGGTAGAGCATAACACTCCACCCCTGAAAGTGAGATACATTTACTGACTTGCTTCCAAAGAGTACAGCACAGGAAAAGAGGAGAAAAGGTAGCTTTAAGATAGAAAAAGCTGACAAACTCTTCCTTAGGTGGTCAAAGTTAACAGCATGATAAATCATATTGATAACGTGTACCCTTAATATGTGCTATGGTCTTCCTCCCCAAATCTCGAGAACCTCAGTCTGACTGTGACAGTAACATCAGGTAAACCCAAACTGAAAACTATTCTACAAAAAATACCTGACCAGTAATTCTCAAAACTGTCAAGGAAAACAAGAAGTTGTCATGGCTCAGAGAATTATAAGGAGACATGACTAAATGTAATGTGATATCCTAGATGGTATCCTGGAATGGAAAAAGGATATTACAGAGAGATTAATGAAATTAGAATAAAGTTCAGAGTTTAGTGAATAAAAATTTTAATTAAAAGACATAAAATATCTAAATAAGTGGAGGCATATTTTATCATGGATGGGAAGACACATTTGGTAAGGAAATCTGTTCTCAAATTATTTTCTACATTCAACACAATTTAGATCAAAATCCCAAAAATGTTTTGTTTAGAGTTCAACAAGCTGATTCCAGAGTTCACACAGAAGAGCAAAGGGCCAAGAATTAATCCAGAAAATTTTGCAGGAAAATAAGAAGGTGGGATCTCCCTATCCGATGTTCAAGACTCATTATAAAGCTGTAGTAATTACGCACGGAAGGTTTGGTGCTGAAAAAGATGTCATCCAGTAGAATGGAATAAAGAGCCTAGAGCAGGTTCACGCATGTAACAGGGATGGCACAACGCATCGGTGGCAAGGCAGGGACTCTTCAACAAATGGTGCTCGTGCCCTATGCGAAGTCAGCTCCAGGGGACTTCGCTGGTGGTCCAGTGGTTAAGACTCTGCACTTCCACTGCAGGGGGCACGGTTGCAATCCCTGGTCTGGGAATTAAGATCCCCCGTGCCAGGCGGTGTGGCAAAAAAAAAAAGTCAGCTCCAGGTGGATTAAATACCCTAATGAGAAAAACAGAATGTTAAAACATAGAGAAGACATATAAGAGTATATTTGTAAGCCTAATATACACAAAAGGCATAAAGCATAACGGGAAATATTGGTACATCTAACACATAGAAAATTTCTTCAACAAAAGCTTCCATAAAAACAGATAAAAAGACAAACCATACACAAGGAGATGTTCACAAATACATATCAGTCCAGAATATATAAAGAAATCATAATAAGAAAAAGACAAACAACCCAATAGAAAATTGGCCGAGGATAGGAGCAGGCAGTTGACATAAAAGGAAATCCAAATGGCTTACAAACCAATGAAAAGATGCTCGATCCCAGTCATGTTCAGGAAAATGCAAATGAAAACATTGAGGAGATAAATGCATTATAGTGGCAACAACTTAAAAGTTTGACAACAAGCGTTAACTAGGATGTAGAGGCATGGGAACTCTTGTCACAGCTTATAGGAATAAACCTTGATACAGCTGTAACCTGAGAAATATGTCACATGTGTGCATGGGGAAATATGTACACAGATATTCGATTCGTCATTTATTCACTAGCAAAAAATTTAAAAACACCTGGATGTCCATCAATAAGAGAATGGATTACCTATGGTATATACAGTGATTAAAATAAATCAACTGCAACCATTAGTATCAAGAACAAATCTCTAAAGCATATTAGGAGAAAAAACTAGGTTGCAAAAGAATGCACATTTTGTAAAAACCATTTATTTAAGATGTTTAAATACACACATATACACAAATTCTCTAGTAGGTGAATAGGTTCTGGGGATCTAATATACAGCGTGGTGACTATTGTTAACAGTACTGTACTATACACTTTAAAGTTGCTGAGAGAGTAGATCTCAAATGTGCTCACCACACACACACAAAATGAAATTATATGAGGATATGGGTGTGTTAACTAACCTTGGTGTGGGAATCATTTCTCAGTGTATACGTGTATCAAATCACCATGTTGTACACCTTAAACTTACACAATGTCATGTGCCAATTGTATCTCGGTAAAGCTGGAGAAATAAAAGTCCTTCCCCATGAAATTTTCTACACCACCTTTTAAGTGAATGGAGTCTTTCTTTTTGAAGACCTTGCTTGAATGATTCACCTCTGATTTCTCCTCTAGCCAATTTAATTCAGGAGATGAATTCTGATGACCCAGTCGTACAAGAGAAAGCTGTTCTCGAGACAGAAAAGAGACTGAAGTTTACAGAGGAAGACCAAGAGGAGGACGAGTGCAGGACCACCGTGAACAAGACCATGATCAGTCCTCCACAAGCTCCCACAAAGGTGCCCTTTCCCTATGGTGGAGTTATCTAAGTAGACAGAGTGAGAAGGTCTGCATAAAGCAGAGGAAGTAGTGGTTTAATCTCAACTGCCTGGTGAGGCTGAAATAGCCTTTTGATTTTTAGATTCACTTAGATTTATTTTCCACAAGGAAGTATAAACTCTGATTTCTTTTCTTGATCTTTCTGGGTCATCCTTAAACAACCCTTTGGGTTTGTTTTAATGAAAATTTGGCCTCTCTACCCACTGAGCTTGTGACCATTTTTAAGCCACTAAGTAATATATTCTACTAACTCATATTTCCAGCTCATACAGCCACAGCGGCGGTCCCATGACCTGCTCGCCCTTGTTTCTGCAGATGCGGCCCCATAACAATTGTGCCCATAACTAGATCTCTGATTTACAGCAAGCCCCCTGAATTTTGAGCCTTTCAGTATCGATGGTTAAAGGAAATGACCCTACTCCCCACTTGTAATTGATCTGCCTTCTTGCTTCATAGATGTATAAATGAGGGAGTGGTTTTTGAAATTTGTGTCTTTGTTTTTATGATAACCTGTGCCCTGCAGCATACAGATGAAATAAACACAGGTAAGTACAGCATCTCTCTTTCCAATGTGTATTATTCCTTTAGGATCAGTGCTTATTGACTGTAGCTTCCAGACCCTTAAATTATAGCCTCTGGGCTTACAAACAACCCATGAACAAAAACCTACTGATCATTCAACTCTGTTACTAGTAGTCAGAGGGGACAGTACTCAGAGGGTTTTTCCCATGTTCTCCTGGCCAGTCTTTTGTAAACTGAATTCAGTTATTCTGTTTCATCCAATTTACTCTTAGCTGCTTAAAGGGATCCAGAGTTTCTCAGTTGCTCAGCTCAGAAGCTCATTATGCTAAGTGGAACAAAAAAGTCTGTCTTCAAAGAAAAACTCTTTTAAAAGAGGCATAATTCAAATTTGAAGCACAGACATAGTCACCGTGTATAATAATACATCACACAGATTACCATTTACTGTCAAATTAAGAAAATGTCATTTTAGTTGTCTCCAAATCGGTGTGTGTGTGTGTGTGTGTGTGTGTGCGCGCGCGCGCGTACATGTGCCTACATGTGAATGCATGAAAAGTGTGGCTCTAAAACTCTAAAGTAGCTTTTTTCTGAATTTGAGCTAAAGAACTGATTATAGTGTTTGGATTTTTCTTTTTAATATTTGAAATTACGCTGTTGTCAGAGGCCTTCTTGGCATCTGTGGAGAAGGATGCAAAAGAACGTGCCAAAAGAAGAAGCGAAAACAAAGTCTTAGCAGATGGTAATTGTCAGTCTTTTCACTTTTCAATAGCCAGGGTGATTTGTGCTAGAAAGAGCAAGGAAGTCTCTATGCTAATGTCTGAGGACATCAAGATTCCCAGTGGGTGGGTCCATGATGGGCCTGAGGCAGTAGGACGTGGCCAGGCAGAAACTAGTCTGTTTCCTGTTCCCACAGGAGCAAGCAGGGAGTCAGACACAGCCCTGAGTCAGCCTCCACAGTCAGACCTTTCTAAAGCACATGGATGGATGTAGCAGCACTAAGTGATGCTTGGAACGTAGGGAGGGATGGGAGTGAGGTACTACTGTCCAGCCTGAGGCACAGATGAAGGAATGAAAAAGAAAAATGAAACAAGCAAACAAAGCTGGGAGAAGGGAGAGGAGAAATAAAGGAAAAGAAAGAACTGGGGTTGTGTGTGTGGTGAGGAAGATACACATGACAGAGGAATGCTTTCAGCACTTACTTTATACCACTCAGTGGTGTGTGTGCGGCAGATCTGAACGATTCCGTATTTGCTAGAAAATTAGTTGTTTGAATCTCTTTATGAGACGTTTGAATGTGTAGACTTGCCCTTTGTGGCAAGTTTGGGGTGTTCTGAGCCTTGAGGCAGAAACCTTTACTTGTTCTGAGAAGCTGCTTAGAAGACTTCGGGTAGATTGAGAGAACAGAAACCGACCTGGAATTATCTGCAGAGAGAAGTAAGTGACAGGCCCCCTCTGGATGCATGGAAGCTCTGACCTTCAAAGTAGAGTTGGAAAATCAGGACAGTGAAGTTTGAAAGAATTTTCCAGTGTGTGGGGAGAGCTCACCTGTGTAACTTCTATTCTCACAGCCCTAAAAGAAAAGGGGAATGAAGCATTTGTCAAAGGTGATTATGAAACAGCCATCCTGTGCTACAGTGAGGGTTTGGAGAAGCTGAAGGACATGAAAGTACTGTACACCAACCGAGCCCAGGTGAGTGATCCAAGGATGTGTCCACGGGCTTTCCTCAGGGAACAGTAGCCACTAACCTTGTGAAAGCAGAGAAAGATGAGCCCAGACGGCGCCAGCGTTGTGCTCATAACTGTGTAACGGCTGGCTCTGGCCGGGTTGGGGGTGGGGGCTGATTTGTGTGGAGCATTTGCCAATTTCCATGGTGTAGGTGCTTACACTGTGGTTCAATCTCAAGCTACCAGCTTGGAATCATTGAAGGAGAGCTTGGGAACAGCTACACATAATCAGTTCTCTCCGTAGTAGAAGTCAGCTCCAGCACATCACTGATGGTACCCAGGCACTTTCCCTCGTGTATAGACAAGAAATCTAGTGGAATGAGACAGTCTATGAGACCTTGGAATTCTGCCACCACTGAAGTTGTTCAGCTTCTTTTTTTGATGCCAGTCTACGCTCCTAAGGGTTACTCTCCTGTTAATTTCTTACCCATCGTTTCAATCCCTCCTTGATTAAGCTTCTGTGGCTGGGGTATACTGGAGAGCTAATGGGCCTAGAGCCAATTTCTCAGAAATTTTGAGTTTCTGAAGTCCCTCATACCTCCGTTTTATATCACAGACGAGCTCAGATTCCTGGAACACCAGGTAAAAACCATCACCCAGATGTTTATTATCTACTACTTAATGAAGGGCAAAATTAATAGTTCTCAGTTGAAACAAAAATGTCACCTGTGACCTTATCTTTGAAAACTACTTGAGTTTGTGTATGGAAGAGCTCTCTGCTGCTCAGGCCTGAAAAATTGGCAGATTCGTGGACATGATTATCCAATGATCAGGATATGTCAGCAGGACCTGGGTGAGATGAACTTGACACCATGTCATTTACAAGAGGGAGAGATTCATCAGCTCCAATTTCTATAACTCAAGATTAAGAAGATCCTGCTGTGGTATGTTGAGGAAGAGTGCAAGAAACAGGACGTTAGCAGTCCAGAAAGTCTGGGCAGTGACAGTGATTTAATGATAAATAAATCCAAGCACAACATAAGCTCATTAGTTCAGCAGTTTGGATAAATCGGACTCGAGTTGAGGTGTCATTTACCTAGCCCCATTTGTGGAGAAAAATTGTAATAAAGAAGAGAATCAGTAAATAAAATGGCCAGAGGTTGATTTTGCCATGTACTTCTTATCCCCCTAACAAGATTATAAACTTTTTGAAGGTAAAAACTGCCATGTACTTTTCCCCCTAATGCTTTACTTATAAGAGATGTTCAATAAATCCTTGTTAAGTTACATAACACTGGGTGGAGGCATAATAAGTCCATTTAAGGGAATGGAGTTTCTGTTGACACATCAAAAGGAACATTTAAATGCAAACAATTAATAGAATAATCACAGTTCCTTTTTATTTATCACCAAATTTGGTCTCCAGAACATTTACCTACTGATGCTTATTCAGTCTTGTTACTCTGAAGTTATTTGAAAGCTGTAAAATTGAATTGCCTTTAAAATGTTATATAATTCAGACTTATACTAATTCAGATGGTCTATACCCTGATTCATCTAAATTAGTTACATTTTTACTGTACTCAAGTTTAAGCAGCACTTCGATTAGTTCTGGAGAATCACATTAAGAATGACTGTGGATAAAAATAAGTAAATGCAATGAAAAGCTTTGGGAAGGCAATTCCTCCCACTTTTCCCAAAGAGAAAGCTTATTCAGAGACAAATAAATGCAAAATGTGCTGCCTGGTGTTAAGAATCATTTGAACCGTTGACTATTTTTAAAATGCCTCCCTGTTTGCACGCAGTGTTAGAAAACACTTAATAAGGACCCTGTGAACTGAGAGTTGCTGCTTGCTGGAGAGAAAACCTACCCTTTCATCGCCGTGTTTTTCTCCTGGAGCTAATGTTATGATCAATAAATTGCTGGTGTAATTTAGATAAATCAAGAGTTTAACTGCCATTTGGAAAAGTCATTCTTTTTAAAATGTGGAAAAACAAAAGAGAACAGGGAATTTATAGGGTGTTGGGTCCAAGCTTTAAAAAAAGAAAAAGAAAGAAAAGTGAAAGGCTCTGTAGAAAAATTGTTGAAGCCCATATAGAATTTTTCAGAGTCTGTATCCTGAATAACAGTGTCGTGAAATTATGACTACGGTTGTCTAGAAGGATGTTCGTTTCTTCCTCACATCCTCTGACTTTCTAATGAAACCCCACACCCAGAGGAAAGGGTGGTGCTTTATAGAACAGAGGGCTCAAAGAGGCGTTGCCTTCAATTAGTACTGAAGCCCTGTTAATGAAAGCACTGCATAGCAGCTTCCTATGTATTGGTGCGAAGAGCTGCCCGGCAGAAATCCCACTAGCTGGCTATTGCCTGCTCTCTCCTCACTTTGGTTGAATGCTTAGATTTCTCATGAATTATAACACTAACCTCATATTTGGCCTGTCCATGTAAATATCTCATCAGATTTATTGTTCAGAGTGTCACAGTGCCCTGGTACAGTTTTGATCATGGGCAAACCTCCATGGGGTATTGGGTCTATTGTTGGTGACCGGTGGGACCCTGGTGCCTGGTTTTCCTTTCTTCCAACAGGGTGATCATTGCTGCTTCTTAGGGAACTTTCCAAAAGAAGAGCCCTTAAAGTCTACTTTGTGCAACTTGATAAGAATTTATTAAGCACCTTTCATGTCCAGTAATTAAATACAGAGGATATAGTAGCCATGGTGCTTGCTGTTAAATGACTTCATTTGTTTATAGATCACACCTCTTTGAAACTATAAATGAACTAGATTCTTAATTCGGTTTAGTTTGAGTGGATCACAGAATTCTGAGTTAATTCTTGATTTTCAAGATTTTCCCCAATTCTAGGAGATCCCGGAAGAAAGCCCCAAGGCATTTGAGACCGAGGGCTCCTGGGGGTGGTCTGACTCTTAAATGTCAGCTCATTTCCTATTTCTCTTCCTTCTTGCTGCACTCATGAGGAAAGAAGGGGAACTTTTTCTTAAGCGTATTTCCATAACAGCTTTATTGAGATACAATTGATATAACCTACAGTCACCCATTGAAAATGTACAATTCAGTGGTTTTTGGTGTATGCAACCAAATAGGCTGTGTGCAACCCTCGCCCACAGCCAATTTTAGAACAGTTTCATCATCCCCCAGAGAAGCCCGTACCCTTTAAGCAGTCGCTCCCCAGGCCTCCCCCCTCCCCCACCCCAGCCCTAGGCCACCACTAATCTACTTTCTGTCTCTATACATCTGCCTATTCAGGACTTTTCATATAAATGACATCATACAATGTTTATCCTTCCACTTAACAGTGTTTCCGGGGTCCCTCCATGTTGTAGATGCGTCAGCACTTCATTCCTGTTTATTGCCAAATAATATTTCATTGCCTAGATCTACCACATTTTGGCTATCCATTCAAAAATTGATGGACATTTGAGTCATTTCTGCTTTTTGGCTCTTATAAATAATTCTGCTATGAACACTGGTGTGCAGCGTTTTGCGTGGACATATGTTTATAGTCCTCTTGGCTATCTACCCAGGGGTGAAATTGCTGGATCCTATGGTACCTCTGTGTTTTACCTTTCCAGGAAATGTCAGACTGTCTTTCCAAATCGCTGCACCATTTCACATTCCCACCAGCAGTGTATGAGTGTTCTGATTTCCTGCATTCTCACCAACACTTGTTATTACCTGTCTCTTTGATTCCCTTCCTCATCTGGCTTCCTTCTGGAACATTCACAGCAGGGTAGCCTCCAGAAGCTAGCTCTTCCTTTGTAGGGGTGGTCAGTGCGCTGGGTACTGTCTGTTTGCCCCTCCACATCCTCCTCTGCCCTGCTCTGTGCCCTGGGGGATTGACCTCTGCGGACTGCCCTCTTGGCTTCCCAACTTTCTAACTGCCATTTGGGTTCAGCCAACGAGCTGAGAAGGAAGGAGGAAAGTGAACTGCGGCTTTACTCTCCCAGCTTCTGCTCTACCAACTCAGCTCCTGTTGAGCGGCACTCTTCACAAAGCGACCCTCTCCCGTTTTGTTCATTGCTCCTCCCTCTGCCTCTTCAGGTCTGGCAGTGGTGATGGCTATCCACTGCTGGTCTCCCTCCACCCTGCCCTCACCCTGTGAATAGTCCCTTTATTAAACTCTCCCCGGTTACCCCTTGTGAGTGGCGTCTGTTTCCTGCTGGGACCCAGACTGGTACAGGTAGGGACGAGTTACTTCTCATCACCACTCTCCTGCCCGACTACTCTTTCTGTGTTGACGGAAGACTGCCGGCTACAGAGCTGTGTATGAATAGCAGCTGTTTGTGTCCTTACAGGCTTATATCAAACTTGGGGACTACCAGAAGGCACTGGTGGATTGTGACTGGGCTCTAAAGGTAAGAAGATTGTTTCCTCTTTCACATGATGGAGCTGGGCTTGCTGGGGCCAGATGTCCCAGTCCTGAAGTGAATAGAGGGGAGCTGCCAGTGTATTATGGCAGGAAAGGGTGTAGGCTCTGCAGTCAGAGTCTCAGTTTCCTCATCTGTAAAATGGGAACGAATAGAATTGTCGTGAGGGCTATGATAACGCACTCAGTGCCTTGCCCGTGGGAAGTACTCTGGAGAAGCTGCTGTTAATATTGGTTTTTCAGGGTTTTCTCACAATGGCTCACCCTTCACTGTTGTGTTATCAGGAGCTTTGCTCCACGTGGTAGTGGAGACGCCTCCTTCTCTTTCCAGAGCTGACCTTGGGGGCTTCTTTCCACAGTGTTGCCATTCTTCCTCATCAGTTCGGGCTTTTCCTCTCCGGTTCTGATAATTTGGAAATGTATCATGGCACCCCCTCTCTGTAGAGGAATAATCAAAAGAAAGAGTTCCTGTCGTTCAGCTCGGATCCTAGTCAGGCCTCAGGCTGATAGCCTAATACTGTGCATGGTATTTCCTCTGAAACCTGACAGAATAGATAATCAGAGGTGGAGAGAAGGAAGGACTGTTGCTAGAAATATTAGAAGGGTTTTAAAAGAGAAATGTCATGATCACTTCATAGGAACATTATTTCAGATGACTAAATATTTAAATAACCCTTAATCCACATTCCCCCAAGTTACTCTGTCACAGGGGCTTAACTAAATAACCCAAAACAGTGCTTCTCAGCCTTCCTTGCTGCAGTGCTAACAGAATAAACATGAGCCCCTGGGGGGTCTAGAAGCAGAGAGCATGAAATTTCTTTTTAGACACATGTTTTATCTTAAAAATCCTTGCAAATTTTGCATTGCATGCCATAAGATGTTATCTATTTGTCTTAATATAGCCATGTTATTTTAAATAATTTATAATCAAGTAAAGTTGAAGTGCCGGGAGAACGTGCCAGGTTTATCCTATGGCGTAGCTTCCCCTGGTCCAGCACTGCCTACCCCAGCTTAGTGAGCGTGGCCCCCAGACAAGAGCACATCGCAACAGCAGCACATTGGCCACACCTGCTTCCTTACTTTTTATTGAAAGGGTATGCAAGAAAACAGGGGAATTCGAAGCTCACCTTTACTAACAACGGTTTATAAAACACGAGCATCCCACCAAAATGGATATCTGGAGTGCCTGATTTCTTTACCCCCTAGAAGATACGGTGTGGGGGACACCTTGTCCCAATGCATCGTGACAGTCTTAAAGTGATGAGAACTGCCCCAGACTGGCGCCATTAGGTTCTCCACAGCTCCAGTGGAGATCCATTAGCCTGCTTTGTCACCTTATATGATCATGACTTTTTTCTACTATCATCTGTAAGAGAAGAAAGAGGCAAGGGCGTTTTTCTCTGGTGTTTCAGCAATAACAGCAAAAGCTGCCGTTGGCTGCACGGTGGCCGTGAGCTGTCTCATTGGAGCCTCATAGCCTTCTTTTCTGTTCTGGTCAATTCCACAGTTATCCTCATCTTTCTGACAAGGAAACAGAGCCTCAGAGATTAACTAAGTAAACTGTGTGGGATCACATAGCTAACGTTGGCCTAACTGTAGGCTGGTGCCCTGAATTGTTGACTATAAACAGCTTCTCCACAGAATCCAGGAAACCCCATCATCCCTGGGTGTGGCTTTCATTCCTTCTGTGGTAGAAACAAGATCTCCTTGTGGGGCTTCCAGGAGCATCTTTTCTGATCTGAAAAGGACCAAAGAGGTAGTCACAGCCTCGTGCTGATTCAGGACGACACACTGGCCCATTCCCAAGTGTTCACTGAAACACGATGTTATTAACGGTGAAACTGAGGCAAAGCAGGCCCAGCACAGCTGACATTAAAAAATGCTGACACCCAGCGGCCAGCCTTGTTAAACGCCCAGCAAGGCTCCCGTTGAAGACGATTGGGTAAACACTTGGAGGGATGGGAAAAAAATGTATAAGGAATTCTAAAAACTGACAATCATTGGCTCTACGTGGAAGCTGTGAATTAAAAGAAAAAGTTTCACTCCTTTTAAATATGAGCAGTGAATGTCAGCGGCACTCCATTATTCGTAGTATTAGTACTTTCATGCCGGTTTAATATTTTTGACACTTGTGAATTGGCAGAGACAAGCCCATGTGATGACATTTCAAGACTGATCTTCCTAGTCAGGGAAGATAAGGCAGCGAAGCTGGTTTTAATTAGGATAAGAATCATTTATTTCTTGGCAGAACTCTTCCTGCACAATAAACTGCACCTTCCTCTGAAGGCAAGATTCCTTTTGAGGGGACCTGGGGTTCAACTGAGAGAATCCTGGTGAGGGTTGGTACCTCATCGAAGGAGAAAGGGCCTATTAGTGAGAAAATCCATTAGTGGCCCTTTGTGTTAGTGTCTGAGTAAATGTGGTCACGATGCACCCCTCGCGATGGCACAGTGGGACGTGGACGCGATCTGGGGCTCCTTTTCCCCTGTTGGAACCCTGCCGCCCTGCCGGTGAAGGTGCTGTGAACAGGTGGCTTCTGCGAGCTGCGGTGCCAGAGTTTCCGTTCCCTTTGACAGTTCCCTTCCTGCTTCCTCAGTTCCATCCTCTGTGAGTTCTCCAGGGTTCACTCCACAGCTCCCTGCCTTTCTTCCTCCTACAGTTTCTCCCTCAAAGCTCTCGTCTCCTCTGTCAACTGTCATTCTTGCAAATGGCTCTCACATCTGTATTTCAGCTTCCCCCCACCCCGCAGGTTTCCATGTGATTGTCTTTGCATCCTCTGAAACACAGTATGTCTTTGTTAGACTGTATGTCTTCAGAGTGGATTTCCTTCTACTCAACTGCTGTAGCACTTTTCTGAGGGAGATCTGGTGTAATTTTTAAGCCTTTGGGTCTTGGAGTCAAATGGCTAGATTTTAATCCCAGTTCTTCCACTTAGTTATCTATGTGACCTTGAACCTCTCCAACCCCTAGTTTCCTCATATGTGAAATGGGGTTAATAATTATCTCTACTTCATAGAGTTGTTATAAAGTTTACATGAGGTAATTCATGTGAACCATATGGTCAGGACTGAACAATAACGCGCTAATATTATTACCGTCATTCACTTAGCAACGAATCAGGAAACGATATTCATGAAAATGCATCTATAAAGGCCTCTCCAAATATAACAATTATTGTTACCCCTTCTATTATTCTTTAGCTTTTCTTTAAATTTTCCTTTTTGCCCTGAGATGGATTGCCTTTGCTGTAACTGCAACAACAGCAGCTAATCCTCTATTACCTGGTACCACAGTGTTTTACACACATTCCCTCCTCACAGTAGCCCAAGAGAGACACTATTATGATCTCCACTTTGCAGATGAGGAAAATGAGCCTCAGAAAAGCTGGGTGGCCTGGCCAGCGTGCCACTTCTGGTGAGAGGCAGACAGGGCTTCACCCAGGACTTTCTAGACGCCTGAGCTTGGACCCTTAACCTCTTTACATCTATACCCCTGATGGCATCCAACCAAGCACAATGCCTGGCACATAAAAGGGATTCAATGAATTAACTGGATGCTTTAAATTATACTTTATGTCTTTGTGCCACATAATTCCCTCTGGAGTTATAATAATTCGAAGCAGGCAGGTGCAGGGCCCCCTGTGCAAGTGGTATCGTTTCAGCCATAAGTTTCATAAGTTTTGAAGGGGGCATCCCTCCTGATCGTAAGTGATAGGAACGCAAGTTCTTAGTATATATGTCATGGTTTATTTCAAGGAAGGAACATAACTATATAATAGTAACCTCAGCTGTTTACCCAGCGTAAATTTTCCTCCCTTTTAATAAACTAGTGGTTCTCAAACTTGGTTGCACATTTATATCACCTGGAGAGTTTAAAAAATTATTGATGCCTGGGTCCTACCCACTAGTATAATTTAATCGATGTGAGTTTCAGCTGGGCCATCAGGACTTTCACAAGCACCTGGGTGATTCTAGTGTTCAGCCAAGGTCAAGAGCTCTTCCGAACTAAAGGTTTCTGGTTTGTGTCCTAGTTGTCTCATTAGATGGAAATGAAAACTGGCAAGTATCGTGAATTAATTCAATAGAGAGCTTACTTGTGCATCCAGGCTCCTTGCAGGCATCAATTAGTTTGGTTACAGATGCACAGAAAAGTCTTAATTGTCAACTCTGGTGGCTGTCCTGAGAATCAAAGCACTGCCCTATCCCTATTAGCTGGGCAGTTGGGGGAGGGGCTGATAACTTCAAATCTTCCAGAACATCTGATCAGTGATTCTCTGTTATGCAGTGTGATGAAAAATGCACAAAAGCATATTTCCACATGGGAAAAGCCCACCTGGCCCTAAAGAACTACAGTGTGGTAAGTGCTAGAGGAACCTTAAGTGGCATGTTTGATCTCGGAGCAGTGCTTCAGATTGTCTCAGAGAAGAACCACATTCCTCCAAGTTGATGAGATATTAATCCACTTCTTAGTATTTTCCAGGGAAAATCTTAAGATCTTAGAGCTGGGAAGAATGTTGAGTGTCATCTGATAATAGCCCCACCTGCTGTAGAAATCTCTTCTGCAGTATCTTCTACCAGTGTCCGTCCAGTCCCGGGATGAGCATCTCTGGAGAGAAAAGACATAAGCAAGAAGATGAAAAAACAAAATTCACTTGTAATCTCATCTCCTGAAAGTAACCATACAGAGAGATATACACACTAAGATATTGGATATTGTTAATAGCAGCTTTATTGAGATATAGTTCACGTATCAAACAATTCCCCTATTGGAAAGTATACAATTCAGTGGTTTTTAGTGTATTCACAGAGTTGCACAACCATCACCACAATCAGCTTTAGAACATTTTTGTCACTTTGTCAAAAACACCTATACCCATTAGCAGTCACTCCCCTCCCTTCCACCCCACCCTCAACCCTAGACAACTACTGATCTACTTCTGTCTCTATACATTCGCCTATTTTAGACCATTCATATAAATAGAATTATACAATATGTGGTCTTTAGTGACTGGCTTCATTCACTTAGCACAGTGTTTGCAGGTTTCATCCATGTTGTAGTATGTACAGTACTTTTTTTTTTTATTGCTGAACAATATTCTGTTGTATGGATATACCACATGTTATTTATCCATTTGTCAGTTGATGAACATTCAAGTTCTTTCCACTTTTGGTTATTATGAACATCCATGTACAAGTTTTTGTGTGGACACATGTTTACAGTCCAGTTGGCTATACACCTAGGAGTGGAACTGCTGAGTCGTGATAACTCTATGTTTAACCTTTGGAAGAACTTCCGTCTTGTTTTCCAAAGTGGCTGCTCCATTTGACATTCCTGCCAGTAGTGTATGGTTCCAGTTTCTCCACATCGTGAACAATACTGGTTATTTATTTTTCTTTTCTGTTATACCCATCCTGATGAGTATGAAATGGTATTTCATAATTTTGACTTGCATTTCTCTGATGGCTAATAATGTTGAGCATCTTTTCACGTGCTTATTGGCCATTTGTGTATCTTCTTAGGAGAAATGTCTCTTCAGATCCTTTGTCCATTTGTTCTTTAGGTTGTCTTTTTATGTTGAGTATAAATATATTCAATATAATATAAATTGAATATTTATATAAATATTCAATATAAAGTAATATAAATATTATATATAGTAATATAATATTCAATATAAATTCTGGATACAAGTCCCTTATCAAATAAATGATGTGAAAATATTTTCTCCCATTCTCTGCCATTCTCTGTGTTGTCTTTTCACATCATAGCACAAAAGTTTTTAATTTTGATGAAGTCTAAATTACCTATTTTTTTCTTTGGTCGCTTGTGCTTTTGATATCAAATCTAAGAAACCGTTGCCTAATCCAAGATGTAAGAGTTTTATGGCTTTAGCTCTTTCATTTAGATCTCTGATCCACTTTGAGTTAATTTTTGTATATAGTGTGAGGAAGGGATCCAGCTTCATTCTTTTGCATGTGGATATCCAGTTGTCCCAGGACCATTTGTTGAGAAGACTGTCTTGTCTCCCACTGAATGATTTTGGCACCCTTGTCAAAGATCAATTGATCATAAATGCATAGGTTTATTTCTGGACTCTCAATTTTATTCCATTTGTTTATGTCTACTCTTATACCTATGCCACATTGTCTTGATTCTTACAGCTTGTAGTAAATTTTGAAATTGGGAAGTGTGAGTCTTCTAACTTTGTTCTGCTTTTTCAAGATTGTTTTAGCTATTCTGGGTTACTGGAATTACCATACAGATTTCAGGATCTGCTTTGTCAATTTCTGCAAAGAAGCCAGGTGGAATTTTTTTTAATTGAAGTATAGTCGATTTACAATGTTGTGTTAGTTTCAGGTGTACAGCTAAGTGATTCAGTTATACACATATATATATACCTATTTTTTCAGATTCTTTTCCCTTATAGGTTGTTACAAAATATTGAATAGTTCCCTGTGCTATACAGTAGGTCCTTGTTGGTTATCCATTTTATATATAGTAGTGAGTATATGTTAATCCCAAACTCCTAATGTATCCCTCTTCCCCCTCTCCCCTTTGGTAACCATAAGTTTGTTTTCTGTGTCTTTGGATCTATTTCTGTTTTGTATATAAGTTCATTTGTATCATTTTTTTTAGATTTTACATATAAGCAATATCATATGATATTTGTCTTTCTCTGTCTGGCTTACTTCACTTAGTATGATAATCTCTAGGTCCATCCGTGTTGCTGCAAATGGAATTATTTCATTCTTTTTTATGGCTGAGTAATATAAATAATAAATGCTGGAGAGGGTGTGGAGAAAAAAGGAACCGTCCTACACTGTTGAATGTAAATTGGACAACAGTATGTTAAAAAAACTAAAAAAAGAGCTCCTTAAAAAAACTAAAAATAGAGCTACCATATAATCCAGCAATCCCACTCCTAGGTATATATCCAGAGAAAACTCTAATTCAAAAAGATACATGCACCCCATTGTTCATTGCAGCACTATTTACCATAGCCAAGACATGGAAGCAACCTAAGTGTCCATCGACAGACGAATGGATAAAGAAGATGTGGTGCATTTATACAATGGAATATTCCTCAGCCAGATGGAATTTTGATGGAGATTGCTTTGAATCTGTAGATCAACCTGGGGATTATTGCCATCTTAACAATATTAAGGCTTCCAGTCCATGAACATGAGATATCTTTCCATTTACAAGATATATTATTTTTAAAAAGAAATTGCCCCCGTTGTACATTTTAAAAAATTATTCTTTGTTGGATTTTAATTCTAAAAGTAATACAGACTTATTGTAATAAGGTCAAATAATAGAGAAGTAAAAAGGAAAATATTAATCTCCCCCCTCCACCAAGTTCCATTTACTTATTCATTCATTCAGTTAATTAATTCACTCAGCACATATTTAATGCATGCGTCTATGTTCCAAGCACTGTCCTAGGCAACAGGAATACAGTAGCAAACAAGACAAAATCCTTGACTTAAGGGAACTCACATTCTTGTGGTAGGGGTGACTTGTCCCAAGATAGAAGCCAAATAAGTAGATGTGTAATATGTTAGGTAGCAATAAGTGTTACTGAGAAAACGAAATCAGGAAGTGGTGAAGGTGAGATTGGTTTTACAGAGAGTGGTCAGGGAGGGCTTCTCTGGAGGAAGGGAAGGAGTGAAGTGAGCAAGCCATGTGGATATATTATACAGTGGAAGAGTGGTCCAGATAGAGGGCTAGCTAGAATGGAGTGAGCAAGGAGGGGAGTGAGAGGAGATGAGGTGAGCAGGTTGGGGGGGATACGTGGGGGACTGATCCCCTAGGGCCCTACAGGTTTTTGGAAGGACCTTGGCTTTTATTTTGAGTGAGCTGGGAGCCATCAGAGGGTTTTGAGTAAAGGAGAGAAATGATCTGACTCATGTTTTAAAGGATCACTCTGCTGTATTGAGAATATATCTTGACATGTAAGAAGAGAGAACCAGTCAGAAGGCTATTGCAACAAATTATCCAAGTGAGAGATGATGATGGCTTGGACCACGTTGGTGATGATGAAGGTGGTGAGAAGTGCTAGGGTTCTGCTTATATACTGACAGTGAAGCCAACAAGAATTGCTGATAGATTAGAGCTAGGGTTAAAAAGAAGCTGGATACAGGGTTACTCTCTTAGACCTTTTGGGCTGCTATAACATAATACCATAGATAGGGTGGTTTATACAACAAAGGTTTATTTCTCCCAGTTCTGGAGGCTAGGAAATCCAAGATCAAGATGCCAGCAAATTCAGTGTCTGGTGAGGACCTGCTTCCTAGTTCATAGACAGCCAGCAGGGGTGAGGGAGCTCTCTGGGGTCTCTTTAATAGGGCACTAATCAACTCATGAGGGCTCTACCCTCATGACTTAATCACCTCCCAAAGTCCCCACCTCCAGATACATCACATTGGGGGTTAGCTTTCAACATCTGAATTTTGGGGGGATGCAAACATTCAGTCTATTACAGTTACCATGTTTGATATCCTGCAACACTATTCTCTGTTTTAATGTGATGCTTTTTCTTCAGTTCATTTCTTAATCCTAATCTTCTAGATGAGCCTTGAGCTTTTAAGCTATCTCAGAATGTTTCTTTGTTTTTTGTTTTTTTTGGATTTTTTTTCTGAGCCTTTTCTTTCAGTGACTGGTCGCATTGATAGCCCTGAGGACTGTACTGCCCTAAACCCATCATCATGCCCCATTAACAAGAATCTTTCTTTTCCAGAAACTTTCTATCTAACAGTGTCCTCAGTGAGCCTCTCACGCTCAAGTGTTGTAGTTGACTCTTCCATGGCCAGTGAACAGACCCCTTACCAGCTCTTTGCAGCCTGTACGTTTAAATAGGCAGTTCTCGCTTCCTGTTCCCAAGTCTCTGTCGACAGTGTTTCTAGCTTCATTTATTTCCTTATTCCCTGTGAGCATATCTGACAGGTAGCCTCCTGTTCTTTCTCAGTGCAAATATCATATCTGAATTTTGCATTTACCTTATGATTATTCTTATCCCAGCCAGACATGAGCCACGAGAATTGAGGACTGGATATTTTCCATCACAGGCTGTATCTGACAACACTATTTTTTAAAATAAAATTTGAAATAATACCTGTTGCCCCACAGAACCAAAGAAGCCTAAACAAAATGTCAAATGCATGCTGCGTTCCCCATGCCCGCCTCCGACGCGGGTAGCGGGGGAGGCTGGGAGGAGATAATGATACCCTGTGCCTTTCTTATAATCACCGTTCGCCCCTAACCACTCTTCAAGACCTTGTTTCTTTCTTCCAGTCTAGAGAGTGTTATCAGAAGATCTTAGAAATAAACCCCCAGCTGCAGACACAGGTGAAAGGTGAGACTTCCTGCCGATGTCCTTGTTCAAATTGCACCTTCCCTCTGTGCCCCGGTCCTGGGGTGTCCTCCATGCCTTCTCTGCACTTGGCCGCAAGCACAGCCACGCCCAGCCCTGCACAATCACATCCTCTCATAACAGCCCAGCCTTGCTCCTCTTCCTCTGTTCTTGGCCTTCCTCCTTTTCTCCACCATCCTCCCTCCAAGCCTTCTAGACAAGGAACAGTGTTGTCCTTGAATAATTCCCAAGATGTTTTAAGATTCCTGGTAGAAACTGTACACGCCTCCTAAAATTTTCCTTGCTGAAGATGAGTCTGAATTATTTTAATGCTTTCTGCCTTTCAGCCTCCCATCCTCAAAAACAGGTTGCTCCATGTGTGGACATGTTGATTGTTAGGGTTTTGTTGTGTTTTCCTTCTTGTTTTGCTAGACTACCTGAATCAGGTAGATCTTCGGGAGAAAGCAGACCTTCAAGAGAAGGAAGCCCAGGAAGCACTGGCTTCAGGCACGAATACGGCCGTGACGACCAAGAATCTTCTGGAGATTCTTTCCAAGCCTGATCAGATCCCCTTGTTCTACGCAGGGGGGATTGAAATCCTGACTGACATGATGAAGGACTGTAAGCCAGCGATGTGTGTGATCTCATGAATATTGTCAGTATAAGGGGACAGAGTTTAGAGGTCTGTCCTCACGAGGCAAAGAATCCGTTCCTCCCTTCCTTCCACCAATATTGATTGAAGGTCTACTATAATGTAGGTGCTAGAGGGGGTGCTTAAGAAACATAACCCATCCCAGCTCCATCCCCTCCTCAGAGCATGCTGACACATGACACACATGCTGTAAACACCACACAATACGACACAAAACACACAGACGGCACGCACTCCATATATACTCACAACACACACACACACAGCATGTGCTCACTATCATGTATACTTATATCACATACATCACACACACACATACACACACACACACCACGCGTGTGGGACAAATATACCATATATGCTTATATCACATACAAGCACACCACACACATTCACCCCTCACGGGTGTTCCCCACGTGCTGCACATACCCGCACACCCTTTGCATACCCGACACAGACCCCATATACACCACCAACACCCTGTACCAGCCCCACAAATTTCCCCCCAACCATAGAGGAATGGAAGACAGAATTTTGTAGGATAAACTGTAACGTTCATCCCAGTTACACTTAATGGCTGCTTAGGATGTAGAAACAGTTTCAGAGCAAACATCAGCTGTGCTCCTGCTAACGAGAGCCACAGTGCTCTGTTTTATAGTTTCTGTAATTACTGATCCCAGGGCTGAAACCAGTGTTGTTACTCAGTGACAGAATGATGTTTGTACAAATGGATGGAGTCTGATTTCCCTCAGTGTACAGTGGAGGGTGCTCAAACACCCCTGCAGTAGTTTCTTGGAGATTATAGGTTCCTCTCTAGAGCCTGGAAACAGCTTTGAAATAAACATTTATTAAGAACAGATGGATATGCCTGTTCTTCTAGGAGGTTAAGCGGCTCCTGGAGACTCTCTAGAGATTACAGAATGATGAGTTGTCAGATCACTCTTGGGGCCCCCCGGGCTCAGCTCTCCTTCTCTGAACAGGACTGTGGATTTTGTGATCTAGACATTCCATATTGGGTTTCTGTTATCATCTGGCTCTGTGACAGTTAGACAGCAGCCAGACAGTTCAGGCGTCTGATGACACGGTTTTCTCTGAACTTGTTTCAGGCACGGAACGAACTTTATTCAGAACACACAATGGATTCAGTATCATCAGTGAGAATGAGGCCGTAAGAAGGTAGGGATGTTTGTAAAGACAACCTGGCATCAAAGCAAAGGAAAGACAACCACTTCCCATGAAATCAGACACTCACCACACAGGCAGCGTGACCGCTGGGTGGCGCTACCTTCAGTCAATACTGGGTTAGGAAAACTTCCCAGCGTTCCTCCAAGCACTTCAGAGTCAGAGAAATGGCCACTCTTGCTGGTTTCCCACCAGTTTTTGCAAGATTGCTCTTTGTTCTTGTCCTCTTTTGGACTTTGCTGATCATAACAGGAAATGAGATCAGCTGGTTCCTGGCTGATCTCATCTATCATTGTATCTGAAGAAAGACCCCTATGGCAGGAGGTAGTTTGCTAAATTTATTTTGTATTTCAACTGTTCTGGTGCAGTTCCCATGGCTTAGGACACTGGTGTGGGTCGGAGTCACCGGCACACGTTTGTGTGTGTGATGAGGCTCACGAACCCTAAGTGGTCTGCTGGCCCATCACAGTTCATTGGTCCTGCTGCAGCCAACGCCCTGCCCCCTGGCTCACCACCCTCCCTCTGTGCAGACCCAGCTTCCTCGGCTGCATCCTTGTCCTGGAGCTCTCAGCTGAGGTCCTAGCAGTCCCTTTTGGTCCTGGTGACCTGCGGCTCTGGATTAGGAAGTGACTTTCTTAAACCCACATTTGAGGAGTCTGGAGGTGAAATAAAACCAACTGAAAGGAAGATCAAGACTGATTTGCAGTTTTAATATTGCTCTCCCTTGCCCATTGTAGGTGCTTTTCCACAGCAGGAAAAGATGCAGTGGAAGAGACAGTATGCGTGTCTGTTCTCAGGCTCTGGCAAGCGGTGTGCAGTGAGAACGGTAAGCCAGGGAATAGCCATCGATCATCGTTAATGCGCTGGTAATGGGAGGGCTACGGGGCGGGGGTGTGGGCAGGCAGGATTGTTCCTCTAGGACAGGCCCTGGAGATGGCGGTCTAGACCCTCCCCTGGAAAAGCATATGGATCAGAAGCGAGACCTGCGCTGCAGTCGTGTCTCCGGCAACCTCGCAGCCGTCTCCTCGGTGGGCAAGGTCACGGTCAGCATCATGCGTGGCCTCATCACCTGGGCACTTGCCCTGGCTCTTTGCAGACTAGTGATTTCAGCTCGTGCGCTGGCAGTGAGGCAGGCAGAGTTTTTCCTTTTCTGTCTGCTGAAAAATAGTGCTCCCTTTTTGCTGACCACAGTACCAGTTTCAGCATCATGAGATTTACAACCATCCCTGCCGGCCTCTTGTGACACTGATTAATTAATGCATAATATTGGGACAGTAACACGCTATGGGGAGTTATTTACCGTAACTCTTCCTTTTTTGCATATTAGCCTCTTCCGGGGTTCACTGAGTTTTTGTACAATCTTATCACTTTAGTGACCTCAATAAAAATTTTAGGTATTTCCCTCATTTTTTTAAAACAATTGTATTTTTTTTTTTTTAATGAGGGGAAAATGTTTGACTTTGGACACGAAACAGTGAAAATGGGAAGAGTGGTAGCTGTGTGTGCCATGCACAGGCTTCTGTGGGGAGCTGTCGAGAGAGCTTGTAAATGCCGCTTGTAAACGATTAAATGCTGAATATGAGGTAATATGATTTTTTAGTAGGGTGGAGGAATCATGTTAAATTCTAGAATTCTTAAGTTCTAGAGAATCAGGGGGACTCTTCCCTGCAGGGAATTACATTCAGACTAATATCCTAACCAAGGTGCCCTGCTACTTGTAGAACACTGCACCAGCTCCGAGCAGTGTTTTTGCAAATCGCCCTGCTCAAGGGTTAGGGAGGCAGGCTTGGTGACCGGGTGTTTCCTCAGTATGAATTGGACATGCTTCCCTCCGTGCAGCCCAACTTCCTCACCCTGCAGCCCATTTTGGTTTCTGTGAACCTTGGGGTCACATCTTTCTTTAGTATCTGGAAAAATACTGTCGGACACAGCCTGTGACATACATGCTGTATCTCAGATCAATGAAATCTTGGTATATCCAATTCAATAAATACAGAGCAGTTTTTAAAAAGGGCAAAGGAATGCTTAAAAGTAAAGACGTGGAAATATGTCTGTGATATAGTGCTGACTGAGAGAGAAAAGCCAGTTTCAGGGTAGGATGTATCATATTTTAACATTGTTCATAAGAAGGGTGAATACTAGCCCCCTTAGGGAAAGGGCTTACCTGGAGGGGATATGGACGAGAGAAGAGGACTTTCATTTTCAGCTGTATACACGTTGTGTTATTTGAATTGTTTGCACTGAGCTACTTTTCATTTTTATGTAAACTAAACAAACTCTGCTCTGTTTCATAGCTTAGCCTCATACCCCAGCCTGTACCTCTGCCTGCTCTCAAATTCACGTACCTCGTTAGAAAATGCACCAGGCGAAAGTGGGGTGCGGGCAAATCTGATGCCACCGCCCTGGAAATAGCTCATGGCCTAGGAAGGGGAGCATTCTTTATTAATTAATGTTCTCATGTGATCGTTCTAGTTTCCTAGAAAAAACTCAAATAGTTGCTCTGGCCATTATGTGAAAATCGATGGTCTAAAGCTCTCCCACCATTTAGCTAATTTCTTTTCCTTTCCTCACATTTCTGAACACCGTACACCGAGAGGCCTCTGGCCAGAATAGTGGTAATAGCTAATGTATGTGTGCCAGCCCCTGTTCTCCGCACCATCACGTATTAACTCACTTGATCCTCACGACAACTCTGTTATGTTGGTCACCTTCCTCGTCCCACTGATAAGGAGCACGGGGGTTGATGACTCGGCTAAGGTCGTTTCTTGGTCATTCAGACCCTGCAGTCTGGTTCTAGAATCCATGCTCTTACCCTTCATTATCCTGCCTCTCAAATGCATGGGGAAGAGTTGGGTTTCCCATTGAGATGTGGGGAGACAGAACTGGTGTGACTGCTGTCATGGTCTGCGCTAGACGGACGTGCCCTGTGTTTTGCAGAGGAGAACCAGCGCCTACTTGTGCTGCGCCCCGGCATGGGCCAGCTGCTGCCCTCCCTCTTGGCCTCCAGGGTCCCGAACATCCGGCAGCAGACCCTGGCCCTGCTGCTGCAGCTCGCCCAGACGGAGAATGGACGGAGCCTGATCATGGGCCACCTTGACCTGACCGGGTAAGGCTCTGCACTCTGGGTGGGAGCTTCCCGGCAGCATCTCAGACCTTACCTGCCACATTAACACCTGCCTGGCTCCTGTCTCACATCTCTGATGTGAGAGGTACCAGCCTACCAGATTAAGGATCAGAAACAGACTTTCTGAAGAGAAACCTTTGAGAAGAACACTCCCTCATGAGGACCTTCAGGACACTCCTGTCTGAACTTGGTACCATGGACAGTGTCACTTCTCCTGAGCCTGTTTCCATCTCACAGACATTGCAGGCCTTGTAAATATGGCAGCACTTCCAAAACCAGCAATTGGGAACCCAACTGTAAAATAGGCTATTTGTTTCTGCCCTTTTAACCTCAGTCCTGGCTCTACCCTGTTCCTGTCCTTACTTTTCTTCATTTATTCCTGTTTTAGGTAATACCATCCGATTTTGCATATCCTTAAACCCTTTCTGGAGCAAGGTAGGGTATAAGTAAATAAAACACATTTCAAACTGTTACATGTAGGTCTTTCCAAGGCTTAAGGTGATAGGAATGGGATGCTCCTCTTTCCTAAGTAAACTTTTTTTAAAAATGGCTGAAGCACAGTGATTCTGCCCAGTGCTTTTCCTTCGAAAGATTATTAGTTCGAATATGTGAAATTGCCGCTTTTTATGTCACAAAAGGCTGCACGTTGGCAATTTCATGTGGTTCAACCGAAAAGAAATAGTAGCAATGATTCTACCTTTGCTTTATAAATGCTTCCCATGTAACCTAAAAACAGAAGTTGGCTTCCGATTCTGTTCACTATCATGTCATTGGGAGGGAGGCAAGATAAGTGTCATTACCCCATTTCACAGATGCGGCAGGAGAAAGTGCAGCTAGTGACTCGGGACATCTCAGCCAGCTGTCTCCCAGGCCTTGGAGCCTCTCTCCTGCTCTCTGTTCCCCAAAAGGAAAGCAATCAAATATGAAGCTGTGTCAGACCTTCTTGGACCACAGCGAGGCCTCTGGGGCTGGTCCCATGTCAGTGAGGAAGTCCATGTGCGCTGAGGACAGGATAAGCCTTGGCTGTGACTCTCCCCTTCTCAGCCCAGCTCAGCAGCCCCATGGCTCACAGGGAAGGCCTTGGCAGCCCCCGAAGCTCAACCTACACAGGCAAACGGATCGTTAGCAGAGTTAAATCCTCAAAAGCGCATTTCACATTTCAAATGACTCTGCGGTCATTTCCTCAATACCTTCATCATATGTTTTTTCATTTGGTTTTGGTCTCTTTGAGTAAATGTAGCTATAGTTATCATAAGCTTTCTCCCCAGCTATCTTTGAATTGCTTGAGTTTCATTTGAACTTTTCCAGTGTCTTGGCATTTGTGATCATCTTGTGTAGTCCTGCCTACTTTCCTTAGACAAAGAAACCTCAGTTTGTTACCTGTGTGCCCACTCTTCTCATTAATGTCCATCTCCAGTTAAACCGGAAAGAGATGGAACATGTTCTCTGAAATGAAATGAGATAGTCTGAAACAGGACAGGGCTGCACACAGGTTCCATGACCCTCACATTCCTCTCCAAATGAGAAAGTGAAGGGACAAGTGTGCAAGGACAGGAGCCGAGTGAGGGCCAGTATCCCTTTGTGAAAAGCTCTGGGGTTTTAGATTCAAGCAGTCAGGAGCCCACATCCCCTGCTTGTCTCTTTCTACTTGTGTGACCCAGGAAAGCTGCTTAGCCTTGAAGTGCCTGGTGTCTCACATGTATCACAGACTTATGGTGAAGCTTCAGAGACATGATACCCGTATGCTAGGTAAAATTTTTTCTGCTGCATTTGACAGATTACTTGGCCAAGAGAACTGGTCTTGTTTTTCTCACATAACAAAAAGACTAAAGATGGTAACAGCTGGTTTGGTGGTTTAACGATGGCAGGGTTAAGGTCTCTGTCCTTCTCTTGACCTTTCCCTCATGGTCACACAAGGCTGCTGCAACTCCAAGCATCACATCCCTCTTTAAGACAGGTTAGCACCAACTGGGTCTGTCCCTTTTATCAAGAGGAGCTACTGCTTTTGTTTCTCTTTGGTCAGAATTGTGTCACATGCCACCCTGGTGGGGAAGATGATTCCAGCTTCTGTGGTAGAGGCAGGCAGGATAGAATGCAACTCTCCCACATCCCAGTGTTTGACATGTCTGAAGACATCGATGTTTTCCAGGTCAAGCATCCTGGTTTCCTCAACCGTTCCTCAGGTAGTTCGACTTCCAGACCCCTCCCAGAACAAGCTGCTAAATAAACCCAGTACCATAAATGTGGGTGACTGGAGGCCGTACTCCTGAATCTAAGAGCCCAGTTTGATGGGCTCTTTTCTATCTATAACTCCTGTTACAGCCTGATGGCATCTGGTCCTAATGATATCATTCTTCCTGGCCCTACTCCCACTCCCTGCTGTTCCTTCTCGGCTCCCTTTGCAAGCCCCCTTTATGCTGTCATCTTTCCACGTCAGGGACCGCAAGATCCTACCCTTGGCCCTCTTCTTGTCCATGGCCCTAATTATCCTGTCTAAGTCTCCCTCTCAAATGTTACAAGGAAACATCCTTCTGCAACTCGGCACCTTCATCGCAACGTCACAAGTATCATAAACTTAGTGTTTCAAAAGCGGTTCTTCAAACCAGAGCCTCTAGCTGAATTTTCTGTCTTCACAGATAGCATTTCCAGCCACCCCGTCACCTAGGCCAGAATCCTGAGAGCTCCCTGGTTGGCTCCTGCCCACATCCCTGAGAAAATGGTACTTGTCAGTCCTGTCTCCTCCGCATCTCCTGGATTCATTTCCTCTGGCTCTCCTGCACCGTCTCCCATCATTACTTCTAGGTCATTGTGAGGCCTCTTTCTTCTCAGCTGTGCCTCTTACTCTGCCCCGTCTCAGCGCAGTCCCTTAACCTTTATTGTCTGGAAAACCCCGGTTCTCCCCCCGTTGGATTCCCTGGTTCCTGTACTACCTGCTCTGATCCACCTGCAGCACACCACCAAAGGAATTTGTCCCAAATGCACATCTGTCCTGTTACTTTCCTGCTTAAAATGCCGAAATTACTGCCTCTAAGACTAGTTCTTGAATTTCTGAGAAATATAGCGCTTAGGAGTCACCTGGGGGCTTTATTAGAATACAGCTTCCTGGGGGCTCCTCTAGCTCAGAGACTGAGAGGGGCTCAAGAGCCTTCAGCCCTCCCCATACACCCCCACCAAGCAAGTCGTCCACTGCCCACACTCGGGACACAGGCTAACAGGGGAAAGTACACACATTCCAGAAGGCCCGCCGTGACCCAGGCTGGCTGTGCCCAGCTCCCCAGCCTCGCAGCTCTCTGTCCTCCCCGCTCCCTAAGCACGAGCTGTGAGGAACCGCTAGCAGTCCCCAAGTGTGCCTCTGCGATTTATGCCTCATCACCTTTGAGACGGCTGTGTGCTCTGCCTCAGATGCTCTGCTCCTGTCCCCACGTGCCTGACACTGGCCTACAAGCTCCTTGGAGCTGGGGCCTTGTCTTGTTTCATCCCTGTGCCTCCAGAGCCTACCACGTCACCTGGCACGTAATGCCAGTAAGTGTTGTTGACTGAACGGACAAAGGGACACGTAGCCAATGCTGCACTTTCAAGTGATGTGGAAATGTCACCCTCATCTCCATCCTCCCACAGCTCTTGCCGGGGGGACTCTGTGCCCACTTGACACGTGTCTGTTTCTAACCTATCATCTGACACATGTCCCTGTACGAGACAGGAGCTCAGTACTGTGTCCCAGCACTGAGCATGACACTCAGCACGCTGTAGGTGCTTGGTGTGGGTTTGCTGGATGGACAAATGCCTTCTGCTCTCATTGTCCTGGTGCCGGTCAGTCTGTTAAGGCAGCCTGAGACTGCATTAGCTTTTCGGCAGCTGCACCGGACTGTTTGCTCGTATACCAGGTTTGCCACTGGCTAAAAACTTGTAAGTTTTTTTCACATGAGTCAGGTATAAACCAGGTCTCCCAATTCTGTTACTTAAACAGAATTTCCAGCTCTAAGTGAAAGACTTTGAGTTTAACTCTCTGAAATTTCATCTGGTATATTCAGCAACCTGTCAAAATCTCGTTAAATCTTGATTCCATCCCCCACTTCATTAGGGGGCCTTCCCACTTAGTCCTCAGCAGATTAGTAAGGGTGCCATTTAGATGTCATTTGTGTGATTCAACTTGGCCAAGCCAGAGTCCCAGGGCAGAGGCACCAGAGATTCCTTCCAAGTCAGCATCTGATAATCAGTGAACTTTGGTTCAAACTGTTAATTCCCCTGGGCCCTCACGTAAAGCGGTAGAGCCATTCCCACGGGAGGGTGTCTGCCTCATTGGGGTGGGCAGGGGCTGGGCTTCCTGGTGGGCATGGTAAGGCCCTTTCAGCTTATTTCACTCAGGTGCTGACTCCTTCCTGGCCTCCATGCGAAGCCTCCTTGTTGGGGATGCTGTCAGCTGGAGGTCAGCCCACCCTGAGGGTGTTACGGATTTTTGCAGGTTGTTGGAAGCCCTCGTGTCGTTTCTTGATTTCTCAGATAAGAAGGCCAACTCAGCCATGGGACTGCTCACAGACTTGGCTCTGGAAGAAAGGTAATTTTTGTTTCCAGAAATTGACATTTCTTCTTCAACCTTTGTTGAACTGTCTGATCTTCTAAAACGTGCGGCACCGGCACACGGGAGGCTAGACCAACTGAGCATCACAAGATTCACCGCGTAGGACAGCTGATGTCTTCAGGGGCTGTGGTCAGCCACTCCCGTTCCAGTCCCTCTAGGCGCAGGGGACAACCCGGCCCTCAATGAGCTTGGAAGCAGTAACATACTTAGAACAGTAACTCTCCCAGCAAGCAAATATGCTATGCAGTGAGGCTTCTTCCCCTAATCAGTGCCTAATAGGAACTGCCTGGCAGACATGTGTTGATTAAATGAGAGAGAGAGAGAGGGAGAGAGGGAGGGGGAGGGAGGAGAAACACAGTAACAAAATAGAGCCCTCCCGGGCCGCCAGTGGCAGTATGGGTAACCATCCCCCGCGCTATTTTTTTTTTTCTTTGTTTAGCTGCTGCTGGGGAAGACAGTAAAGGTCTTAGATTTTCATAACTTTTCAGTTTTGTAAAAACTGCATCTTGTTTTGTTTTTAATTTCCTCATCAACTTTGGGGCGTCTTACTTAGGAAGCGTCATACAATGAGAGAGAGCTGTGTGCTGGCAGCCGGCCATCAGCACGGGCTGGGAGGGTGTACTCGCCTCTCTAGCTGGTGGAGGTGTGTGTGCCTCGGGGCCCTCCTCACGGCTGTGACACGTAAACGTGCTTACACCGTGTCTCCTGTTTGCACGGCGCACAGCGTGTAGACTCAAAGCAAGGGGAGGGCAGGGGTGGTGCTAAGTCAGTTCGGCAGAAACCTAAGGATTCCAGCAGCTTCTGCATGAGAGAGCCACCCTCTGAGATCTGTTATTTAACATCAAAAGCAAGTCTCCAGGCTAAGAAAAAGTAAAGCCACATTACCTGCCCAGTGATGACCTTTTTTGGTTCCGAATGAATCATCCATGCAGGGGCAAATCACACGGGCCCAGGGTTGGACGGTCTGCTCCATCACCCAAGATGCTGTATTTATGTTTTAGTTTGCACGGGGTAGAAATAAATCATGGCTGATGTTCTCTCGACAGATTCCAAGTCTGGTTCCAGGCCAGCCTTCCAGATGTTCTCCTGGCACTGACGGGCGTGCTGGTGAGTAAGCCCTCATTTTATCACCTGTGACAGACCCTTTTGGGAGCATGAGCGGGGCTGTTTCAACACAGTTTACACCCCAGAACTCCTGTTGCCTCTCAGGTTGAGTAATCATTTATTCACAGCTGGAATTTATACAAGTCTTGGTTGTTGAAACAGCTGCAGTGGGGGCAGGTGGAGATGGCATACGGGCAGAGCTGGTTACAGCGGAGGAAAGCCTGCCTGGGGGCTGCAGTAGGCGAAGGTGGAGAGTTTGTCAGTCTCCATCAGTCTTCTTCTGAGCCAAGTCCCGTCATAATTACCACGTGCAACCCTGTCCCCTGAATGGCAGTCATCTTGGTCAGGAGGGCAGGTGTGGTGGTTGGAGCTGATGAGGGAGAAAATTGCCAGGCTGGGAGTCCTCCAGGAGAGCGTGCTGTGACTAGACCTGTCCCCAGTGAGCCATAGAAGTTTCAGGGGACCTTAGAGGGCATACTGACACGCCAATATTTCACAGATGTGGAAATGGAAGGTCTGAGAAGGGACAGGACTTGTCCCAGTGCCCCCAGCTAGTTGATGGAGCGACTGGGATTAAGCCCCAGGCCTCCCTATTCCAGGCCAAGGTGGTTTGGGGTCTCCCCCTCTGTGTGCCTCCTTCCTTTCTGGCAGCGTGACCCCACCGATGTCCCCATGTGGCATAACGCTGTCTGGTTCCCAGACATTTTGGTGAGTGAGGGATGCCCCTAGACATTATTCTGGCATCGTTTGCCTGCTCTCTGCAGATTCGCTTTCTCTTCATCCCCTTTTAGAGGAGAGATCCCAAGGTCACCAACACCTCAGCTCTCTGCCAGTGTATTGCCATTATGGGAAACCTCAGCGCTGAGGCTGCCACCCGAAGACAGATGTCTGCCTCTGAAGAATTCAGGGATGCCTGCTTGGGCCTCATGGTATTTCAGCTTTTCTAGTCAAAGTTGGTCTTTTACCTGCTTTGAGGGCATTGGCTTCTTCTTCATTATCTGGCTTTTCCAAAAATTCTGTTTGAGGGTGCTGGGGCCAGTGGCTTACCCCTTCTGTAACAGTAGGTTTGATGGGCAGCTGGCCTTACAGAGTCCTCCAGATCAAGTCTCTTCCACCCCGGAGATGTTCAAAGGGTTTTCTGTGGAGTTGGCTTGAGCACCCATTTCAACAGCTCCATCTGCAGTTTGAACCCAGGGCATACAACATATGACATGAGGCGCCACACACTCTGTGCTGTAAACCGGGCTCAGACCTTCCCACATCACTTAGGTTCATGACACTGACAATTTTAGGGAGTGTGAGTGCTACTGAGACCATCGCCAAGGGGAACAGATGACCATGACAAGCTGCAGGAAGATCATTGATCACCTTGTTTTATTTCCAAAGGCCAAGTGTGAGGAGGATGTGGACCTGTTCAGAGAGGTCATGTATACCCTCCTGGGACTCATGATGAACTTGTGTCTTCAGTCCCCCTTTGTCTCTGAGGTACCGCATTCTTTTCTCCCTACCTTAACCCATTCTGTTGCAAAGAACTGTTCTCATTTCTGCAAAGAGGATAGAAGCACGGCAGTGCTTCTACACTGGCAATGGGAATGGGGAATGCTGGGCGGACGCTCTGTCCCTGAGCTGCCGAGGGATGGATGAGTCGCTCTGTCAGGTATTGATTCTGAAAACCAGTTGAGCATCCAGGGCGCTGAGCACGGTGCTAGGTTCTGCGTTTACAAAGTCAAATACGATGTGGTCCCTGCTCTCAAGGTGTCACCCTGTAGTTAGGGGAGTTGGATGTGGGAAGAAATGAGAGCAGTAGAAGAAGATGTTGTGAAGGAAATGTAGACAGACGTGGTGGTGGCGAGAGGGAGGGAGTGGAGAGTGGTCGGTTCTACTTGAGCGCTCAGAAGGAAGAGGCAGAGGACCATGACCAGGACAGGCAAACTCCTTCTCCTGCTCCTTGTTGTTGTAGGTTTGGGCCATGGAGGTGAGCCGGAAGTGCCTGTCCTTACTGAACAGCCAGGATGGAGGAATCCTCACAGTAAGCTTCTCCCAGGGAAATCCAGAAACAGCTTCCTTTGTTGTTCTCCTTTTGTTTTGTTTTATTTTGAAGTCACCACACATTTCAGATTCTACTGATTCTCTGAGATATGAGGCAGATTATATACTCCTCAAAACAATGCCCATAGCACATAAATACCAAATTTGCCTATGGTTTCAGGGGATTTGGTGACACCCCCGACCAGTGCCCATCTGTGGAGGCCCTAGAGTCCAGGAACCCCAGTTAAGAATCCGTTTTCTGTAAACTGTGGCCCGTAACAGCTTATCCAAGGTAATCTGTCTGATTTGTCCTATATCAAGCCATCTCTGTGCAAATTGGACAGGCCAAATGATTTTATTTGGAATCTTTCTTCCATAGTCAAAAAAGCCAGACACATATTTTGAAGCCAGTGATTCTGAAGGTTGTTTATGCATAATGGTTTTAGCCCCCTTGGAGATATATGCTGGAATGGCTTTCTTCTGTTTCTGACATTTGGCTAAGAAAATTAAGAAGGCCTATGGTTAGCACAGTGTATCGGGAGGAGAATGTTGATATGATTCAAGAGGCTGTTTGCCATTATCCTGGGATGTGTTCTTCACTTGCATTAGGAATCACCCCAACTTTTATGCCTATTAGGTCAGGGCCCTAAACCTAGAGAAATAATTGGTGTCACATCCAGGGCAGGTCTGGGAAACCAGCCCTTCAAGGATCACAGCCTGGGCACAAGCCTCTTAGATAGCCTCATCCACCAGAGGGCAGACAGCAGAAGCAAGAAGAACTACAGTTCTGCAGCCTGTGGAATGAAAACCACATTCACAGAATGATAAACAAAATGAAAAGTCAGAGGACTATGTACCAGATGAAGGAACGAAATGAAACCCCAGAAAAACAGCTAAATGTAGTGGAGATAGGCAACCTTCCAGAAAACGAATTCAGAATGATGATAGTGAGGATGATCCAGGACCTTGCAAAAAGAATGGAGGCAAAGATCGAGAAGATGCAAGAAATGTTAAACAAAGACCTAGAAGAATTAAGGAACAAACACCAGAAGAATTAAAGAACAAGCAGAAATGAACAATACAATAACTGAAATGAAAACTACACTAGAAGGAATCAATAGCAGAATAACTGAGGCAGAAGAACAGATAAGTGACCTGGAAGACAGAACGGTGGAATTCACTGCCATGGAACAAAATAAAGGAAAAAGAATGAAAAGAAATGAAGACATCCTAAGAGACCTCTGGGACAGCATTCAATGCACCAACATTCGCATTATAAGGGTCCCAGAAGGAGAAGAGAGAGAGAAAGGACCCGAGAAAATATTTGAAGAGATTATAGTCGAAAACCTCCCTAACATGGGAAAGGAAATAGCCACCCAAGTCCAGGAAGCGCAGAGAGTCCCATACAAGATAAACCCAAGGAGAAACACGTCAAGACACATAGTAATCAAATTGACAAAAATTAAAGGCAAAGAGAAACTATTGAAAGCAACAAGGGAAAAATGGCAAATAACATACAAGGGAACTCCCATAAGATTAACAGCTGATTTCTCAGCAGAAACTCTACAGCCAGAAGGGAGTGGCATGATATACTTAAAGTGATGAAAAGGAAGAACCTAGAACCAAGATTACCCGGCAAGGATCTCATTCAGATTTCATGGAGAAATCAAAAGCTTCACAGACAAGCAAAAGCTAAGAGAATTCAGCACCGCCGAACCAGCTCTACAACAAATGCTAAAGGAACTTCTCTAAGTGGGAAACACAAGAGAAAAAAAGGACCTACAAAAAAAAACCCATAACAATTAAGAAAATGGTAATAGGAACATACATATAGATAATTACCTTAAACGTGAATGGATTAAATGCTCCAACCAAGAGACACAGGCTCGCTGAATGGATACAAAAACAAGAGCCATATATATGCTGTCTACAAGAGACCCACTTCAGACCTAGGGACACATACAGACTGAAAGTGAGGGGATGGAAAAATATATTCCATGCAGATGGAAATCAAAAGAAAGCTGCAGTAGCAATACTCATATCAGATAAAATAGACTTTCAAATAAAGAATGTTACAAGAGACAAGGAAGGACACTACATAATGATCAAGGGATCAATCCGAGAAGAAGATATAACAATTATAAATACATATGCACCCAACTTAGGAGAACCTCAATACATAAAGCAACTGCTAACAGCTATAAAAGAGGAAATCGACAGTAACACAGTAATAGTGGGGGACATTAACACCCTACTTACACCAATGGACAGATCATCCAGACAGAAAATTAATAAGGAAACACAGTTTTAAATGACACAATAGACCAGATACGTTTAATTAATATTTATAGGACATTCCATCCAAAAACAGCAGATTACACTTTCTTCTCAAGTGCACACAGAACATTCTCCAGGATAGATCACATCTTGGGTCACAAATCAAGCCTTGGTAAATTTAAGAAAATTGAAATCACATCAAGCATCTTTTCCAACCACAATGCTATGAGATTAGAAATCAGTTACAGCGAAAGAAACATAAAAAACACAAACACATGGATGCTGAAAAATATGTTACTACATACCAAAGATCACTGAAGAAATCAAAGAGGAAATAAAAAAATACCTAGAGACAAATTACAATGAAAACACAATAATCCAAAACCTATGGGATGCAGCAAAAGCAGTTCTAAGAGGGAAGTTTATAGCAATACAATGCTACCTCAAGAAATGTCTCAAATAAACAATCTAACTTTACACCTAAAGGAACTAGAGAAAGAAGAACGAACAAAACCCAAAGTTAGTAGAAGGAAAGAAATCATAAAGATCAGAGCAGAAATAAATGAAATAGAAACAAAGAAAACAATAGCAAAGATCAATAAAACTAAAAGCTGGTTCTTTGAGAAGATAAACAAAATTGATAAACCTTTAGCCAGACTCGTCAAGAAAAAGAGGGAGAGGACTCAAATCAATAAAATTAGAAATGAAAAAAGGAGAAATTACAGCAGACACCGCAGAAATACAAAGTATCCTAAGAGACTACTACAAGCCACTCTATGCCAATAAAATGGACAACCTGGAAGAAATGGGCAAATTATTAGAAAGGTATAACCTTCCAAGACTGAACCAGGAAGAAATAGAAAATACGAACAGACCAATCACAAGTAATGAAATTGAAACTGTGATTAAAAATCTTCCAACAAACAGAAGTCCAGGACCAGATGGCTTCACAGGTGAATTCTTTCAAACATTTAGAGAAGAGCTAACACCCATCCTTCTCAAACTCTTCCAAAATATAGCAGAGGGAGGAACACTCCCAAACTCATTCTACGAGGCCACCATCACCCTGATACTAAAACCAGACAGAGATACTACATAAAAAGAAAATTACAGACCAGTATCACTGATGAATATAGATGCAAAAATCCTCAACAAAATGCTGGCAAACGGAATCTAACAACACATTTAAAGGATCGTAACACCATGATCAAGAGGGATTTATCCCAGGGATGCAAGGATTCTTCAAATATACGCAAATCAATCAATGTGATACACCATATTAACAAACTGAAGAATAAAAACCATATGATCATCTCAGAAAAAGCTTTTGACAAAATTCAACACCCATTTATGATAAAAACTCTCCAGAAAGTGGGCATAGAGGGAACCTACCTCAAAACAATAAAGGCCATATAAGACAAACCCACAGCAAACATCATTCTCAATGATGAAAAAGTGAAAGCATTTCCTCTAAGATCAGGAACAAGGCAAGGATGTCCACTCTCACCACTATTATTCAACATAGTTTTGGAAGTCCTAGCCACGGCAATCAGAGAAGAAAAAGAAATAAAAGGAATACAAATTGGAAAACAAGAAGAAAAACTGTCACTGTTTGCAGGTGACATGATACTATACATAAAGAATCCTAAAGATGCCACCAGGAAACTACTAGCGCTAATCAATGAATTTGGTAAAGTTGCAGGATACAAAATTAATGCACAGAAATCTCTTGCATTCCTATACACTAATGATGAAAAATCTGAAAGAGAAATTAAGGAAACAATCCCATTCAACATTGCAACAAAAAGAATAAAATACCTAGCAATAAACCTTCCTAAGGAGGTAAAAGACCTGTACTCAGAACACTATAAGACACTGATGAAATAAATCAAAGATGACACAAACAGATGGAGAAATATACCATATTCTTAGATTGGAAGAATCAATATTTTGAAAATGACTATACTACCCAAAGCAATCTACAGATTCAATGCAATCCCTATCAAATTACCAGTGGCATTTTTTACAGAACTAGAACAAAAAATCTTAAAATTTGTATGGAGACACAAAAGACCCTGAGTAGCCAAAGCAGTCTTGAGGGAAAAAAACGGAGCTGGAGGAATCAGACTCCATGACTTCAGATTATACTACAGAGCTACAGTAGTCAAGACAATATGGTACCGGCACAGAAACAGAAATATAGATCAATGGAACAGGATAGGAAGTCCAGAGATAAACCCATGTACCTATGGTCACCTAATTTATGACAAAGGAGGCAAGAATATACAGTGGAAAAAAGACAGTCTCTTCAATAAGTGGTGCTGGCAAAACTGGACAGCAACATGTAAAAGAAGGAAATTAGAAGACTCCCTAACACCCTACACAAAAATAAACTTAAAATGGATTAAAGACGTAAATGTAAGACCGGACACTATAAAACTCTTAGAGGAAAACACAGGAAGAACACTCTTTGACCTAAATCACAGCAAGATCTTTTTTGAACCACCTCCTAGAGTCATGGAAATAAAAACAAAAATAAACAAATGGGACCTAATAGGACCTAATAAAAGCTTTTGCACATCAAAGGAAACTATAAACAAAACGAAAAGACAGCCCTCAGAATGGGAGAAAATATTTGCAAACGAATCAACAGACAAAGGATTAATCTCAAAAAAAATATCAACAGCTCATGCAGCTCAATATTAAACAAACAACCCAATCAACAAATGGGCAGAAGACCTAAATGGACATTTCTCCAAAGAAGACATACAGATGGCCAAGAAGCACATGAAAAGGTGCTCAACATCACTAATTATTAGAGAAATGCAAATCAAAACTATGAGGCATCACCTCACACTGGTTAGAATGGGCATCATCAGAAAATCTACAAACAACAAATGCTGGAGAGGGTGTGGAGAAAAGGGAACCCTCTTGCACTGTTGGTGGGTATGTAAATTGATACAGCCACTATGGAGAACAGTATGGAGGTTCCTTAAAAAACTAAAAATAGAATTACCATATGCCCCAGCAATCCCACTACTGGGCATATACCCTGAGAAAACCATAATTCAAAAAGACACATGCACCCCAATGTTCATTGCAGCACTATTTACAATAGTCAGGTCATGGAAGCAACCTAAATGCCCATCGACAGACGAATGGATAAAGGAGATGTGGTACATATATACAGTGGAATATTACTCAGCCGTAAAACGGGACGAAATTGGGTCATTTTTAGAGACGTGGATGGATCTAGAGACTGTCATACAGAGTGAAGTAAGTCAGAAAGAGAAAAACAGATATCGTATATTAACCCATATATGTAGAATCTAGAAAAATGGTACAGGTGAACCGGTTTGCAAGGCAGAAATTGAGACACAGATGTAGAGAACAAACATATGGACACCAAGGGGGGGACGTGAAGGGGTATGGTGGTGGGCTGAACTGGGAAATTGGGATTGACGTATATACACTAATATGTATAAAATAGATAACTAATGAGAACCTGCTGTATTAAACTTTTTTTTGAAAAAAAAAAAAAAGGATCATAGCCGGGGGACTGGTTCCCGGGTTGTAAAAACCTTCCAAGTAGACCCAGCATATCCTGTTTGTGGCCAGCAAGCCCACAGCTTCTCTGAAGTCAATCCAGACTTACAGGGCAAAGCTGTTTAACCTGGGCTCCAGGAAGATGTGGTAGGTCTTCAGGTTCCCTGGAACCCCCAGCAATTGTATAGAAAACTCTGAGTGTATGTGCATTTTCATGGGACTGGAGAGCACCACGGCTTTCATCAGATCCTCAAAAATGATACACGACCCCAAAAGTGGTAAGCACCAGTGTTCTTGGGTACTTGGGTCTAAAGCTGGGCCTGCACTCGTTCCACACTGGCCCTTCAAGGACTCTGGGGTAGATGTCCCCAGGACTCTGCTTGGCCACAGCTAGGTGGGTGCTCACCAGCTTGTTGAGCAGGGCAGTAGCCTTAGCAGGGAACCCGGTCCTTTAATACTGTGCTCTCTCTACTGCCTTGGGCCTGAAAAGAGAGCTGTACTGTCAGCTGTAGTCACATCCTAGCCCCGGTAGGAAGCAGATGAGGGAAACAAGATAGGTGATATGATAATACACAGGTTTGTCCATTCTTGCTCTGGAGACTTCATTAAAATGAGACTAAAGACATTAGGGGGAAAAAAGGCAGAAACGCACACTGACAAAGTGAACAGGCAAGAGGCCACCAAAGGGTAAGTTATTTTAGCTAGTTTCTGGAAAATGGAGAACAGCTGCCAGACTGGTAATTATTGCGGCAGGGCTAAAGAAGCCTTCGTGTAGAGGACAGACGAGGGGAGCCCAGCTGGGGGGTAGCGGGTCTGTCTTGCAGCTCCATGGAGAAGATCGAGAATTCAAACCGCCAGCTACAGCAGAGGACAGAAGTAAGAGATGGGGGGACTGCATCTGGCAACCAGGCATCTATTCCTCAGGCATAGAATGAGCCATTTTTTCCTAAAGGAATTGAAAGACCAGAGAAAAAAGTTTTGCTTTCTAGTATTTGAGAGTGCCACCTCTCCACCTGTCAGTGGATAAACTTCCCATAAACATAGTGTACCCAAACATACTGCTTTTTTCATAAATGTGACTGGAGAGCTAAGGGTAGATCTCACCAGGCATATCAGGAAAGCCATTCGAATAAATAGACAAAGCAAGGTAAGCAGAAAATTTTACTCTCAAAAAAGAGAGATGAAGTAGAAAACAGAAGAAAAAATAACTATCACTCGTGTCTTCAGAAAGATTCAAGATAGTGTTATGGCCGTAAAATGGTAACAGAACTACTTTTTTAAAAATCAGAACTGGAAAATAAAATCAGTGAAGTCTCCCAGAAAATAGAATAAAAAGACAAAGATTTAGAAAAGATAAAGGAAAAGCTAAAAGTCCCAGAGGATCCATCCAGGAAGTCCACCATCTAATAAGGGCCCTGTTGATATCAGAGCCCCACGGGTGATACAGGGCAGGACTTTCTTGCCAAGGGTTGAACGCTGGTCCTGTGTGAAGCTGGAATAAACTGGGCCTCTGTGCACCCGGGGGCAATGTTGGCGGCCCTTAGAATTGCCTACTCAGCAGCTTTATTATAAAGGACAGTACTTGACTTGCTATCAATTCCTTGGCCATTGTATTTTTAAAGTCAAGGTATTATTTTGCATCTAATATTAATGATTGTTTTTGCCTCACCAAACTACTCGTTGACTTTAAAAGGTCATCAGCATTTTAAGAAAAAAATTTCCATTGAGGTATAGTGGGTGTACAATATTATATATTTCAGGTGTACAACACAGTGATTCACTATTTTTAAAGGTTATGCTCCACGTATAGTTACGATAAAATATTGGCTATATTCCCTACGCTGTACAGTATATCCTTGTAGCTAATTTATTGTATACAAGGTAGTTTGTGGCCTTAACCCCCTGCCCCTTTCTTGCCCCTCCCCACTTAGGAACGTTTAATCAGCCTTTCTTTCTGCTTCACTCAGAGAGCTGCTGGCGTTCTTAGCCGCACCCTTGTTTCCTCTCCGAAAATTGTTGAGGAGGCCCTCAGAGCGGGAGTGGTGAAGAAAATGGTTAAATTCCTGAAGGTAAAATAACTTCATTGGTTACAACCTCCTGAATTTCCGGGAGTGTCATATTTTATTTGGGGAACAGAACTAAGGAGGGCTTTGTTCAGTTAAGGTTCTTCTGTTTCCCCCCTGCTAGCTTCTAACCTTCTCGAATAGAGATTCCCTTCTGCCTGTCCACCCAGACTCTGCTCTGACCAGCAGTGTAAGATTGTTGAACAAATACTTGTTCATTAGATGCATCCGTAAAAGCTGCTTACCACTTAAACCTCACTTTAAAAACGTATGGCCTCTGTCCTCAAAAAAGATGGTCTGAGTGGCTTCAACAAGGTTTCTCAGGTCCCGGTTTTGTTCATGGTTTCCTGCTCATGACGCTTTATCCAGTTACCTGGAGAAGGTTGGAGATAACTCCATTTATGAGATATGTAGGCTGCAGAGTAACCGTGTGGCTTTTAAAAGGATGTTCAGATTTTCCCCGCAATATGAGTGCAGTGAATCTATGTGAGTTAGTACGAGAGTTAACTAGATTCTCCTGAAGGGGGAGGTGAGTTACTAGGTCGCATCTCTGGGTCCCGCCAGCGATGCATGTGCCCAGTGAGGTTCACTACCCCACGTTACCGTGGTGACCCCACGGGAGACTTACTCCTAAAACCCAGGCTGAGTGGCACCAGGAAGCGTGCTCTGTCGGGGGGCTGCTTCTGGGGCAGGGGGGATACTGAGGGGCAGCGTGGTGGGTGTGAGTTTAGGCAGCCACGTGGATGATGGCCGTCATTCACTCTGTATAACTCTTGCACACCCACCGGAGCCTGCTGGTTGCATGCACACACATGTGCGTTATGCACGCCTTCACACACACATGCATTTTAAAGACCCCACATGGGGTGATTTTAAGGGTTATGATTCGACAGTTGTCACCTCTTAAAATGATCTAGGTTCATAATGTTCTCCATGCAGACCTGTCAGCCTGACAGCCTTCTCAAGTCAACCCTCATTCTCAAACGGTGAAATGACACGGGAAGGCCTTTTCCTCCCTTTTTGGTACATCTGCCAGTCGACAGCACCATTCTGTTCTCAGCCACTCACTCCTAAGCCTTCCACAGGTAATTACTCAGGTGTACATGACAGGCCTACATTCATAGCGGGAGTGAGGGCCACGTTAGGGAGGATGTGAGTGGCACTGCATCCCAGCAGGGACCAGGCCCACTCGCCAGGAAGCACACGCTATTGTCAGCAGAGCTCTGGCTCAGAAGTCTAGGAAGCCACGAGCCCAATCACAGCTGCTCACTGTGGTTTCTGGCCGAGAGCAACCGTGGCATTGATTTTCTTTTCCTAATTTCACTCTGAAATCTAGGCAGGAGGCCAGACTGCGTCACGTTATGCGGTAAAGATACTCGCCATCTGCACTAATAGTTATCATGAAGCACGAGAAGAGCTGATAAGACTGGATAAAAGTAAGTGATAGTTGCTTTAAGTGGAGCCTACATTAACCCAGAGGTTAGTCAAGCCGTGAAGCTGCAAAGGGAGCTGCCGGTGAGGAGGGAGGAAAGACTGAGGATGATGCGTCACCCCCGCCCCGGACTCAGGCAGTGTGTATGAAGATGACGTCACCTCACCTCCAGCTCTGAAAGCTCTCAATTAGCATTTGGCCGCGCACAGGTACCACATCCTTGCTGGAAGACTCAGCTGGGAAACAGCTCAAAGATAACAGAATCAAAGCTGGGAGCTACCTCCCCACTCCAAGTAAACTGGGATTGTTTGTAAAGCATTCTGCTTAGACTGACCTAACACGGGTGCTCTTCCTTCCCAGGGGAAACACCTTAGTGACCAAGGAGAATGGGAGAGGCTGAGCCTGTCTTTAGTCTAGTCACTGCCCTGTCATGCGGGGCAGGGGTCCTGCTAACGCTCTCCTTCCCACCTCCTCTGGGCCGCACAGGCGTGAACGGGGTTCCCCACTGAGTGGGGGGCAGGAACCTTTCCTGTAGAACCTGTTCCTGGCCCCACAGGTACAGGGTGCCAGCCCATAGCCTCCCACTCAGGTAGGGGCTGTCGGGTGGAGCTGAGAGCTTCAGATTGGGGATGTAGAGAGAACAGACCTGTCTGATGCATAGCCTGCATTCCCGGGACAACTGAGTCCTGCCAGGCTCTGCCCCGGGCTCCTGAGGTCCCTCAGAGACACAGCCAGGAGCCAGAGAGCTTCAGAGCACTCAATAGGGATTTGCCGAGTAAGTGACATGTCCATCCACTGCCACCTCCCTGTGCCCCCCATGTTCCACTGCCAGCCTCCTGCTTGTTCTCCTCCACCCTGTAGAGCTCGGTGTCCTGATGCAGCTGCTGGGCTCGGAGGATGAGATTCTGGTGGGCAACGCCACCCTCTGCCTGGGGAACTGCATGGAGGTGCCGCACGTGGCCTCGTCCCTGCTGACCACGGACATCGTGCTGGTCTTGCTGAAGCTCGCGGGCGGCGATGCTCAGAAGACGGCCGTGCAGCTGAACGCGGGCATCGCCCTGGGGAAGCTGTGCACGGCCGAGCCCAGGTGCACGGCGCGGCAGGGAGCCCAGCTGCTTCTGTGGAGGGTGCCCCCCACCCCCAGGGCACTGGGGAGAGCTCAGGCTGCAGCCGGAGAGGGAACCTGGTTATGGGACAGGGATCTTTCCGGGCACCGACGGCCGTCGTCTTCTGTCTGCTCCATTCCCGCAGTCTCCTCCAGCCACTCCTCTCTCCACCCCTCCTCCCTCGCACACCATCTCCCTTTCTCTCTGTCTCCTTTCTCTCTCCTCTGCTTTCCAGAAACAGACCTCCCCAACTTCATTTTTTTTTTTTTTTTTTTTTTTGCTTGGGACCTAAGCGTATGGGAGAATGTCCTATAGGGTAAATTCTTACGCTGGAGAAAACAGACGAGGTTGGGGAGCGGCATGATTAAGACCACCCAACAGGCTTGGACAGGAGCCTGTGCTTGATCTGGGTATCGCGCCTCTCTCAGCCCAGGCTTCCGCCCCGCTCTGCCCCGATCTGAGGCGCTGGAATGCCTGGTCCTCACGTTCCTGGAAGGTGCCCACCTGTGGCTGAACGTGGTGCCCTGGCACAGGAGGGGGCGCCTTCCATGGTGGGGAGGGCCTCTGGCCTGCCTGCTTCCTTCTCGCACAGGCTCCCCCTCCCACCCCTCCTCTGAACGAGAGGGTGGGCCTGGATGACGTCTACGGTCTTTTCGAGTTCTGTCTGATTGTTCAAATGGAAGGGATGGATAAAATCTTTCTTCTACAGAAAGCAAAGCACATCAGCTAGGATGGGCTCGCTGTGGCAACCTGCTGGGGAGCTCCCAAGAGCAGGTCCCGCAGGTCCCTGTCACATCTGCCACTCACACGGCGAGTGTCGCCGTGTTTTGTGGGCCTCCTGAGGGTCTCCCCACTTTGATCTTTAGGGCTCCCCAGGGCGACAGCTGCTGCCCTGTCCTGATTTCCCAGCCGGCTTCTGCCTGAGGGGGGATGCCTCTGGGGGCCAGGTGTCTGCACCCTGGCATTTATGTCCTGGAGTTTGTGTTCTGATTATGACAGGTTTGCTGCTGTACTGAGAGAGCTTCACGGGATGGAGATTCTCAACTCTACCATGAAGTACATGGACAGTTCTTGAGAGACGTGGCGTCCGTGTGAGCTCTGGCTTGCTCCTGTGCCAATAAAGACTTTCTGAATATCCACTCCAGACCTGAATACTGATCTTCAGAGTGCTCGCCTGTTGGTTTCACTGGTCACAAAACTTCCCCAGACTCTCTGGGAAGCAGCGGTTCTAGATAGGAACTAGGTTCTGCCTAACGCCCCGCCTGCCCCTCTTGCTGTTTTCTGCTGGCAACGCGCTAGAAGCATCAGGTCTTTCAGGAGTGGCGTTTTGGCCTCTGTTTTCCAGCTCTGAAGTGCCAAGACACAGCTGCAGCGGCATCTGCGTGGTGAGCCTCCTCAGGCCTGGCTGTGGCGCACGGTCTTGAATTCAGTGGGTTGAGTGGTGGGTGTGGCTCCCCAGCAGGGAGTTCTGTAGGGTCCAGGGGAGTCAGTCCTGGAAGCATCACCCGCTGCCTTCCTCCGCCCCATGCAAGGATGTTGTGACTCCCCCCTTCCCTTAAATTGTCTTCTGCTTCCAGTGCCAGAGCAGGGGGGGATCCGTTTCTGTCCTGAACTCTCACAAATACAGACATAATCTATTTCTCTAACCCACCTTGCTCTTCCACCCCACCCCCGAAAGGCACTGCTCCCTTGCAGTTGCCCTCAGTCCACTCTGAAACTGACAGGGTCTCCTTTGGACCCCAAGTCCCTAAGCAAAAAGTCCAATAAGTGCCACCACTCTTCCACTTCTCAGTACCATCACTTGACTGTTTTAGGGTAGGAGGTGGGACCTGCACTGTAGAGTGAATGCCAAGTGTCCCAGACCAAAGTTCCCAAGGCCTGTGGTCCTACTTACCCTGCTACCTGGCAACTGTGTGACTTTGGGCAAGACACTCAACCTCTCTGAGCTTTGGTTGCTGCTTTTGGAAAAGCTAGAGTAATACCTGTCCAACCTATCTCCAACATTACCGTGAAGATTGAATGAAGTTTTGGAGGTAAAGCCACGAGGAACTGCAAAATGCTACACAAATATAAGAGATTTCTAGGCTCCATCTTGAGATTGAGGGGGTTGACTTTGATGTCATCTGAGTTAAATTTAAGGCGGCTGGAAAAAGGTAAGCACACGTCCTTTAAGGAATCAGAACTGGATGTTTTTGGACCATGTAAGAAAGGAAATCCTCTTCCTGCGAGATTTTTTTCAACAAATGGGTCTTCGCAAGTGTGATAGCCCTTGGAAACCAAGAGAGAGAATTGTCACTTTGTGGGACTGGAAGGAAATCAGTAGCCCTGAGAGTCTCACTCTGGGATCGGGCTCACTGGAGTACTCTGTGTTGGTGCCCTACGGTCCCTGGGTGGCAGGCAAGTGACAGGCCACATTAGAGAGGCTGGGACTTGCCCACTCAGTCCCATCATGTGAACAAACACACTTCAAGAGGCTACTGAATTGCAGAGGGAGATGGCTTGGTGCTAACTAGAGCACAGAGAAGAAAATTAGAGGCTGCAAAATTTGCTGGTTTTGGAGAGATTCAGTGGAGCTTTAAAAATGGAAAAGCCTGCCTGTGTACGTAGCCAGCAGGCTTGTCTCCTCCGATTTGAAGTTCAGACCCCTCCTTCTCCCTCTCTTTGGCTGCACTCCTCCTCCGCGGCTCATGAAAATGGCTATTATACATGTAATCTCTTCCCCGAAGAGTGGGGAAAGCCAAATTATATTATTAGCTTTGCCTCGGAGAGCCTGCCAAGGGCAGCCATCCCTCTGCTTCGGAGGAGGGTCTGGCTGCACCTGAGGAGTGCCCTCCTCTCGCAGGTGGAGAGAGATGTTTACACACTGGTGTCTCCGTCTCGCTGCGGAGCCAACCCGCCCTAGCCTCGTCACCTCTAACACATGCTACCATACAGGGCTCCCAGGCAGGGCTCCCAGTTTCTTTTCCCTGGAAGAAACTACCTACGTGTTGAAGAAGGGGCTCCTCTCCTCGTGACTGGAGCCCCTGCACCTCCTAACCACCCTCAGGATCGTGGCTTATTCTGAGAAGGTGGTCTGTTGGTTCCACGGGCAGTGGGATTGTCCATCCTAAAGAGATGTGACCGAGATGGAACTTAATAACCATCCTGAAGCCACAGCAGAGGTGTCAGGTCACGGATGGTGAACACCTGTCCTAGATTAGGTGACACCGGCTCTTCTACAGGGCAGCAAGGCAGGAGTGAGGTTAGATACTGGGAGGAAAGGGTAGGACATGCTGTTGTAGGCACTTTCCTGAGGATCTGTTAGGACAAGACCTTCCTGGCTTGGAGAACCAAAGGAAGAGAGTGCCACCTGAAGTATCCTGAGGCCAGGTGACGTTTACTCCTCATGACTTTTTTCAGCAAAAGTTCTCATTTTCTAAATGCCTTGAAAATACGGGCTCTTCAGAGGGCCCAGTAAGCGGAGAGAGTATTTGGAGGTGAGGAAAACATTTACAAGTCACTCCCTTTCCCAAGGCGAGAGGCTCTTGGTCCTCCTGGGCGGCGACTGGCCAGCCTGTTCTGCACCAGGCACTGTAACAAGTGCCTGAAGATCCAGCCCATATAAGCCTCACGAAGACCCAGCGGGGTGGGCATTAGCTCACTTCATGGGTAAAGAAACTAAAATGTGAAGACAGTAAGTACTTCTTACCCAGGATCACCTAGCAGGTAGGTTAGGGAGTCCGAATTTGACCCCAGCCTGGATTTTAACACCTTCTACATTAAAAACATACCTCCACTTACTCAACGTGGTTTGAAGGAAGATTATCTAGTTTCTCCAAACCTCAGTTTCCTCTCTGTCAAATGGGAGGAACGGTCCCTACTTACAGAGTTCTTGGGTTTGGATATAACATATATGCAGTGCCTTGCACAGGTGACTGGAAGAGCAAAGGCATTTCCTTAAGAGTGACTATTATTTTGAAGCCTGAAATTACCGTGATCACGTTATCTGCCGCCTTCCACCCTCACCAATCTGCTCATCCTCCTAGGTATTCATCTCAAGGCAGGCAAGCAGCTGTGTGGCACTTATGTTTGCTCTTCTCTGCCTCCTATGCCTGACGGCAAACATGAGGATCCCTCCAGACTGGGCTGCCGACCTGCCTTCTTATACTACCTCGGAGGCGGGGAGGTCTGAAAGCCCCAGGGTGGGGCAGGGTGGGGTTCTGAGTAGAGATCACGGCAGCTCAGCGGTGCTCCTTGCCAGCAGCAGTGTGACTGGGGCCTTCCAAGACCTGGGGCCGAGCTGCATTTACGCCAGCAGGACCCAGTGTACAGTGGGCTGGGAGCCCTATGCAGGAAGGGCCACAGGTGCTGGGATCAGTGCCCCCAAGTCCCCTCCCCAAACAGATGCTCCCTGTCACTTCCTATTTGACCTCAGTTTAGAATCAAGAAAACCTATTGATTCCAAGGACTGTGCCTGCGGTACCCACTCATCAGGATATTGAGAGTTCTTTTTCCCTCAAGCCCAAGCCCTGAGTGCCCTGGAAAGGAGGTGTGGGTCACAGAAGGACCCACAGGGGACAGCTCCCACTCCTGTTGCTGCTGCCATGTGCCAGGGAAGAGCTGGGCTTCTGTGATCTGAAGCCTGCTGGATGACATTCTATTTTAACAAGACCTCAAATTTGATCTCCATTTCAAGAAGGGGAAATGAAGAATGGGTTCTCCCTGGAGCCCGTCTGCCCCTTGGTCTGATTTGGCCCTGAGGCCAGGATCCCACTTCTCTGGCAGCTCCCTGGTCTCAGCTCTGGCCGGGGGCGGGGAGAGGGCCTTGGGCGCCAGCTGGGTGTGGGAGCAGTGACTGCTGATGCGCCCTGACAGCCACCCCCGCCTCAGGTCGGCCCAGTTCCACCCCCGCCTCAGGTCGGCCCAGTTGCGGAGAGGGACCCCGTCCCCTCGTGAGTGTGGCTGTCTGCCCGCTGTGCCTGACTGCGCTCAGCCTGAACATTCCTCCCCGTCACATGTCTGTTGGTCTCCAGCTTCACACTTGCGCTTTTAATCTTCAGCAGCTCTATCTGCTCATTTAGATCCCTCACGTCCCCTCAAGCCACAAGTCCACCCAGACACACGCACACACAGGCAGACTTCACGTGTCTGCATCCGAGAGATGAACTTCCATGTAAAATGGATGAGTTCACACGCAATGGGGATGTAGGCTAGATCAAAGGCACGGCAAGAGAGTGAGAAATGTTGGAATGAGTGATGAGGACAAAGGTTCCTAGAATGTCCAAGCTGAAAATAATTCAGGGACCATCTACTCCACTATCAGCTTTATTGGAAGCCATCTGATTTCAATTGCTAAATACAATTCACTGCTCAAAAATGTGTCACCCCGCCCACCCTCCCCCATTTTACAAATAAGGAAATCAAGATTCCAAAAGGCCAGGTGAGCCGTCCTCCATGTATGAGAGGCCTCTGAACCAAGGTGCAGAGAAGGGCAGGGACCCAAGGGGGCCGCTGGGAAGCAGTAAATGCAGCGGCCGGAGTGCAAGTGCCCCGCATACTGATGCCTGGTTTCAAAGCCCAGCTTCACCTCTTACAATTTCATACCTTCAATTGCCTTGTCTGTAAAAAGTGGGGGAGGTATGACAGCTATTCATGGGTTTATGGTAAGGATTAAATGAGATGATTTCTGTAAAGTTCTCAGCATCATGCTGGGCATACAGTAAGCCCTCGGGAAATGGTAGCTACTACTGTTGTCATTATATTGGAGCCAGCTGCCTCTGTGGATGCCCCCTCTCTGTGCCTGCGTGTATATGAATAAAGGGGTGAAAAGAATGCTTTTTCAATTTTCTGAAATTTTGCTGATAAAGCATTCACATTTTTTCACTTAAACTACTGTAAGATTTATATATATTCCTTACACTGGATATGAGTAAGAGCCATGATTCATAAGTTTTAGGTACAATTTAAAATAAGCATATCTATTATTACCAAAATTACACATGGCCTTAGCACATGACCCATCCAGGGTGATCTCACTGAGTCTTGGAGTTGGCTTAGTTTTAGGGTCATATTCTGGTACTGTTACCAAACCAAACTTGGGTCCACCCGCCTGCACACAGTAAAGCCAATCTACTAACACTGGGTTGTGGTGAAGGAAAGTGCAGCGTTTATTGCAGGTGCCAAGCAAGGAGTCCAGGCTGCTCATGCTCAAAAGACCCAAACTCCCCAGTGGTTTTCAGGCAAAGGTTTTTAAAGACAGGGTGAGGGAGCGGGGGGATTGTGAGGTTCATGATCAACTCATGGACATTCTTCTGATTGGTTGGTGGTGAGGTAATCGGAATCAACATCATCAACCTTCTGGTTCCAACCAGTCTGGGGTCTACCTGCTTGTGGTCAGCATGCAGTTAACCTCTTCCACCTGGAAGGGATTTCAGTCTCTGTAAAACAGCTCAAAGGATATGGCTCAGAATATGGCCTCAGAGGAGGAACTAAAGGTCCTTGACTTTGTTTAATAGCTAAACTATTATTATTTTGTCTTGCTTGACTGTTTTCTTTTCTGCATTTTCTCACTTTTCTGATTAAATTTATTCTTTGGAAATCAGGGAAGGCCTAGGAGGCTAAAGTTTTTCTACAGACAAGAGGCAGGCAGAGGACATGGGTGGGGGGGGGGTCTTTCCCAGGAAGGTCCCATAGGGTCCTGCTGGGTTACAGGACTGACCCTGGCTCCCACATCTTTGTGGTTCATCATGGTGCTCCAGCACCTCCAGGAAGCCTGAGGAAGATTTGCTGAGTGGCAGTGCCCCACCATGCCCTCTTTTCTCTTAGGCCAGCTCCCCAATGTGTTCTGTCTGCATATATTCTGCTCGTTCCCATCCTCTTGATTCTGCTTCTGCTGTTCCCCCAACTCAAAAGACCTTCATCCCTTTCCTTAAATCTTACACATCCTCAAAGCCCTGACGTAATAAAAATGGCAGGTACCTTTCATTAAATGCTTACTAGGTTTCAGATCCTGGCTAATGAGGTGGGCACTATAATTATTCTCTCTTTACAGGGAGGAAACTAAGGCATGGAGGGGTGAAGCAACTTGTGGAAGATCGGTCCCTGAAACTGAGTCCCCCTAAGTCTGAGTTCCTCTGCTGAGTTTATGATTAACCTTTCTATCCAACACTTTACTCCTTTTCTTTTCCTGAATCTGTTCCCCTCAAGATTGAGGAGTATCAAAGAAAGGGGGGAATTGAACAAACCCCTGTGTCCCTGTCCTTTGAAGTAAAGGCTTTTGATTTAGTCTCCCAGGCCTCCCTTGAGTCTCAAAAGGCTGGCTCAAGAGTTAATGATTAGGAAATGTGAAGATGTAGAAACAAAGGGCAGCTGTTGGGCTGGAAAACTGGTAACAATTTAGACTATAAATCCACCACACAGCAGAACCACTGAACTCCCAGTTCCCTGAAAGATACAGACAAAGGCCTGACACACGTTCCTAAGTTGTTTTTACAGGAAGCAGACCCCACCAGATGGAAACTGCTGACTGCAGGCACAGACCCCAGACTGGTTGAAACCAGAAGGTTGATGATGCTTGAAACTTCACCTTGATGCCAAACAATCCGGGAATTGTGCACAAGCCGATCGCTCACCCTGCAGCCTCCTCCCTCACACTGCCTGTAAAACCCCTTCTCTGAAATCCATTGGGGAGTTCAGGTTTTTGAGCACGAGCTGCCCATTCTCCTTGCTTGGCACCCTGCAATAAAGTCTGTACTTTCCTTAACTACAATCCAATTGTCAGTAGATTCACACTCAGGTGAGTGGACCCAAGTTTGTTTTGGTAACACCCTGGATCCTTCCAGGCACTCATACATTTGTGCCAAGCCCTTTCTAGCCCACACTTTTTTGTCCTTCCTCTGAATTTCTGTCTCAGTGTGCTGCACTTTTAAATACTTCGATGTGAAATTCTTGTCTGTGTCTTTATTTTTTCTCTACAACTAGAATGTAAATTCTAGTTGGAGGACCTGGAAGATTTCTCCCATGAGAAGTCTTGTGAACAAGAAAAAGAGAGTTAGGCATAAATAGAAGGCGTTTAATAACCTTATTCAAAGGCTATGTCATCTGGAGGGCACATCCTTGAGTATGTGCTTGGCTCTGTCCTCAAGAGCATGTGGGTGAGTCACCAGTAGTGACAGTGGCTTCCCTCTCAGTCATGACATTATCTTGTCTGGATCCCAAGCCACTGGGTCCCCCACTCCTCAGAGGAGTATGTGGCTGCTGCACATTTCTTCGTCATAATATCCACAGGACATGGAATGAGATGGTCCCCCTTTGTGTTTCCTCTTGTTACCAAGCCCAAGCTCATACTTCTCTCCACATGACAGGCCAATAAATTAGAGATGAGGTGTTGGGGCAAGGAATAAGGACTTTATTTGGAAATCCAGCAGACTGAGAAGACGGTGGACTAGTGTCCCAAAGAACCATTTTGCCCAGCTTTGGATGTTAGTTTCTCTTATGGAACAAAGAGGAGGAGGTGAGGAGGTAAAGTTTAAAAGGCAGTAAGTTGTTGCCATTGTTTCCTGGTTCCAGTCAGACTCTGGTGGGGGTGTGTTAATTTCTTCTTTCCTGCAGCCATTCCTGGGTGGGCCTGGTCAGGATGTTTCCTGTGAACTAAACAAAGGTATTTTAGCTCAATGCTCGGGCATGGGAGGCAGGGTTCCCAGAGATTATGTATACTTTAAGTTATTGGCAACATCCCTTTAGTGGTTAACTTGTCTCAAAAGCAATAGAATACAAAGATTAAACTAAAAGGAACAGATCCAATATGGAGTCAGATATGTTCTTCCCTGTTACGCTCTGGGCAAATGTAAGCCAGAGCCTTATTGAAAAGTCCCACCCAGCAGTCCTGGTGTCTCAAGCAGAGGCTTCAGCCCTGCCGTCTGTTTCCTGTGGCAGGAAAATAATAGCCTCACACAGGGAAGTACTTTTAACTTCTTTAAAGGGCTTTCATGTCATTGCTCTCATTTCATGTGTACAATACCCCTGTCAGGTAGGTATTATTATTTCCCATTTGAAGCTAAGGAAAGAGAAGCCCAGAAATTCAATGTCTTGTCCAGAATTTCCCGAGGAAACCATGGCTGGGCCGGAACCAGAATCTGGCCTTTCCCTTGAACCTTGTTGCCCACCACCCAGCCCTGCCTCCCCTCTCATTCATTGTCGGCCCCAAACTATGGCAACAGTGAAGCAGCAGTTCTTCCCCCTGAGCATGTGGGAAGAATGAAACTCTAACCCCTTTAAGGTTTTATCTGAAAGCCTTGCTAATCCATCAGCAGTCTGTTAGATAGCAGCTTAAATCTCCCCACCACTAAGGAGGACCCTCCCAACGGATTCCCAAACACATTAGAGGAGGTGTGAGGTGGCATGAGCGCGGAAGCTGGGGCACTTTCTCTGAGAAATGGAGGTGCTCAGATTTCCAGACACTGCTGTCCCCTCTCAGACAGGGTGGGGGAGCCCAGGGTCTGCCCAAGCAACTCCTCAGCCAAGGTCACTTAAATGACAGATTGATCCTGAAAAGCTCCTCGTTGATCCTGAATAAGCCCCTTATTCATTCAGTGAGCACCTACTATGTGCCAAGCACCGTGCTGGATACTGTAAAATGACTCTGGGTGAAATGGATGATATTTCCTCATCCACTGCTATGATACTTATAGCAGGGCAGTATCAGGGTGACAAACAAGTCAGACACAAGCAAAAACTCTCCTTGGAGCTATTGTGATCTTGACCTCTGATCCATTCACCTGACCTCAAGGATTAGAGGAACATCCACTGAGGACAAGGATCCTCCAAACCCCAGCCCTTGGATGACAGGAGTTATCACTCCAAAGTCCAGGTATGGCAAGGTGCCTGGTGTCCTTCAAGCAAAAGGAAACATTTAGAAGACTTCAGACTGCTGTGGGAGTGCTCTCAGTATTACAGTTTATAAATGGAGGGATCATATGTCTGATGAAACAGTTCCTCTCCTATATGGTCTTTATTCCTACTGAACTCAGCTGTGACTTTTTCTCCCAAGGGCAGTTTGGAAGTGCATCAGGAGAAATGTGGTCTTCCCTCTTTACCCAATCAGTGGAAGGCACTGACCCCCTCTGAGCACCAGTGAATAAACTCTGATAACTAGAGCTAGACTTGGTCTCACCTTTCCCTTAGATGTTTGCTGGGGACAACCTCCTCCATGAAAGTGCTATGTGTTTAGGATCTCTAGTCCTTGTTGGACCACACATCTGAGGCTCTGGATCATTAAAAATGCAATTTAAAAAAAAGGACCTTTTTTTTTTTTTTTTTCTTCTCAGAACTGGCGGAATCATATTCAGGTCAGGAACTGAAGCAGGAATGGTGTTTTTGAAATAAAGACTTTCAAATAGTTGGGCTGTTTGCTGCTGTAACCTGAGTCATTGAGAAAAGAAGATCAGCATCTGCAGGGGTGGCCAGGGAACACTGTGTGTTCAGCAGCAGGAGGCCAAACAAGGTGGCCCCAGTGGGTTCTTCCTGAAGGCACTCTGGGACCAGACTGGACCAAGAGCCTGAGGCCCAGCTCTGCCCTAGTCATGTTTATGACCTCAGACTGACCAGCTACCTTCTCTGGGTCAGGACCTTTGACTTGCTATTTCCTTGTAGACTGGACAGTTGATATGCTTGCCCAGCACCCATTCCCCCTGTTGTACAAATGACACCTCAGTCTTCCTTGGGGAACCACTCCTCCCCATGCGTGGACCACATGATTTAGATGGAGCTGATTTGTTTGTTTGTTTGTTTGTTTGCGGTACGTGGGCCTCTCACTGTTGTGGCCTCTCCCGTCGTGGAGCACAGGCTCTGGACACGCAGGCTCAGTGGCCATGGCTCACGGTCCCAGCCACTCCGCGGCATGTGAGATCTTCCCAGACCGGGGCACGAACCCATGCGCCCTGCATCGGCAGGCGGACTCTCAACCACTGCGCCACCAGGGAAGCCCTAGATGGAGTTGATTTTAACCCTGGTTCCAGAGATGGGTGTGGAATTTAAGCCAATCATAGCATTGTACATCCCTTTCATCATAGTGATTGGTTCAGAGGTGGTCATGTGACCTGAAGAGGGCCAATCAGAGCTCAGCCCAGACATGGAGAACAAAGGAAAGAGAGGAGCACTTACGTTCACTGAGGTTGCTCAGAGGACTAGGACCCGAGTTTGGAGCTGTGCTGGTGGAGATTTTGACATCCTTGAGAAGGCCTTCACTGAGAATGGAGTCAGCATAGAGGAAAGCAGAACCAACAGATGGAGTTAAAGAGAGCCCTGACATCATTGTTGGAGCCCCCAGATCCAGCTGTGCCTGAGGTTATCACTGGGCTTCCCAGTTATGTGAGATAACAAGTCCCCCTTTTGCTTCAGCCAGTTTGAATTGTCACTGTTACCAAAAGAGCACTTATCAATACCCTCCACCTGATTCCCCTTGTCCCCTTTACCTTGATTGAGATCTACTTACCCTAAAAGTGTCAGTGTAAATGTTATGTGCTCCTGCAGCTTGGCCCTGGGGTGTGGGCAGAAGTGGAAACTGTAACAGGAGGAGGAACTCACTGGGAAAAGACAGGACCCTGGAGAAATGTCAGAGGGACCCCAAAAGTCAGCCTCTACCCCTGAGCTTCACCTTTCCATTTCTTCATTCCTTTCTTCACTGTCAGATATGACTTGAGCTCCCTCCAAGCTATATGCCATGTGCTGAGAACACAGCAGTGAACAAGACACACCACAATTCCTGTCCAGGAGCTTACATTCTACTAGTCTATTTGAGATTTGACTTTTAAGAGCTGTGTTCTTCACAATCACCTAAACCAATTGGTGAACAAACAAAATCTTTTTTTGGTTTCTTTTAGTGTGCCCAAAGTAGTCTAATTTTCCAAATCTTAAAAAAAGGAAGAAAGACCTTTACTAAACAGCAAGGAAACAAAAAAGAAACACAATACAAGAAGCATGAAATCAGTCGCATCTTAGAAGTTCTTCTCTTCTCCTTCAGAGCCAGCAAGCTTCCAGCACTTCCTATTGTACTGTTACCTACCTGGGTTCTTGGACTCTTTAATCAAGAGGAATTGATAAGAGGCCACATGAGGAATTCAGGCAAGGCTTTACTGGGGCCCCTGCTGCAGCATGAGAGAGTAAGAACAAGCAACAGGTGCCCTACCTAGCTCGATCCCTCAAACAGGGTGAGGGTAGAGATGGATCTGTGTGTCGGGCGGGAGGCGTGGCTCGGGTGGTCTGCCCATCCCCTTGGTCCTGCCGTGTGCAGAGATCACGCGCAGTACCCTGCTTTGGCTCCGGGCACCTCGGCACCTTGGAAGGGCAGTTGGGTTTGGCCTTTCTGTATCTTGTTCATGACTTGCCCCAACTGCGCATGCACGCAGTTATTTTAGTCCCTTATAGTTTCTTCATACTCTGTTGCTCGAGGAGATGTTTGTCCAGGTGCAAGCACTGCAGCAAAGGCCCCAGGTCCCAGCCTGTCTTGGTACAACCTGAGAAAGCCACCTTTTAGCAATTGGGTCTCTCTGTGGCCCCACTCCTCCTGGCTCCCACCAACCCTGGAAGGGCCCAGAGGAAAGAGGAGGCTGGCCGATGCCCAGGAAGACAGTCCAGCCCAGACCATTCTCAAGGTTGACGTCTGGGGGGGGTATTTTCCCTCCAGGGTCCCTGCTAAAGGGAGTCTCAGTTTCTTTCTTCACATCTCCCTGCCTGACTTGTTATTAAATTAATTCAAAGCTCCTTTGTAACTCCTGGAGAAGGTATTGACGTGATCTCTTGGATCCAGGGTAGAGCTCTAAGCCTGAGGAGGCCCAGTGTAGGCCCTGGCCATGGCCAAGCGTCTCTTCTAAGCTGACTGAGGTGGCAGGGTTCTTGGGACATTTGTTTCTTGTTTTGATAGGGACCCAACCAGGATCACAAGCCCCCAAGGCTACAAAGAACCTGTGGTCATAATTATGACAATGAGAACTGTCTTTCCTGAAACACAGGGTTTCCATTTCTGCCTTCTTGACACTTAAAATAGTTTTTATCAAAAGCCGTTCTAAGGGGAGCCTGGTGTTTTATATCAGGGGGAAAGAATGGAAATCCTGCCAAATCCAGAAATGCTTGTACTCCATCCTTGGTTTATCCCATTCTCACTCCTGCTTCTGTACTCATTTTGGTCCTAAGAGGGGCTCTTCTTCTGAAGAAATAAGACCATCAGCCTGGGTAGAAACAAACCCAGCAGACATATATGCCGGCCCCTCGCCGTCGGGCCCTCCTGACTAGCAGCAGGCCAGGTGGGGACATCCTGTGGCTCCCTTGAAGGCGTGCTGGTGCCCCTGGCTTTGCAGCCCAGCCCACACCTGATGCCTGCACATCTCAACTGCTGGACCACAATCTCACAAGCCTCGGTGAGGTATGCTGAATAGAGAGAGCACTGAAATAATTCTGAGAATGGTAAGTAGATCTTTTTTCTGGCTTTCTCTGAATGACTATTTCAAATGTGGTTTATCAGATGTAATTCTGGTTTTATCCAGAAGTACCAGCTTACCTGACCAAATCACCTGGGTGAGAGTATTGAGTTTTAGAAGGAACTGGATGGCTTCCTCCCACCATCCTCTCCTGCCTCAGACATTTTAACACAGTGGCCTTTGCTCTCCCTCTTTAGGGCTTCTGTGTGTCCATGGGGGGCCAGGTATTTTCCAGGCTTTCCGTGGTAAATGTTAGATTACTCACTCTCTTTCCGCTGTAATGGAAAGATTTTTCTTCTGAGAATGTAATGTTGCCTGGAAATAACAAGGAGAAAAGGGAGGAGGAGGGGGAGGGGAAATGAGAGGAGGATGAAGAAGATAGAAGGAAATTAGAGGATGAGATGGAGGAAGAGGGCTTTACAGGCACTGTTAAAACTTTTTGTTTTGAGATAATTATAGATAAACATGCAGTTGTAAGAAATAATGCAGAGATCCCTTGCACCTTTCACCAAGCGAATGGTAACACCTTACATAACTATAACACAATATCACAACCAGGAAATTGACAATGATACAATCCACAAATCTTATTCACAATTTCACCAGTTTTAATGCACTCGTGTGTGTGTGTGTGTGTGTGTGTGTGTGTTGAGTTCATTGCAGTTTTATCACTTGTGTAATTCTTGTGACCACCACTACTGTCAAGATACAGACAGTACCTTGTGCTGCCCTTTTCTAGCCACGTCCACTCCACCCCCCACCTCTGACAACCACTAATCTGTTCTCTATCTCTAGAAATTTGTCATTCCAAAAATCTAATATAAATGTAATCTTTTGAGATTGGCTTTATTCACTCAACAGAAATCCCTGGAGATTCATCACGTTGTTATGTGCATCGCTAGTTCCTTCTTTTTTATTGCTGAGTAGTGTTCCGCAGTGTCCGTATCCCAGTTTGTTTAACATTCACCTGTTGAAGGATATCTAGGCTGTTTTCAGATTTCAGCTACTCCAAATAAATTTGCTATGAAAATTGAGGTTAAGGTTTTTGTGTGAACATGCGTTTTCGTTTCTCTAGGACAGATGCCCAACGTGCTTTTGCTAGCTTGTGTGGTAACTGTATGTTTAGTTTTATAACAAACTTCTAGAGTGGCTGTACAATTTTCCATTCCCACCAGCAACATGTCAGTGATCCTCACTTGCATTTGGTGATGTCTTTTTTTAATTTGAGTCAATCTCATAGGTGTGTAGTGATGCAGTTTGCATTTCCTTAATGGCTAATGTTAACATCGTTTCATGCACTTATTAGCCATTGTTACTGAATGCAAGTTCATGGACCCGACACACAGTGAGGCTAAACAAACCAAAGCGTCGAAGGGTGGAGCAGAGAAAGGTTTATTGGAGGGCCACGCAAGGAGATGGGTGGCTCATGCCCAAAAAACCCCAAACTCCTTGTAAGTTTTCAGCAAAGCATTTTTTTTTATATATCTTTATTGGAGTGTAATTGCTTTTCAATGTTGTAATGTTTGTGTTGGTTTCTGCTGTATAACAAAGTGAATCAGCTGTACGTATACATATATCCCCATATCCCTTCCCTCTCGCGTCTCCCTCCCACCCTCCCTATCCCACCCCTCTAGGTGGTCACAAAGCATTGAGCTGATCTCCCTGTGCTATGCAGCTGCTTCCCATTAGCTATTTTACATTTGGTAGTGTATATATGTCCATGCCACTCTCTCACTTACCCTTCCCCCTCCCTGTGTCAAGTCCATTCTCTACATCTGCATCTTTATTCCTGTCCTAGGTTCTTCAGAACCTTTTTTTTTTTTTTTTTTAGATCCATATATATGTGTTAGCATACGGTATTTGTTTTTCTTCACTCTGTATGACGGACTCTAGGTCCATCCACCTCACTACAAATAACTCAATTTCGTTTTTTTTATGGCTGAGTAATATTGCATTGTACCTATGTGCCACAACTTCTTTATCCATTCATCTGTCGATGGACACATAGGCTGCTTCCATGTCCTGGCTATTGTAAATAGTCAGCAAAGCATTTTTAAAGGCCAGATGAGGGAGGGGCATGGTTGTTTGTTGCACACTTCTTGGTGTAGGAATCCTTTGTTCTTGCAGCTGTCCACCTAGGTCAGGTCACAATGTTCCTGTAAACATCCAACAAGACAAATGTTATTCTCTGTTCTGCACTTTTTATCTCTATTTGAATGGAAAAGTGTTATACCCTTAAACGTCAGAGACTTGAGAATGGGCTATCCTGTATATTTCAGTCTACAGGCAACATTCTAAACTTGAAGCAAAAGCAATAGAATACAAACATTACGGTAAAAGAAACAGACCTAATATGGAGTCTGGTTTGTTCTTCCCTATCACACCATCTGTATATCCTCTTCATTGAAATGTCTGTTCATGTCTTTTCTCCATTTTCTAATGGGATAGCTTTTTTGTTTGTTTGTTTTTACTGTTGCATTTGAAGGGTTCCTTAGATATCTAGAACATTAGCACTTAGTCAAATATGTGCTTTGCAAATATTTTCTCTTCATCTGCAGTTTGACATTTCATCCTCATGCTAGGATCTTTCACACTCTGAAACTTTTTAATTTTGAGTAAGTTCAATTCCTCAACTCTTCCTTTTGTGGGTTCTGCTTTTGGTGTTAAGCCTAAGAACTTTTTGCCTAACCCTAGGTTCAGAATATTTTCACCTATTCTTTTTTCTAAAAGTTTTATAGTTTTACATTTTACATTTAAGTCAATGATCCATTTTGAGATAATTTCTTGATAATGTGAGGTTGAGGTTGGTTCATGTTTTTGCCTATGGGTGTCCTTTTAGGTATATTTTTAAAAGGTTAATCCTTTCAGCAACCATCTGAAATGAGTATTGTATTATATTATCATCCCATTTCACAGATGGAGGAACCTAGAGAGATTTGGTAATGTGACCAAGGTCCGACTGCTGACAGGTGGTAGGAAAAAAGCCATGGTTTGAAAGCAGGTCTACCTGACTCACATGCTCTTGCAGTTAAGCCCTGCTGCCACCGCCTCATTCCTTCCCTTTCTTTCTGGGAGAGCCTTCCTTCCTGGGCAGGTGTCCCGGTTTCTTGAACACATTCCTTCATCTTGACTAACCTTGCCCTCACCTCGGTTCATGGGCTACCAGACATTGGAGCCTGCCACAACTCATCCAGGTATCCTGTGACATGTTTGCAGGGTGGAGAATGGGGACAGATTGGGGAACTTCCCTGTATGCAAAGAGCTTGTCATTCTGGTCTGGGGAAAGGCTCATACTGGATTTCAGCATCTTTCAAAGTATTGCAGAGCTGCACTACCAACTCACTGGTCTGGGGGTGGCAGGCCCTCCCCCAGAACAATCAGACACCAAAATTCATTTAATAATTCTGAGTCCAGAAAATTTTCATCCCTGATCTGCCAAAGTAAAATATATTGATAGAGCCAACAGGAAGGACTCGGAGCATCTTGGAGCAAAATTCCTATGGTTAGAACATGTTTCTTGCTCTTTCTGGTAGGACTGGATCATGGTCAGACTACCCTAGTAGTTCATTTCCATTCATCACACCCATCCCCGTTCATGGGTAGGAGGGCAGTGAATGCGGAGCTTTCCTCTGCAGCTCTCTGCTCTCCACCCACTGGCTGTGGACTTCCTAGGCAGGCAGGACCTAGTAACTTCTGCATTCAGACCACTGGGGAAAAAAATCAGCAGTCTATAGATTGTCGTTGTTCTTTCCCAGATCCCTAAGTATCACCCTACCTATTAATGAGGGATCCAGGAACTCTTTGCCTCTGTGACTTTACATTCAGAAAGAGCCCCTCCCCTTACTTCTCTCAGAGTTTTTCCAAAGACTACTAGGCTTTTGTCCTGGCCCACTTTAGAGAGCCCAGCTACAGGTATATATCTATTTTGTAGTTATAGGTACATGCACATATCTATCTTGCCAGATTCTTCAAACGCCTCGGAGGTGCCTGATCCCTCAGCTTGGCTGTTTCAACAGATAGGTCAACAGTAACACATGCCAGGTCCTTTGTGTCCCTCCGCCCACCCTGTAAAGAAATGAAGAAGAGTTTTCTTCGGGATTCTGACACCTGCCTTGAGCCCTGGGTATCTCCTCCCACAGGGATGATTCCCCGGCACTCCCGTGATGGTCTCTGCAGAGGGCCAATGGCAGATTCTGGTTTCTTGCTCTCCCTAGAGAGCCACTTCAAGTGTAACTGGTCCAAGGGGAATTTCCTTGATGGATTCAGGCCATTTGACCCTGGTATTTCCCCCAGTGGCCTAGACAGATCATGTTGAGGGTCAGAGATCAACCTTCCTTAGGTCCCATGGGCCACCTTCCCAATCTCCATGCTCACCCACCCAGCAGAAGCTGAGACGCATTCTCCTTGGTCTCCTGATCTCCTTGACAATAATATCCTCTGTCATCTTCCAAGCTTCCCTGGGGGAGGGTCTGAGACTTGTTGGGAGTAGGCAGGGCTGCTCCAGGGGCAGTAAGTTCTGTCGGGCCCTGTCTTGCTCCAGCCAAAGCAAGCCAGGGCCTCCCTCTGACATTGTCTTTGGGGGTATGTCTCCTGCTCTGGAACAGTTTCCATCGCCTCCACCCTCTTCCAGGGAGCACGACCCCCTTCCCTCCTTTTCCCCCATATCCTTTAAAGGCTCCTGTTATGCCCAACCCTTTCCACAGGGACCAAACAGACCTGGGTTTGAATCTCAACTCCCACTTACTAGTTATGTGGCCATTCACTACTTACTGTCTTCAAGCCTGGTCCCCCCATCCCTCACAAATGGGGAGATATTAACCTCATGCTGTTGTTGTGGATTTAAACAAGATCATATCTATAAAGTTTGTACAGCAGGTAAAGGAACTACTGACCTTGGAACAAAGTTAAGGCTCAATAGTGGCACTGTCTCCGGGCCAATCTTCAGTTTTCACTCTGCCCACCAGAATTCATCCTGGGGAAGGCGGGTAAATTGTTATGGGAAGCGCAAGTGCCCCAACTCCCACATGGGGTCCCTGCTCACCTATCATGGCCATGCTGCTCCCCAGGAGTCTGGCAGGAGTCAGGATATAGGGCTCTACAGGTTAGGGCCAAAGGCAAGGCATGTCCTCCTCTGGTAGGCAGGCTCCTCAAACTTGAGGATGGTCACCTGGGGGTTCCCTGTGGACTTTGGCTCACCTGCCCAGCTGCAGGTGAGAAGTGACCTACCCTCCACTGCTCTGTGACAGTTCCTTTAGCAGCACCTGCCCTGGAATGGCCCTGGGAAAGCCACCTGTTCAAGCACTTATAATTTTCTCTGTTCTGGGGGGTCTCTCAGGTGAGCGGGCAAGTCCATGGACCCAAAACCCAGAGATACCCCGCGCCCCGCCCAGGCTCAGCACCAGGAAGCTTTCCTGTATCCTCACCTGTATCCCCAGACAAGGACCAAGAGACCTCCCACAGTGGATGCCAGGAAAGAGGAAGGAAGTAGGGAGTTCGGAGAAAGGAAGGGGAGGCCACCCAGATGTGCTTCCGCAGGACACCTCCCTTCCCTCTGCCATTGGCTAACTTTACCCACCAGGACAGCTTCACATCTGTCCAGAAGCCACGTTTGCCTCTGCAGGTGCATCTTCTCCCCTCCTGCCCCAAGTCTCCGCACGGAGCCCTTGACCAGATTCCTCCACAGCCCCACCCTGCTCTGTGTTCGTCTCCTCCCAGGCTGCCCCAGTCATGCTCCAGCTGCTCCCTGAGCCTCAGCTCTGGCCCCTGGCAACAAGCCACCCCAGTAACTGGGCTAAGGAGTTCACCTCCCCCATGGTCAACCCCAGACCCAGCACTCATCCCTCTCAGGTCGGGGCCAAAAGCAGTGCCGAGAAGGGGAGCTCCCGCCTCTCACCCCATGGGTCCTGCTGACCCCTCCTTGGTGACCTTTTGCATGCAGAGACTGACTGGCAAGGAAACAAAAAAGCCGTCAGCAACAAAGGAAGCGTTAAGTCAGCCAAGCCAGCTGATCCAGACCAGAGGATCCGCGTTACAACGTTTTACTCCAGACTTGCTGTGGAGGCGTGGGTTCCAGGCCCCCAGCTCTACAGTGGAGACCCCTGGCAGGGCCCCGAACCTTTTATAAAGCCTCAGGACTTACAAGTTGAATGAATAAATGAATCTACTTCCGCGTAGAGTTAGGTCCAAATCAAAGGGGGCCAACTGCTCCGGCCAGACTCCTGTTTCTAATTTCAGGACACCTTCCACTCCCAGCACCTACCCAGGATCAAGCCGAGGGGACACAATCACGGGCCGAGACTGAGGAAGGATACTGGGGCGGGGCAGAGTCTTTTGGGGTGCTGCGCAGAGACGAACCCTCTTTCCGGTCCGCGCCCCCATCGCTGCCCGCGGCCTCAGGGCTCAGGCTGGCTTTCCCCGCCCTCGCAGGGCTGAACCAGTTCCTCCCTGCTGGCAACCCCACCCTCCTGGAACCTGCCTCGCAGGAAGCGGAGGGTGCAGCCCGGCCGGCCGGGAGCGCGCGGGGCTTGGAGGGCCCGGGCCGTGCCGACCCCATGGCCGCGGGCGTGGAGCAGCGGCTGGGCGGCCTCCCCGTCTTCACCCGCGACGACTTCGAGGGCACCTGGCGCCCAGTGGCGAGCGGCGGCTTCAGCCAGGTGTTCCAGGCGCGGCACAAGCGCTGGCGGACCGAGTACGCCATCAAGTGCTCCCGCTGCCTCCAGCCTGACAGCATCAGGTACCCGCCTGCCTACCCCCTCCTTTTGCGGAGGGAAACCCGAGGCCCGGGGAGCTCCCGAGGGAGGGGCGGCCGGGTTGAGGCTGAGGACTGTTCTCTCCACTTTCCTAAACTCTGTCCTGTGGCCTGAGCTCCCCAGGCACAGCCCTGTCTGTTTCTGGCTCTGAAATAAACTTGGCTCTGTTTGTGGAATCAAACCTATGTGTGAAATCCACAGAGGTCAAAGGTGAGCAGGAACTACCCTCCAAATACGCCTTTGTTCCATTCAACCTCCCAAACTGGTCCCGCCTGCTTCTTTCCAGCCTCACCTTCCTTCCAGGTGTCGGCTCGGTGATGACTGCTCTAGATGACCCTCTGCCACCCTCCTACCCACCCCCTAACTCGCAGCGCAGGCAGGGCTGGGCTTGCTCAGAGCCTGTGGCACTTGGCTCAGTGATGCTCAGTGACCTGGGGGGAATCACAGGTTCCACACCAGGGGCAACTCTTGTCTGGTGTGGTCCCAGCCCAGCCCGTGCAGGCTGATGGGGGCTTGCAGGGGGTGGTGGTGGAGGCTGCCCAGCCTGCTGGCCTGAGAGCCTGTCCAGCCCTCACAACGGCACTGCCAGCAGGTCAATCCTGGAATGCTGCTGTCTCCGTCCTTGTTTTTGTCTCTGGCTTCTCCCAGGTCCAGGTCCCATTATATGTACTATGACCACTCCCTGGCAGGCCTCCTTTTCCCTCTTACTACCTCTTTCCCATTGCTTCCACCCATCTCTGCCTTCCCATTGCTTCAACCCATCTTTGCTGGTACTGGCTGTGCCCTCGCCCCTCGTGCAGCCATGGAGACTCTGGGATGTGAAGTCTGAGATGATGACCATGTCCTCCTCCCAAGCCTCCTGGGACATCACCTAGAGCGCCTTGGGGGTGCAGGGAGCAACTCCTATTGGCATCTTTCCTGGTCATTCTCTGTGGTCACTATGCAAGCTCCCAAGACACAGCCTCCGGTCCCACACACCCAAGTCCCTTCTCTCACTCCCAGACCCCCACCTGCTTAATGAATAAGGGCAAAGTGAGATAGCCCCAGACTCACCCACCTTCCTCCCTCAACATCCTGGCTTGGGAGTAGAGTCAGGTTATTCTAGGATCTATTCAAATCATTTACAGCCTTTGAAGCATTGACAAGACTACTCATGAGACATTGACAGTAACTCCCATCTCAATTCCCTTCCCAATTCCAGGAATCCTTGGGTGGAAAGGGCTAAGGGATTTACGGTAATCAATGCCTGCCACGTGTGGAGTGCTATACGAGGAGTTTCATGAGTATGACTTCACTGAATCCTCCTTCCATCATCTCATTCATTGGTCCTCCTGATGAATGTTTGTTGCTCACCTACTATGTGCCAGGCTCTGTGCTGGACCCTGAGATGTAATGATGAATGCCACAGATATAGCCCTCTAAATGTTCTCCTGGAGCTTGCAGATAGGGGAGAAAAGACATTAATCAGACAACCCCACGTGTAAATGTAAGCGTGCTGCTGTGCGAGGTGTAAGAAAGGAGAGAGCTGTGGTTCCATGAAGGCTTATTATTGGAGTTTGAGATCAGAAAAGGCTTCTCTGAGGAAGATACACTTGAGCAGAAATATGAAAGATGAGTCTGAGTTAAGTGGGTGAAGAGAGGAAAGCTTTCCATGTTGAGTTTAAGGTGCCTTTAAACAACCAAGAACTGTCAAGTAGACTTCAGAGTAAAGCTGTGAGCTGACAGTATTAAAATTTGTGAATCATTTGTTATAGGTGTATTTGAAGCTAGGACGTAGGTGACGTTCACTCATTCTAAGCACTAAGTGAACAAAACAAAGTCTCTGCCCTGGTGGAGTTTATAATCTAATGAAGGAAGACAGAAAACTAACAAACAAACAAATATTTTTATCTATATCCCTTACAAACCACCTGACATTTTCTTTGATTAAAATACCTAAGGAGAGTTGAGTAGTCTGATCTTCCAAAAAAAAATTTTGATCTTCCAATAAATAGTAATTTGTGGGCTTTTTTGCCCAAAATGTTAAGATTTTATTTACCAAGCTTCTTTGCTGTACAGAAAGGAAAAATGCTGTTACAGTCTCAGTGTAAGTGGTAGCCACACATGGTTGACTTACCAATCGCAGCTCTCCGCCCTACCACAAGGGTCTTACACGAAACTCTGACAATGCTTATAATTTTGTCATCGCCTATAAATTTCTTATAATGCTTGGTGGTAGATTTCCGAGAGGGACTAAATGGGTGAAGGCAGAATGTCACAGGAACTCTTCTTTGGTTCTTTGCGTGGGTGGGTGTCCTAGGGTTTGTATCACAGCTACCTTAAAAGAAAAGCTACCAACTCTATTTGAGCAGTCCAGCCAATACGGAACTCAAGAACAGATAAAGCAAGGTAGGGTTTTTGTGCAGGTTGTTTGGAGTCTTTCCTTCAGCTTTCCTAGTTTCTTCCTCCCCTTCATCCTCCTCATTTTCTTCATTTATCACCTTCTCTGTCACATCCAAATTCTCCCCTCCCTTCACTTCATCCCCTTCCCCTTCTGCATCTTCCTGTTCACCATCAGACTCTCCCTTCTCACTGTTTTTCTCCTCTTCCTGTGGGCATCTTCTCCTCCTTCATTCTCTTCTGGGGGGATAAGGATTGATGGAACAGGGTTGCTATTTTCTATAGGCTTGAAATCCTCCCTAATTAAGTACTATTTGAGAATAGAGATTTGAAGCAAAGAAAGAGCAAACCATGTGTCTCTCTCAGGCGCTCTTAGTGTTCTAGGCAGAGGGACGAGCAAATGCAAAAGGTCCTGAGGAGGGAACAAGCTTGACATGGTGGGGCAGGTCATAGAGGGCTTTGTAGGCCATTGTAAGAACTTTAAATTTTATTCTGCATGAGAAGAGAGCCACTGGACTGTCCTGAGCAGAGCAGTGACATGCTCTGACTGACATTTTAAAGTACCACTCTGGCTGCTGGTGGAGGGGAAGAGAGAGAAGCAAAGGCACCAGTTAGGAGGCTTGGGCCAAGATGCCAATGGATAGAGGTGGTCACCAGTGGTCAGATTCTTGCTATATTTTGAAGGTAGAGCTGACGGAATGTGCTGAGGGGCAGCTTGTGGGAAGGAGAGGAAGAGAGGAGTCCAGGATAAGCAAGATCTTTGAGGGCTAGAGGGATGGAGGCCCCGTTCACTGAGATGGAGAAGGCTGAGGGGGGAGCGGGTTTGAGGGGAGAATCAAGAGTTCAGCTTTAGACATGTAAAGTGTCGAATACCCAGTTGGAGATGCTGAGATTGCCTAGAGACAGAGTACGGAACAAGGAGAGGAAAGAAGAGGGCCTGGGACTGGGCCTAATGATCAGGTCACACAATAGGAACCCGCAAAGTAGGCACTGACCCTACACTGAGAACGAGAAAATTGCTTGTAGGCTCCAGCAACATGGGGGTCATCGGTGACTAGCAACAGCCTGTCAGTGAGGTATTAAGACCAGAAACCAGATGAAAGGGGTTGGGGGGAGATGAAGAAAAGAGAAAGACAACAGGTGTAGCAAACAATTTCAAGAAGTCGGGGTGTCCAGGGGAGTTGTGCAAGTTACTGCTGTTCCCATTTTACAGTTAAGAAACTGAGGCCCAGAGAGTTTGCTTGTTCAAGTTCATACAGAGAATAAGGTGAAATTGGGATTCGAAAGCAGGGCAACGCGATCCCAGATCCCTTGCTTTTTCCACTTCATGACAGGTGTCTTCTCAGTTCTTGTGACTTCAAAAGTACAAGAGGAGACAGATAAAAGAAAAAATATGCAGAGGTTTGAGGGGAGAGTCCTTGAACAGTAGAGCAGTAAAGACAAGAACGGCAGAAACCAGGACTAGCCAACCTGTCCAGATGCGAGGGAGAGCAGGTGCTTTTCCCTGGAGCAGAGGAGTCTCTGGCTGGCTTCCCAGGGAGGCCCTGTGAGCACATTTCCAGCAGCCTCTGACTGCAGTGCCAGTGCAGCTTTGCAAATACTCTGCTTTTTAAAGATGTCATTTCTCCTTAATCTTCATCCCCGCAATCCCAGAACAATTTATAACAATTTGCATATTTGCTGTTTTGTGGCACATACAGTGAAAAGTTTGCAAATGCTTATTTTGTAAGGCTTTCCTTTAAGTATGGACTTCTGTTCAGTTCAACAAAGATGCCTTGTGCTGTACGTGGCCATGTGCTGTGGGGAGTACCAAGATGAAAACTTATACTTCATCTCCAAAATGGAATCCCATGCAGCCATTACCGAGCTTGCTTTGAGAGAATAACGATGCAGGAAGTGCTCTGCTACACCAACAGGGAAAAGCAGATCGCAGAACAGCCCACACTATGTGATGGCAAGAGGGAGTGGAGGAGAAAGGAGTGACAGGGAGGGAGAAAAGGAGAGAGGTTCCTTGAAATGTATTGTAAAAGGATACGCTAAATTATGAACAGAGGCCAACTCTAGAGGGTTGGGTTACTGATGATTTAATTATTATTACTATTTTTATTATTATTTTTTGGCTGTACCATGAGGCTTGCAGGATCTTAGTTCCCCGACTAGGGATCGAACCCAGGCCCCACAGTGAAAGCACTGAGTCCTAACCACTGGACCGCCAGGGAATTCCCTAATTTTCTTTTCTATTCCCTAGATGTTCTACAAGGTATATATATTACTTTCACCATCAAAAAGTCAATAAATGATATATTTTTTCAATATTTTTTTCAATATTTTTTATTGAGATATAGTTGATGTACAATGTTGTGTTAATTTCTGCTGTACAGCAAAGTGATTCAGTTATACATATATATATACATATATATATACATTATTTTTTTAATATTCCTTTCCATTATGGTTTATCATAGGATATTGAATATAGTTCTCTGTGCTATACAGTAGGATCTTGTTGTTTATCTGTTCTCTATATAAAAGCTTACATCTGCTAACCCCACCTCCCAGTCCATCCCTTCCCCAACTCCCTGCCCCTTGGCAATCGCCAGTCTGTTCTCTGTGTCCTTGATTCTGTTTCACAGATAGGTTCATTTGTGTCATATTTTAGATTCCACATATAAATGATATCATATGGTATTTGTCTTTCTCTTTCTGACTTACTTCATTTAGTATGATAATCTCTAGTTGTATCCATGTTGCTACACATGTGGCATTATTTCATTTTTTATGGCTGAGTAGTATTCCATTGCATATATGTTCCATATCTTCTTTATCCACTCATCTGTCGATGGGCATTTAGGTTGTTTCCATGTCTTGGCTATTGTGAATAGTGCTGCTATGAACATAGGGGTACATGTATCTTTTTGAGTTACAGTTTTGTCTGGATATATGCCGAGGAGTGGGATTGCTGGATCACACGGTAGCTCTATTTTTAGTCTTCTGTTTTCCATAGTGACTGCACCAATTTACATTCCCACCAAAAGTGTAGGAGGGTTCCCTTTTTTCCACATCCTCTCCAGGATTTGTTATTTGTAGACTTTTTAATGATGGCCATTCTGACCATTGTGAGGTGGTTCCTCAATAAATCATATTTTAAAAGAGAAGCAGGAGGCATAATTTTGGTCCTCCACGGGCTTGCGATCTCCTAGGGGAGGTAGACATATAGAAGTGGCCAGAATAAATGGCAGGCTTTTTGTGGCCACGTCTGTAGAATGGGCTGGCTCCTGCATTTGCAGACCCCTTTACTTCCTGTCTTGTTGCATCTGGGCCCTAATCTATGCATCCACTGGGCATCCTCTCGTGTCTCTCTTTCCCCCTCCATTACCTCGCAAGCTCCCAAGGCATCTCTGGGTCTGCACAGCCTGGGATCAAGTCTAGTTTGTGTGTCCTGCTAGTTGCTCTTGTAATTAAAGGGTCAGCTCCTTCCGTCTCTCGCTCCTGTCCCTCCATAGCTCTGACGTGAATTGCCTCATTGAAGAAGCAACCAAGATGGAGAAGATCAAGTTTCAGTACATCGTGTCCATCTACGGGGTATGCGAGCAGCCCCTGGGTGTTGTGATGGAGTTCATGGCCAACGGCTCCCTGGAGAAGATGCTGCCCACTCACAGCCTCTGCTGGCAGCTCAAGTTCCGCATCATCCATGAGACCGGCTTGGCCATGAACTTCCTCCACAGCATGAACCCACCACTTCTCCACCTGGACCTCAAGCCAGGCAACATCCTCCTGGACAGCCACATGCATGTCAAGGTAAGGACCCTAGTGAACCTCTCTGCCCCCTTTCACTCCAGAGCCTTCTCCAGATGAACAGGATTATTTACTGCCTGTCAAGAGTTTTTGTTGTTGTTCTTGTTGTTTTTAATATTTATTTATTTGGCTGCACCAGGTCTTCGTTGCGGCATGTGTGACCTTTAGTTGCAGCATACGGGATCTTTAGTTGCGGCATGCAGGAGCTTTTTAGTTGCGGCATGCATGTGGGATCTAGTTCCCTGACCAGGGATCGCATTGGAAGTGTGGAGTCTTAGCCACTGGACCACCAGGGAAGTCCCCTGTCAAGAGTTTTAAGCAGCTCCCTTCATGGATAAATGCCGAAGGCAGGGATCACACCTAAACAGATAGATGCACAATGAAATTTGGTGCATGACACTGGGTATCAGGACGTCTGCAAAACCCCTCTTTGAATGCCAGTCTTCCATTTCTAATGTGGGTAGAATAATCTCTATCCCATTCTTTGCTTCAAGTGAGAATGTGTGTACATGAGATGTTCTTAAGAAAGGTCATGATGGCCATTTTTTCAGTTCCTAAAACACGCCCCGCTTTCATTTCTGCCCCAGGACCTTTGCACATGCTGTTTCCACTGCCAGGAACAGTGTTCCCCCACTCCCTCTTTATCCAGCAAAGGCCTACACATCTTTCAGGTCTCAGCTTAAACAGCACCTCCTCAGGGAGGTTTTCCCTGATCCACTCCCGTGGGCCCCTGTTATATACCCTCCCCGTACCTCTCTTTTTATACTGCTAACCCCAATTGTAAGTATATAGTCATTTGTGAAACTATTTCATTAGCGACTATACCCCCTATTTGAATAAGCACTTAGGAGAGTAATGGGCGCGAGGGTTTCATCATTCTTATCTGCTGCCTGACCCTCAGTATCCAGCCTAGTTGGCACTCAGTGAATTGTCACTTTATTGATGTATGAATGAATCAATGGATGGAAGCAAAGTCAGAGATAAATATACATGGTGTCAATGCTTCAGGGCCCATGAAAGTGGGATGAACAGAAGCTCACCGAAGACGCCACTTTATCCACAGTCCCTTGGGGTAATGGCCACACCTTCCAAGTACTTACCATGTGCCGGGCACTGTTCTAAGTGCCTTTTGTATATTTCCTTATTTAATCCTCATGATAGCACTGTGAGTTAAGTACTTATCTTGTTTCCCTTTTATAGATGAGGAACTGGAGGTTCTGAGAAAATAAGTAACTTGTTCAAGGTCATCCTGTGGTACATGGCAGTGCTGGGAGAGAGCTTATGGTCTCAGCGGCTACACTACAGTGGCAGTGAAGATAGTGGGAGGGATGAGAAACTCAGGCAGTTTTCTAGAGGCAGGACTGTATTTCCCCCCATCCCCATCCGGGCTTCCTCCCAGGTTTCAGACTTCGGCCTGTCCAAGTGGATGGAACAGTCGGCCCGGATGCAGTACCTCAAGAGGTCAGCTCTGCAGGGCACCCTCAGCTACATCCCCCCTGAGATGTTCCTGGAGAGCAACAAGGGTCCAGGTCCCAAATACGATGTGTACAGGTGAGATGGAGGCTGGGCTCCAGGCCACATACCCAGGGCGTAGCTTGTTGTCAACGCCCTGCCTGGACCCCAAGGCCCAAAGGGCAGGGCAGGGCAAGGATGAGGCCTGGCCCCTCCCTGCCCACGTAGGAGGAGGAGGGATGCGGGGGGATTCTGGCTGGAGAGGCATTGCCTAGGTTTGTGTGGTCCATGGGGCCCCCCTGCTGGATGTCCGAGACGCCACTCAGGGGGCGCTTTCCCCCATCTGCAGCTTCGGGATCGTCATCTGGGAGATCCTCACTCAGAAGAAACCGTATTCAGGTAGCACGCGACAGCGGCACTGTCAGCTGGGGTCCCGGAAGGGACTGGGAGGCTGGGGGTTCGTGGGGGCAGGGGCAGGCGGCAGGTTTTTCTTGGGGACCATATTGCTCTTTAAGGGTTCCCCTCCTCTCACCCTCCTTCCTTCCTCCCCCTACTTTCTAGAGCTCACATGACGGTGAAAGAAAGGGCAGCCCTCAGCCCAGGCCATACTCTCTGCCTCTAGTTCCTTTGCTTCAAAGTGTTCTTTCCTGTTTCTCTCACCCCCAACCCTGCCACCCAGGTGTCAGGCAAATAGATTGTCAGGTAATTTGGATAATCCAGCAAAGTTCAAAATCAGAGCCTGTAACTAGGCCTGCTGGTCAGTCCTGCCATCTTTGGACAGCAAAAGCCCGCAGTGAGGGGCCATGGCCGGTCTCGGCCTGGGAGGGGTTGGAGCTGGACCAGAGACCCAGCTGCTCCAATCTGAGCCTCAAGCCAGCCTGCAATCTAGTTGTTAACTTACTGTGCATTTATGGGCCCCTGCTGTGTGCACCACCCTGTCGGGATCCTCAGAGCCCCCATCCCCTGCCCATCCCCTCTGGCCCTGCCTCAGTACCCGCATAGCCTGGGCCCCCTCTCACAGGCTTCAACATGATGACCATTATGGTGCGAGTGGCCGCAGGCCTGCGGCCCTCCCTGCAGCCTGTCTCTGATGAGTGGCCGGCGGAGGCCCAGCATATGGTGGACCTGATGAGGCGCTGTTGGGACCAGGACCCCAAGAAGAGGCCCTGCTTTCCAGGTTCTCATCAGCCTGATGTACACAGGGATGAGGGAGATGGGTGGGGCTGGGGGGGCCCACGGGCCAGGAGCGGTGGTTGAAGCCCCGGGCCACTCCTGAGAGCTCTGCAGGGAGGGCCCTGCGTGGCACTAGGGCAGACTCTGTACCACAGTGCGGTGTTGGCAGGGGGTGGGAGGGTGGGGGGTGTGGATGGCAGAGGGCCGGTGGCAGCTGAGGACTGCGGTCTGGTCTCTTTGGGTTAATGTGTAACCTTATGGGAGGTAGAATAGAAAACCTTCATTGCTGGAAGGCATCTGGGCCCGGCTCTGTTGCTTCCGAGGCTCCAGTTAGCCTGCGTCCTCTCAGGCTGCAGCGTCCTCATTGGTAAAATGTTCCCAAACCATGAGATCACAGGCGGGATGGGTCTTGCAGTCATCCACTCCTTTAGGAACTATGCAAACGTATGCACGTGTGTAAGCGTGAGCATCTTAGCAATGCTTTATGGAACAGGTCTGACCCTCCAAAAGGGCCAGGGACTTGCCAAACGTGGCCCCACTGAGCCAAGGCAGGACCCTAGCTTGCCGGCCTTCTGGTGCACATGTGTGGATGCCCCTGAGCCCAGGGATGGGTTTTGGGAGGGGGGACGTGGGACATATTAGGGTATTTAAAATGGGGAAGAACTGCAGCCCAGCCTGTCACTTTCTTTTGCTTTTTTTGGAGCAGACATCACAGTGGAGACAGACACGCTGCTGTCCCTGCTCCAGAGTCCTGTGGCTGACCCAGAGAGCGAGGCCCTGGCCAGGAAGGTGTCCTGCACAGCGTGTCTGCGCCGGCCCCGGGAGGTGAGTGCGTGTGGGGCGGGCCTGGTCTCCGGCAGGCGCTGAGGATGCACGCACAGGTCCCTCCTCGTGAGGCTGCCTGGCTGAGGGGCAGGTGGGGACCGGAGCCAGTGCACGCTCTGCTGGCCAAGCCGGGCAGCCACTCGGGGACACCTTTTCTTAAGTTGCTCGAAGATGCTCTAAGGGCTGGCGGTAGCCGTGGCTCAGAGCCTCTGAGAAGGACGTGCCATCCCTCACATGCGTGACATTAAACAGAGCCTGTCCTGCAGAGGGAGACCTCGGCTCTCCCAGGCTCTCACCCCCTATGGGTCGGCGTCATCCTGGCTCTGCTGTCCTTTCCCTCACCTGGGAACCAGCTGTGGGCTTCCGTGGGGCTCTAGGCTGAACCCACAGGGCCGCCCTGCCTTCCCTGTGGTCCAAGGGGAAGTCAAGGCCCTGGGCCACCTCTTCCTGGCAGGGCCGCCTCTGCTCGGGGATTTCCCCTAGACACAGCGGTGGCAGGGATGAGAGAGGAGGGGGTCTCCTAGGACAGGGTGGAATGTGAGTCCTGACAGGTGAAGGGAGTAGTGGAGGCCGGCATAGGCCAGAACTGCCCTGATCCTCTGATCCGCCCCCTGTCTTCTGGTTCTCCCTCCCCAGGTCAGTGAGGAGATCAGCCAGGAGCTAACAGACAGCGGTGAGTCCAGAGTGCGCAGCTGGAACCAGAGAACCCACAGCGGAGGAGAAAGTGGACTCAAACCATATCCTGTCCCCACCTCCCCCCAAGGCCTGTCACAAATCAGGAGTCCGGGTTCCCTTTCCTGGCACCCGGCCCTGTGCTCCAGAAATGCACATGCCCCCGGGGGCCTGGCTCTGCTTCCCCTTCAAGTCTGTGTCCTTTTGAGGCCGGACTCCTCCCTTCCTGGCCAGGGAGGAGCACTGGTTTTCAACTCCGGTTGCATATTAGAATTATTTGGGGAATGAAAAAGTATACGATGCCTGAGCCACCCTAGAATAATTTAATCAGAATCTCTGGGGGTTTGGGCTGAGCAGTGATTTTCATTTGTTTGTTTTTTTTGTTTTGGAAATTGTTGCTTTTAATTCTAATACACCACTGGGTAGAGCAGGAGGAAGTGGGTCCTTAATGGCTCAGGAGGAGTTCAGATCTCGGAGCTCAGCTGCAAATTTATCTCCAATTTGCATTTATTTACTTTGTGCCAAGCACTGCTGGGGGAGTTCTTACCTACATGATATGATTTGTCCTCCCAGTGGTAGCATGAGGTTGGGCATTGTTCGTGTCCCCTTACGGATCAGGAGCTGGAAACTCAAAGAGGCAGAGAACACGTGATGCCAAGAGGTAGAGTCAGGATTTGCACCCCGGCCTCTTTCTGCCTCATCCTTACGGGAAGAGCTGCCAGAGTCAGTTCTCTAGGGCAGTGGAGCCTGCATAGAGATCCGGGATGCCGGGAAAGACGTTGCCCTCACTCCTATGTCTTTGTTCCTGGCTGGTACTTCCGGGAGGCGGGGGGATGGCGGAGATGACCTCTGGACAGGTCAGAGGTCCTCTTCTCAATCTCACCTTCCTCCCAGCAGACTCAGGAGACTACTTGAAGCGGGTCCTGACTCTCTCAGACGGCGAGAGCCTGGTCCTGCGTGATGAGCAGCTGCGCATCCGTGAGAACAAGGTCACTGCCCTCCACGTCCTGGTGGCTCAGGGCCGCCTGGAGCGGGTGAGGCTTCTGCTGGCCCAGGAGGTTGACGTGGACTGCCAGACGGCCTGTGGCTACACTCCCCTCCTCGTCGCCACCCAGGACCAGCACCCCGACCTCTGTGCCCTGCTCCTGAAGCACGGTGCCGACGCCAACCTGGTGGACGAGGACGGCTGGGCCCCGCTGCACTTCGCAGCCCAGAATGGGGACGACCGCACTGCCCGCCTCCTCCTGGACCACGGGGCCCGTGTGGATGCCCAGGAGCACGGGGGGTGGACCCCGCTCCACCTGGCTGTACAGAACAACTTTGAGAATGTGGCACGGCTTCTGGTCTCCCGTCAGGCTGACCCCAACCTGCAGGAGGCTGAGGGCAAGACCCCTCTCCACGTGGCCGCCTACTTTGGCCATGTCAGCCTGGTCAAGCTACTAACAGGCCAGGGGGCCAAGCTGGATGCTCGGCAGAGAAACCTGAGGACACCGCTGCACCTGGCGGTGGAGCGAGGCAAAGTGAGGGCCATCCAACACCTGTTAAAGAGTGGGGCGGCCGCTGATGCCCTTGACCAGAGAGGCTACAGCCCACTGCACATCGCCACTGCCAGGGGCAAGCACCTTGTTGGCAAGATGCTACTCAGGTACGGCGCCAGCCTCGAGCTGCCGACCCACCAGGGCTGGACGCCCCTGCATCTAGCAGCCTACAAGGGCCACCTGGAGATCATCCACCTGCTGGCTGAGAGCCATGCAGACGTGGGGGCTCCCGGAGGCATGAACTGGACCCCCCTGCACCTGGCTGCCCGTCATGGGGCAGAGGTGGTGGTGTCGGCACTGCTGCAGTGTGGGGCTGACCCCAATGCTCCCGAGCAGTCAGGCTGGACGCCCCTCCACCTGGCGGTCCAGAGGGGGGCCTTCCTGAGCGTCATCAACCTCCTGGAGCACCATGCAGACGTCCACGCCCGCAACAAGGTGGGCTGGACGCCTGCCCACCTGGCCGCCCTCAAGGGCAACATGGCCATCCTCAGAGTGCTAGTCAAGGCCGGTGCCCAGCTAGACACCCAGGACGGGGTAGGCTGCACACCCCTGCAGCTGGCCCTCTGGAGCTAAAAGCAGGGCACTGTCGCCTTCCTCGAGGGCAAGAAGCCCTCACTGGCCATTCTGGCCGGGGCTGAGCCTGGAGCCCAGAAGGAAGTTTAGACAACCTGCAGTCTCCTTACCTGTAAGGAAGAGAGGTTGGTGCAAGTGACGCTGGGCTTCTGGCAGGGCCCCTTCCCTGTCCTTGCCAGCTGCCCCTTACACCTTGACAGGAGACGGGAACCTGGTCCCCTGGGTGGTGGAGGGATGGGGAGAGGAACACTGAGGTTGTAGCTGGGGAAGGGGCCCCCGGCTCAGAGATCTCCTTTCAGCCCTTCCTCCACGTGTGTCTCTAGCCAACTCTCAGCCTCTTCCTCCTGTACCTGGACTCAAGCCCCCGAAGTGAGTTCCCTCTTTATTCCCAAGGTTCCTGCCACCTTTAACCACTTGCCCCTGAGTCCACAGGGGCCCTTGCATCCTAGAACTCTCTCTGAAGAAGGAGGGAGGCACAGAGGAGAGGGAAGTGTTCCCTCCCAGCTCACGTCTGTGTGACTTGGCCCCTTTCTCCGGGCGCGGTCAGGACAACCAGACACCCGTGCTCTGTGCAAGGGCAGGAGCTGAAATTTCGGAGGGATTTTCCACTTCCAGTTGAAAGCCCCAGCCAGGAGCCTGTTGCTGCACCGACCACCTTCCTGGCGGCTCTGGTCCCAGGGCCCAGGTCTGCCGTACAGTCTCCTGCGGGGAAGGAAGGGTCTGCTCCAACCGCCCACGAGTGATCCTACATGGGACGCTTGGTTCCTGGTCCCCCTGCCTCAGCCTTCACCCTTGGCTGTGTCCAGTTATGCGGCCGGTTTCAAATCTATCATAAAGCTGTGGACCTGAGTCCCCGCCTCAGAGGTGGACTGACCCGTGGCGCCAGGCCGGCTGTGGGGGCTGGTCTGGCGTGTGCTTGTGCGCGTGTGCGGTGTGTATATGATCGTGCGTGAGTTCCCGCTGGGGAGGAGGCGGGGGCAGATGTGGGGAGGTGGGCGGTGGTGATGTCACCTGGAGGGGAGGTGTCTGGGCTTGGTGTGGAGCTGCCGGGCAGGGACTTCCTCGGCAACGGCTCAGGGAGCTCTGTCCTGCCCCCGTCAGCTGGCCTGGCCTGGTCTGCGAGTTGCAGGGCAGGTTGCGGCAGGCCTGGGATTGCTCAGACTAGCCTTGTGTGACCAGTCCTGGGCTCAGCGGCCAGCAGCTTCTCCCTCCTCTCTGGCTGTGCCGGGGCTGGCCCACCGTTGGGAGGGGACAGGGCGGGACTGCAGGTGGGAGCAGGGCAGGTGCCCTAGGGGTCCTCTACGTCTCCTCTCTCCCTCTTCACACTGCTGGAGCAGCCCCTCCAACTCAAGGATATTGTGTAATTGTCAGAGAAGAGGAATCTTCTGCCCCAGCCACTGGCCAGCTCCAACCCCCGCCAACACGCAGGCTTGCCTTTGAGTGTCACCCTCATGGGCTGAGTGTGGGGCCACCAATCACCAGCATCGCGTGGGCGTGGGGTGAGAGAGGCAGAGCAGAAGACACCTGTCGCCCCACGGACATGCTGAGTGCGAGTCCGTTCTAGCAGAGCTGGTGGCACAGGTCTCCCATCCTGTGGTCTCTGGGCTGTGGTACCAGCCTCATGGACGCTTCACCAAGCCACAGACTACAGCCCCCACAGAGAGTCCTGAGAGCAGCTCTGAATGGGGTTGTGCCCTAGAACAAAGGCTGTAAATCAGGCCTGCGCATCAGGATCTCCTGGGTGAGGTGCGGCAGGGTTTTTAAAGTACCCGGCCCTACCCTTGACCAGTTAAACCAGAATCCCAGGGCAGGATCCTGGTATTAGCTGGAGAGCAGCCAGGGCTGAGGACCACCACCAGGGGGCGTCCCGTGGTTTCTTGCTGGGCCCTTAGCATCGCCATGAAGACAGTCACCAGCCCCTGGGAGTTCTGTCTCTCCTAGAACGGCTGGCGCAGGAAAAGGAAAGGCAGAGGGCACAGCGCTGGTTGCTTCTCCTCACACCCTGAGGTCTGAGTCTAGCTCCAAGGCGAGGATTCTGCACGAGCCAGAGAAGGGGCGTGGGGCTGCATGTTCAAAGCCAGGCGAGCTGGGAACAACTCGTGCGAATGTCAGGAGTGAACCACGGAAGGACAATGGTGTCTGGCTTATCCTGGTGGGAAGAGTTTGAGGGAAGACTGAAGAATGCAGTTAGAAAAGGTAAATGATTTTTTTTTCTTGCACCTGTGGTCCTGTAAATGGCAGAGGTCCCATGGAGATGCACATGGGACCATGCCTAGGATTCATTTCAACTCTGATGATCCCAGGGTCTAAGCAGAGATCCTCAGACCCCTGCTTTCTCTACTCCCTTCCTCCAAGAGATAACTGAGGTCACAATTTCAGGCCAGCTCCAGCCAACACAGCCCTATCATTGCTTTTCATCACCACCTTCTCCCTTCCCAAGCCACCCCTAGCCAGACACAGACCCTACAGACACACAGCATCTACCCTGAGTCCCATTTCAACAGAGCTGCCTTCTAGAGGTTTCCTAGGGAGGTTTAGAATTGGATTTTAGTAAGGCCTTTGCAATTCCCAAGGAGAGGATCTCGCTTGAATTTCGAACCTGTTTAGGGGAGATTGGGGTAGACGAGGATGCGAACCCCGAATTTCCTACTGGACGTTTCCACGTGAAGATCCTATAGACCCTTAAACTCAGTGTCGCAAACTGAACCTCCCCGTCCCCTCCCAAGCCTGCTCCTGGTTCTTCTTAGCTGAGGGGACTCCTAACCCAGGAGTCTTTCCGGACCAGCACTGTCCAACAGAACTTTCTGGGAGGACGGAAACCTTCCACATCTGCCATTAACTCCATGTGCTGCTGAGCACTTCAAATGTGGCTGATGCAACTGAGGAACGCTTTTTTTTTTTTTTTTTTTTTTTTTTGCGGCACACGGGCCTCTCACCGCTGTGGCCTCTCCCGTTGCAGAGCGCAGGCTCCGGACGCGCAGGCTCAGCGGCCATGGCTCACGGGCCCAGCCGCTCCGCGGCATGTGGGATCTTCCCGGACGGGGCACGAACCCGCGTCCCCTGCAACGGCAGGCGGACTCAACCGATGCACCACCAGGGAAGCCCAGGGACCCAATTTTTAATTTCAACAAGTTAAATTTAAGCAGCTACAGGTGGCTGGTGAACAGACAGCGCAGTCTACACTCTTCCTCTCCATCTCCCCCCATCCAGTCAGTCACCCAGCTGAGTGGGGTTCATCAGGAAGGGCTTTCCGGAAGCTGCAATGTTAGAGGAGGACAAGGGCATAGCAGACGAGGGGCAAGACCTGGACTAGGTGGGAGAGGCCGGGGCACGGGAGACTGCGGAATGTGAAAGAGCAATCCAGCTGTTTGTGGGTGCAGACAGCACAGCGGAAGAGCGGGGGCGGGGGAGGGCGGGTACTTCATTAGGAGACCGTGACGCCATTCATGATTCCAGAGCTTGGACTCAACATGAGGGTCAACTGTGAGCTCCGAGCAGAGGGAGTGTGCTATCGGAATGAACCGCGTATTCCAAAGACCCTCAGCCATGTGTAGGGTAAGGAAACAGGTGGTGGAGAAGGGGGTCCTGCCTGTGAAGGGCCTTGTAGTCTGGCCGAGCTGGGGTGAGGTCTTTACCTAGACTGAGCTCCGCCTCTCTCTTTGTAATGCGTATCGTTGAGGGGATGAAATTAGATCACGCACATCCCCGGCTGGCACTGGGACTCCCTTTACTTTGCTTCTCCTCCATTGTTCTGGTTCTGTCCTTTCTCACCGTCATCCTGGCCACCCACTCACTACCCTTTATCTAGACAGGAGCCTCCTTCCGCATTCTCAGGGCTGCTGCTTAAGCCAATCCATCCCTCCCCAAGGAGGGCCCTGGGAGAAGGCGCCACCTATCTGGCCGTCCCCAGAGATGCAGACGGCCCTGTTTGTTCTGCCTGGGAGGCCTTCTGTGCTGGGAGGAGCCGTCCCTCAGGGGGCTTCTCCTGGTTGTGAGGCCAGGAGACCAGAAGGGACAGGGAGGTTGGCAAGCTGTAGCAACAGGAGTTAAAGTGCAGCACGAAGTCCAAAGAGGCTTCTGTGATGTCTCAGCAGGCAGACCGGCTCTGGGAACCAGCGGCGTCTGCCCCCGAGTCCCGACACCTGTGTAACGTCACACTGCAGTCACCAAGGGTTCCCCCAGGGATCAGCGGAAAACGCCTTGGACTGAAAAGGCACCCTAGAAGCATCAAGGAAATGAGGGGGCTGGGAGACTGTGTCCCTCCGAAGCCGACCTGGGGGGTGGAGCTCCTGGAAACAGTGACAGGGGCTGGCGGAAGAGGAGGCCGGTCTCTGGGCCTGTGGCCGGGAGTGGAGGAGGGGGCAGCCAGCGGGCAGAGCACCAGAGGGGCCCCAGGGCTCCCTGAACACGCGGAGGGCAGCTCTGGTCCTCTGTTCGAGACCATTCCTTCCCTCCCTGCCCCCACCAGCGCCCATAGAACACAACTCCCGCCGTGTTCGGGCCTCCAGCAGGGGCTCCAGCGCCCCCGGGCCAGGGTTCCTCTGGTCCTACAGCTGGTCCTGCCACCCTGCTCACAAGCACAGGCCCCCTCCACCCGCCCCCCACCCCCCGCTGTGCTCCTGGGTCAGGGTCCTGCCTATTCTTCAAGACCCAACTTGCCTGTCCCTGCATGTGAAGCCTTCTCTGACTGCCCAGCTGGAGATGGTCACTCTGTCCCAACACCCCCTGCGGTGAGGTTCCCGCCTGGTTGTGAGCGCATCACTGCATCGACTTCTTTCCGCATTAGACCCGGTCCTCCCTCTGCCCTCCGTCTGTACCTGCTGGATAGGATACAGGCAGCGGGGTTGTCACTGTGACTTAGGGGAGAGAGGTAGCTGCCCGTCTGGGCTGAGATGAGGAGGGAAGCTGTTGGGGGCTGGGTATCGGAAAGGCTCTGAAGCTGGGCCAGCCGCTAGCGTGTGACCCTCGGCTGCTAAGCCTTACTTAGACTTGGCTGCCTCATCTAACGGAGATAATGCTTATCTCATTGGCTTGCGGTAATGATCGACCCGGATGCCCTGTGGTCAGAGGGCAAAGCTGTTAGCAAGCATTCAACACAGTATCTTGCAGTTTCTCCCAAGTCAGAGGAATTGTTCTCTTGGAAGGAGGCACAGACGACCTAGCCTCCTGCAGCCTTTTGGCGAGGATACTCTTGGAAGCGGCTTTGCCAGCCTATTCAGGGGAGGAAGGGCCGGTTCTTCTTCAGTGCCTCGGTGTGTACTGAGACTCTGAGACCTCTTGGGACACACCTAAGGTAGTGTCAGGTCAGCTGTAGGGCAGGGCAAGCCCCACCAGTGGGTCATGCCGACTGACACACAGCTGAGAGGCCCCAGGAGCCAGACAGGGGGTTCAATGTCAGCAAAGCAAGGTGGCCACGTCTGCATCTACCAGGAGAGGGTAGGGTCCAGGGCTGATGTTCCGATGGGCAGAGGCAGCGAGAGGGCTCAGCCTGCACAGAGAGGACAAATGGATGAAGACAGCAACTGCACAGTGGGTAGGGTGTAGGGTGGGGAGAAGAGGTTTGTACGTGAGGCTGAGAAGGGCCAGGTCAGGACCTGCTGCGGGGAGAACTAGACCACAGAACATGTCTCCTCCAGGCAATTTCCTCCCTCTCCTGCCCACTCCATCTTCTCCCTGCCCCGGATGCAGCACAGAGCCGGACTATTCTCATGGGGCCAACAGGACAGTGTTTGGAGTGGGGCCTGGTCAGGAAAACCCAGAAGTTCTGCATGCTATAGCTTTGTTCCTACAAAATCCCCTGCCTCTCCCATGTCCCAGGTGGTAACACCTCTGTCCCCCCCCCCGCTTCATCGGCGACATCTGACTCCCACTGCCCCTGAGGTTCTGGGGAGGCTGCCTCCCTTTCTCCAGCCTCACACACACATCTCCAGGTTTCAGGACAGAGCCGGGGTGAAGACTGGAGAAAGCGCAGGCAAGTGTGGTGGTCACACAGCATTTCCTGCAGACTCGGAGCTGCATGGCTCCAACCACGTAAAAGGCCTTTCCAGATGCCCTCCACGCCAGGGGTTCTGCCCAGCAGCTCTCACCCTGCTTTATTTGCCAAGTAGCAAAGGTGGGATGGGAGAGGGAATGGGAAGCTGCTCCTACCAGGTACCTCCTTCTCCCTGCCCCCGATCACCCCACAAAGCCAGAGTGGATCTCCCTCTGCAAAGATGGTCTACCCTCTTCCTGCCAGCTTCCTGCTTCCCTGGATCCCCCAGAAGCAGAGCCAGGGGCACCTGGTCGGCGGGAGAGGAACTTCGGGTGCATGGATGCACAGAGGCTGGCCTCCCACTTCTGAGACGCCCACTACTGAAAGCTGCTTCCCCTAACCTGCGCCCCCCCCACCCCAGCACCTACTCATTTACTCTTGCAGCCCCAGTGGCCATCAGGCTGTTCATAGTCACCCCAAGGGCCGCATCCTAAAAGTCTGGTCCCAAATGGTTTTTCTTTTTCTCTCTCCTTTAAAAAAATTTTTTTCTGACTACAGTAGCCTCTCGCAACTTCACCTGGGGCGGGTCAGGGAAAGGGCAGGATGAATAATAAAAGATGCAGAGTTGAAAGACCTGGGCAACCACCTTCCCTGTATGAAAGGCTTCTCCTCCCCCAGGGGTTATGAGGACAGGACAGCACTTGGGGTGAGGCCCACGCAACATAGATGGTTGCCAACATTACGGACACAGCCTGGGTCCTGGGACCAGGGAGGGCAGAGAGGCAGTGGGGCACAGGGCCTGGCCACACATCCCCAGGACAGGGGTGGTGTGGGAAGAGCTCCCCAGATAGGTGAGCACACTAGAAAGGCCCCCAAGGTGTGCCAGTCCTCAAAGTCCCTGTGTGCAGGCAACTGACTGCCCTGTTCTGAGCCCACCAGGCAGCAGGCTATGCGCTTGCTTCTCTGGGGGGCCTCCTGCCTCACCATTGAGGAAGTCCTCTACCGTCACACTTCTTGCCCTCACCAGGTCCCTACCTACTTGTTCCGGGCCAAGGCATGCCGGGGCTGCTGTCTCCCACTCAGCCTCATCATCTAGGTTAAGAGCGCCCTGGGGCGGGGCAGCGTGTGCTGTGGCAGTGGCCGCCACACCCAGCCGGGGCTCCGCCAGGAGCTTCTACCACTATCGTGTGATTGTGGGTAACGCCCGGCGTCCACTGGATTGTGAACCTGCGAAGGCAGGGATGTTGACCCCCTTTTCCACTGTTCATTCCCGGCACCTCGCTCAGGGTCTGGAGCACAATAAACAGTTACTCAATAAACATTCGCCGAGTGAGATGCATGGTGAGGCAATGCAGTTTACCCTGCGCTGCTGCCTTCTCCATTCCCAGGACACCTCCCCAGCCCATCGCCACCTGGGACTTCTCTAGAGCCCACTAGGGGACGAATAAGGGCCTGAAGCTTGAAGACCTGCAGTCCCAAACGGACACCTGAGAGGAGGATGCAAAGTGCTCCACTGTGCCTGACCGGGAAGGCTCACACCTGAAGTGGGGCTTCCTTGCTGTGCTCTGGGAGAGGGGGCTGGGGGGTGCAGACTCCCCCTTCTGTAAAGGCAGATCAGTGATCCTTTGATTAAAAGGCATTCTACAGACAAAGACGAGCACAGAGGCAGAAGCACAGGGACAGGCGGTGAGGAGAGAAAAATCGGAGCTGCAGCCTGCCCAGCCGCTGGCTTGCTACTGCCCTCGCTGTCAGGGCCTCTTGCGAGACAGCCAGAGCCTGGGCCGCCCCCTTCCACCTGGTGTTCCTGGGTCGCACACCATCCCTCTGCCCCTGAAGCACCGAGTGGGGAGAGGGGGGAGCCCAGCCCTCCCCCTGCCCACTCCAGCTGTCAATCTGCTGTCTGGAAGAAAGACTTGAAGCTTCATGACAGCTGTGGGCAACTTTCCCTGCCCCGCCTCCCGCCCCTGCCTGCCCTCTTCCCCTCTGCTCCCTGTCAGTGCTCTTCCCAAACTGCTTTCAGGCTGCCTTCCCTCCTCCTTCCTTCCTTCCTTCCCTCCTTCCTTCCTTCCTTCCCTCCTTCCTTCCTTCCCTCCCTCCTTCCCTCCCTCCCTCCCTCCTTCCTTCCTTCCTCCCTCCCTCCCTTCTCTTCTTCTCTCTCCATCCTTTCGTCATCTCTTACAACTCCCACAGCTAATAAACCTATGTGACCTCCTGAGATTTCTAATGATGAGCTTTTAAGCTCCCATCCAGGTCAAGATCATTCATAGACTGAGTGTGTGTGCGCACGTGTGTGCGTGTGTGTGTGCGTGTATCTGTGTGTGTGTGTGCACGCGTGCACACGCGCGCCTTGGCTATGGGGTGGGTAACAGAGCTGACAGGTCTCGGGGGGGGGATCTAGCCCCCTTGGGGTTCTGGTGCCTTCCGCAGGAGGGGGTCACTGGGTTATTGACCCCCCGTTCCAGCTAGACCAGGAGCCTGTTTTGCCCACCTTCTGGAATCGGGTATTCTGGGGACAGGAGCCTCTCCCAGGGCTTCGTGCTACATTCAGGTTCAGGGAGAAGATCAAAGTCCATAATTAAGTGTTCAGGGCAAGTTAAGTGCTCCAAACTTTGGTGCTAAAAATATTGTATTTAGCATGCAAATTATGCCCTGACAGCTCCCCGGAGCCTGAGCCCGTGGGTGCCAGCACCTTGTTTGTTATCACCGCTGTTATTCTCAAGGTGGTAAGAATATTCCTCCTTCACTGGGTTGATTTACATTTCATTTTTAAAAAGCCAAATTTCTGTTGTTGGGTCAGTGCCAAGTCATGGCCCCAGAAGGCTTGGAGCTGCGACTGGTCTGGAGCCCAAGAGGCAGGAGGACACGAGGCCACGTTACGCAGGGCCTCCCCGCCTGCCCCGGAGGAAGGGGGTCCTGATGCGAGACAGGGGAAGGGGCAGACACAGACGTGGGCACAGCCGCACCTCGAAGGCCACCTTTCCCACAGAGCCTTCTCTGCCCTGGTGGACGAGCAGGGCTAAGGACTGGGCCTGCAGAGGTGCCAGGACCTGGAGAAGAGGAGAAGGGAAGTGGGGATAGCCTGGCTTGCCTCTGGTAGGACCCTGCTGCTCTGGCAATGAGGGGACCCGTGGGCTACTGGAAACGTTCTCCCCTTCCATCTTGGCTGGTGGTTGAAGATCAGGACCACCCAACTGCAGCTCTGAGAGCGCTCACGTCCCTCAAGAGGAGAGGGCTGGATGAGGGGAGAAACACACAGGCACACACGTCTTCTCCTTGGCCCTCCTGCAGCAGCTCCTCTCCTCCTTTCCCCCACAGTCCTGTGCCCGCTGATGGGGGCCAGGGCCACCTTCTCTGGAGGGTCTGCAGAAAGGCTCTCCAACTCTGACCCCCAGCACAGACACGGACCTTTGGCCACACCGGGTGCAGAGACTGGAGGTGACACTGCACCCTCCGCTTGAGGGGCCCTGCATGTGACTCTTGTCAAAGTTTTATTAGTTTGGAGCATGTGTAGTGATGTTACAGAGTTTGGGGCCTGGGGGCTCCCCCAAGCTGCAGCTTCCCCTCCTCCCTCTGGCAGGGCCAGGGCAGGCCGAACGGTATTCAGCAGCCGCTTAGCCATGGGCTCCTCTAAGGCGGAGGCAGTGGAAAGAAAGGGGGACAAGAGGACTGGAGAGTGGAGAGGCGGAAGGAAGAGAGAAGGACGTGGTTTGCGGCAGAGGGTGTCAGGAGCAGTCTCCCATAGGACCTCAGACACCCCCAACCAAGCCCCAAACACGTCATGTGCCCGCCTTCCCTGCCAGCTCTCCCAGGTTGGCCCGACATGTGCTACAGAGAGGCACCTACGTCCATCAGGGGGGCAGCAGAGTGGGCTTGGGATAGGGGTGGTCCTCTCCCCGCAGACCCTCCTGGGCTCTTGGAGTATGGAAACCTCACGGGGAGCTGGGTGGGGTCGGGACCCACTGCTGTGGATGGAAGTAGCAGCTCCTGCCAGGCTCGGTGGGGGAGAACGGGTGAAGTTTTGGGCTTGGGCTTCTCTGGGGTCCATCCAGACCTGGTATGTACATGGGTCTCCCTGGCCTGAAGTTGCCTGGGGCCTTGGCAAGAGCTCTGGCTTCCCTGGTGTAGGCCTTGGGGGGTGTGAAGTGTCCATCGCTCCCCACTGCCCGCTCCAGCACAGGCCTGTGAAGACCAGGCCAGCATGGCCTCTGAGCTTTGACACTGGCCCAGCAACCCCAGAGCCCCAGAGAAAGGTCAGAGAAGGCGGCTGTGTCTTTGGTGCCAAGGAGAGAGGGTCTGGAAGTGGGAGGGGGCTCCGTGAGCTGCCTCTGAGCCAGGGGTCCGGCCCGAGGGCTGGCACCGTGCCTGGCTCTCTAGCACTGCCCTGGTAGAGCGAGGGTGTGCGGTCAGTGAGGGCCGTGGAGCCAAGCTAACGCCGCAGGGCCTGCGGGCGAGGAGAAGGCCGAGTCTGCCCCGTGTCACCCTGCCCACGGATCCCAGGGCCCGAGGCAGGGCCGCTGGGCAGGGAGTTGGGAAGCAGGCTGCTGTGCAGGTGGGCAGCTGGGTCAGCAGTGTAGGATCTTCAGGAAGGCCTTGCGGAACTCAATGTTGAAGGTGGTGTAGATGATGGGGTTCACGGCGCTGTTGACATAGCCCAGCCACGTGAAGGCGCTGTACAGGACGGGTGGGATGTTGCAGTCACAGTGTATGTTCAGGATGTGGGTGATGAAGAAGGGCAGCCAGCAGATGATGAACACGCCTGGGGGAGAGGGGGGCAGTCAGGGGTGCCTGGGGCCGGGGAGGGCCTGGGTGGGGAGGCTGCGCCGGGTGGGGCAGAGGGGGAGGACCCGGATCGCTTGCTTCAGGCCCCGCCCAGGCGCCAAGGCTGCAAGAGCACCACAGGGGGAGCCGCGGACTTGGATGCTGGACCTGCCTCTGGCCCCAGTTTGCAGTCATCTCACCTCCCTCGGCCTTGTTTTCCTGCCTGTGCAGTGCATATAACGATACCCACTAATAAGGGAGGATAAAGGGCTTGAAAACAAATCCGAATGCTTAACACCCTGACACGGGTCAGCTGGTAGAAATGGCTGTATCTACTCTACTTCCTCGTCGTATTTGAGACGACCTTCCGCAGAAGCTGCGAGTGGAGAGTCTGTTCACTGCCGTGGGGAACGCGCGGTTGGGGCCAGAGGGAGAGCTGGGTGCACAGCCACTTAGTCCTCTTGGCATCCCCACGAGGAAGGCGGGAAACCGAGGCTCGGGACAGCTCTGTGATGCGCGCAAGGCCACTCCACTCTTGGTGGCAAAGCCGAGACCTGAACTCCAGTCTATCAAGGTCCCCAAGTGGCCAGGCGCTTGCTACGCTTTCCCCCAGCTTCCCCAGCCCTTGGTGGACACCCCTTGCTAATCCCCGCCTGGTGACACAAGGCTGTCACGAGTCCGACCTCCTGCCCACCTCTCTGCCTGCCTAACTCAGGACCTCCTGTTCGGTGGGACGCTCCGTGGGGAGGCACCGTCTGCACAGAATGCCACACGGGCACACGGGAATTCCCCGGGGCTGGAGCAGTGCCTGGGAAGGGCAGGGCCACAAAGCAGAGACCCCCAGGACTGGAGCAGAGGCCCTGGCCAGAGCCCGCTCTGCCTCTCCCAGCCGCGCGATCACGGGTTGGTCCCCTAACCCGCTATGACCACGAGCTCTCATTTGTAAAACCAGAATAGTGACACCTGTCCTTCTCATGTCATAGGACTGTTGGGAGGCCAAAGGGATGGTGAGTGTGGGTGGGTGTCACAACTGCCCTGGGTGCTGCCTGGAAGGCAGAGACACATCAGTCCCTCCATCCTGTCCCCGTCACCCATATCAGTCCAGCCCTGGATCTTGACCGAGAATTTATTCTAAAGCCTTGTCTCACTCACTCTCATTTAGATCGGGGGCCCCCTCACAGCCCTGTTTATCGTTCACAGCTTTGGTCCCACCGGGTCTTGCTTGAGGCAAGTGAGTTTCCTGATTCCTCAACAAAAGCAATATTAACAACGCTTGTGTGTACGGCTTTGTAGTTTGTAAAATGCTTTCACCACCGTGTATCATCTGATGACCACGACAACCCTGAAAAGTAACCTACTCTCTACTGATGGGGAGATGAGAGAGAGAAATGACCTACCCAGGGTCACAAGGTTCTGGGGGTCATTATGGTAAACTGGTCAAGTTCAGATTCTGAAGTGGGACTGCCTGAGTTTAAATCATGTGTCCTCTTTGATCAAGTTACAAAAGCTCTCTGAACCTCAGTTTCCACATCTTTAAAATGAGCATAATTGTAGAATCTACCTAGTCAGATGTGTCCGTGGGCTTGACCTGTGCCTGAAAAGTGCCAGTCCTGTGACCTAGCAGCCATGATTGGGGGGGATGGTAAGTAATGGGACCTAGAGTGACGGGTCCATTGCTCAGCCAGGGCTGGGCAGAGGCGGGCTGTGTCCCGCAGCCAGGGCCGACTCACCGAGAACTATGGCGAGCATCTGGGTGGCCTTCTTCTCCTTCTGCTGGGAGAGCTTCCTGCGGCTTATGGTCTTGAGAGAGGTCCGGGTTTTGCCGTTGGGCATGGTCTGGATCTCAAAGAACTTGGCAATCCTGGTGTGGTCTTTGGCATGTCCGTTCTTCTCTGGTTTGGCAGGACTGTCAGGTGTGCTGTGGAGGCCGTGGTGGGATGCGTTGGGGAGGGTCAGCTGGTGGTGGCTGGGCGCGATGGGGCTGTACCGGGTCCTCTCGGGCGGGCTGGTGCTGGAGAGCATCTCCATTTCCAGTTCCTGGGCTCGGCGGGCAGCCTCCTGCGCAGAGGCAGAGAGCTCTGGGTAGAGCCAGGCAAGTTCTCAGCCATTGCCACCCAGCCTCACCCGGCCCCTCTGGCCTCACCTGGCCTCACCCAGCCCCACCCGGACCTTCATTATCCCCCTACGGAGACTCCTACAAGCACCCAGGGTCACTCTGCCAGCGAGGCAAGGGGGAGGATCATTTTGGGAGGCAGGGACTGTCTGGGGGCAGGACCCAGGGCCCAAGGCAGTCCCCACCTGCCAGGTCTCCCTGGCTCCCTTCTCAGAGCAATCCCCAGGCAGCCTCAGCGACCCCACCACCATTCTATGGGGGCTTTGTACCTGGCGCTTCTCTGTTAGGAACTAAGCAACACTCACTGAGTGCCAGCTAAGGGCCAGGCGCCAGCCTCCAGGACCTCATGTTCTAACTGCATGAGGGCAACCCTGTTCTTCCTGCCAGGCCGAAACAGGGGCTGTCAGGCTGACCCGAGGCCCCTGTACCAGCACTCACAGGTGAGCTCCATTTCTCCTGGTAGACTGACGCAGGGGCCGAAGGGTGGACCCCTGGGTCCCCACATCTTCCTCGCTGGGCTGATCTTGAGGGCCCTGACCTCAGGTCCTTCCTCATGCTCCCTTATTCCAGGACTTAGGGTCTCAGCCTGAGCTTCTGAAATGCAGCCTCACTTCGTGCCCAGGTGCCCCGATCCTGAGTGCCTGTCTCGGCCCCTGTATCTCAAACGGTTGCTTGGAGCCCTGCCCTTGCAGGTGAACAGTGAATGTTCAAGTGAAGAGCAGGGGCCCTGCTTCCTGAGAACACCTGACCTGGACTTGGTGTGCGTTCTCTGTGGGTTCCCTGGCCCATCCTCTTCTCACCCCCCAGGGGATGGGACATCTGCTGCTTGGACCCTGGTGCTCCTATCACTGAGCAGACCCTGGGGTCTGCTGGGATTCTGCATCTCTGGGCTCTACTTACAGGCTGCACTTTACTGTGAGCCCCATGCCCGCTCTGCTCCCTCCTCCCCCAGCACCCAGCCTCCAGCCCCAGAACCTGCCTGTCTGTAAGGCAGCGTATGCAAGTGGAAAGAACACGGGCATGGATTTCAGAGAGTCACTTAGGTCTGGACTCAACTACTCACTCTCTCACTCACTGTTTGGCCTGGGTGAGTTACCTAACCTCTCTGAGCCTCTCTTTCTCTTCTATAAAATGAAGACCCATAAGATCAAGAAGACTTAACCTCTCAGGGTCGCCGTGAGGATTTGATGAGATACTAGGAAGATGGTAGGTGCTCAGTTAATGGTCATAGCCATTATTATTATTGTTATTGTTATACGGCCAAGTCCTTTCTCCCAACCATTTCCTTGTGCTAGGGGTCCCTCTCTGTGCCTTGCAGAATTGAGCTGTCTTGCTCCTTGCCTGCTTACGAGTGTGTGTGGTAAGCCTGGCCTCGGCTGAAACAAAGTGGGGGATCCTGAGAGGTGCTTATCCCTTTGAGCAGCTGGTGAGGTCTTCGAGAATCATGGCAGGTGCATTTCCCTAGAGGCAGAGACCAGGCTCCAGGTCCCTGACCTGGACACTTACCACTCTCCGCCTGTTCACAGGGAAACTCCCATTAGACTTCATGATAACGGTGCAGAGTTTCATGTCCTCAGGGTGAGTGCAGTTGCCCTGTGGAGTGAGCCAGCACATGGGTCATGACGGGGAGGGGGCTGGGGACAGAATCCCAATGCAGGATAGTCAGACTGGGCACAGGAGCTCAGAGGAGGGCAGAGATTAGGAGGTTGGGGGCCTGAGGAGGCAATCGAGGCAAGGGTGGGCTCGGTACTGTGATGGGAAGAGGTGGGCAGAGTGAGGGACAGCAGGGCCCTGACTTTTGTGTGGCACCTGCTAAGGGTCTGGCACCCTAGTAGGCATGCTCAATCCCTCTCACACCGAATCCTCAAGACCACCCTGTGAGATCTGTATTTTCATTCACGTTTAACAGATGAGGAAACAGGCTCAGAGAAGTTGAGCAACTTGCCCAAGGTCACTCAGCAAAAAAGTGGCGGTGCCAGGATTTGAACCTGATGTGTCTAAGCCCAAAGCACTTGTTCCTTCTGTGCCCACATACCGTCTTCCTCAGGGAGGGCTGAGCGGAGGGAAGTCACAAGACACAAGTATGGAAAAGAAAGGGAGGCAGAGGAGGGAAGTAGGCGGGAGCAGGTGAGGTAGAAGGAGGTTTGAACAGAAGAGGACAGAGCATGGGAGATAAAGGAGATGGGATGGAGGCCTCAGAGGGGCAGAAAGGGAGACAGAAGGGCCAGAGTGAGGACAGGAGAAAGGGAGGACAGCAAAGCCGTGGAGTTCCAGGAGCTGCTGGGTTCAGACAGTGGTCTCCATGCAGAGTCCTCTCCCCCCAGGTGGTCTCCGCCCACTCCCCACCTCCGACCCCTGGAGATTCAAGTCGCCCACTGAGGTCCCAGCCTTCGAAATCTGCCCGCGCCCGGCTCCTCGGAGCTCCTCCAGCCTGGACCCCATGCACCCCTGGGTCACGGTTAGGCAGGGATGTCGGGGGAGGGGAGCTCGGGACCTTGAGCGGGGCCTTCAGGTTGGCCCTGAAAGCCCGGCTGCTGCGCTTAGTGTTGACCCGCTTGCGCCGCCTGCGGAGGACGATGTAGATCTTGATGTAGACCAGCAGGGTGACGAGGAAGGGCACGTAGAAGGAGACGATGGAGGAGTAGACCACGAAGGCGGGGTTGGCGATGATGCATTCGTTCTGGTCTGGGGGGAGGAGAGCCCCAGGTGGGTGTGTCAGCAGGCCGCCCGGGCCACAGCGCCTTCCCAGTTACCGGGAATATGACTAGACGCCTAAGGCGGCCTGGAAACGTTAGATGTAAGTAAATGTGCAGCATAAATCAGAGTATTAAAAACAACCATGAGCAGAAAGCCAAGCTGTGATGACTGTTTCCAAGCGTTTCCATTAATATCCCCTCGTTACTTCATCATTAGTTTTGTCATCCATGAGCACACGAGTGGCGCCACGGTTTTGGGGACAAAATGACGGAAGAAAATGATAGAAGCAGAGTAACCTATTATTGTAGCCTTTCCTGTGTATTGGCGGGAGGTCTGACACCTTTTAATTTTAGGGGCAAGATGACTTGGTCCTCTTTGCTGAACTCACCTGTGTTCCAATGTCTTTCCAAGTTCCCTTCCAGATCTAGCAGATGTCTATCCTCTCTCCCAGGGCCTTTCCAGATTAATCCAAGCACGTTTAGCCCTATTCCTGCTTCTTGGAATTCCCATGACACTTAGATCTTGAACCGCATGCTTTCAAGGCTTCCTTGTGTCCTGTCCGGTGATGGTCTCTGGAGGCACACCGGTGTCATCTATCTCCCTGACGGTCGCTGTGCCTCTTCTGTCGGAGGCGCTCCTGACTGCCTTGCACAGGACACAGTCACAGTGAGCTAGCCCTCCTACTTGTTTCTACCTTTCCTGCTCCAGGTGGCTCAGGCCTGGCCTGGGATTGGCCGGCCCAGAGGCTGCAGCTTCATTATACAAACACTATTGTCAGGGGTGATGGAGACCCGGCAGCCTCCTACCCTGTGTGCACACCCACAGACAGGCACACACGTGCATTTTGCAAGGCTGTCTGGTCTGCTTCAGTTCAAAGTTGAAAATGGCCAGGCGTCCTTCTGAAGCATTATCCCCACTCCTCACCCAGCTCCCTTGTGCTCCAGGCCATTGTTCCTCTCTGACCTTACCAGGTACAACTCGGAGTCAGGCTTGGCCCAGGAGACTCAGCCTGGCCTCAGTCCGAGGTGGCGGACAGGCTCCTGATGGGTCACCACCCATGTCCGCACCAGGGTTTAGCTCCCTCAAGGTCCTGCACAGGGCCAGGGCTGGGGCCAGCTGAGCCCCAGGCAACCAGAGGCAGGACTCACCTGTGTTGTTGAGTCCGAAGAGCAGCGGGCAGGAGATGGTGAAGGACAGGACCCAGACGATGGTGATCATGACGGTGACTCGGCGCTTGGAGCTGTAGCGCGTGTTGTAGAGCATGGGCATGGCCACAGCTGTGTACCTGTGAGGGCGCGGGGCGGGAACCTTGAGTCTGGGGTGCAGGCCCAGGGACCACTCACTCCACAACATTGGCACAACAGAGACCCCACTTTGGGAGGATGGAAAGTTGGTCCACCTCCTGTTTACTCTACATCAACGCTCTCCTGCCCCCAACTCAGCAAGGACAGTTGGTGACTGCCAATCAAGTGTTTGCTGACTGACCGGCTACCATTCCATCCTGGACCGTATCTGCCACTCCAGTCTCCCTGCTTGGATTTTAGGCTTTTCGAGGGGCCATGGCCTGGGTCTTTGCACCTTTGAAACTGTACCCCCCGCACCTGTGCTGGGCCCGTGACGGGTAGAAGTGTTCGATGATGGATTGGTAGCCAGGACCCTCAGGGCAAGGGTTAGGTCTCATTCAGCAAAAAATAATAACAATGGTAATTGTTTGTGATGCCACACATCGCCCTACCCAGCGCTTCTGAGACATTAGTTCCATTCATCTTCCAAGAATCCAGCAGAGGGTGTAGAGCCAGGGCCTCTGGGAGTCCATGTGGCCCATGTGTGCAAATTAGTAAAAGGCTCTGGGGATAGAGCTTAGCCAGGTGGGCAGAACCTGGGCTCCCTTGGCCTTGTGCCCTGTGCTGGACGCAAAATGCACAACCAGATACGAGACCCGCACGTGGGCAGGTACCACCATGCCTGGTCTGTAGACAGCGAAACTAGGGCTCTGAAAACATCTGCCATCTGCCCGAGGTCACGCAAGTAAGAAGTGATAGCGCTAGGGCTTCAGTCAGGTCAGGGGCTTTCTCCTCTGTGCCTGTCCCTGTCTGGGTATTCTTTGCAGCATCACTGCCCATAGACAGTCTCCCTTTAGGGGGCCTGTCCTCTCCCACACACGTGCACACACTCACGCGTGCACGCGTACATGCACACACGCACACACAGACACGCGGACTCACAGGCACACAGCCAGCCGTATAGCATCATGGACAGAGCCTGACCCTGCAGAAGAGGTGGGGCAGCCCAAGAGGTGAAGGGTCTAGGTCCCCTCCCCCATCCTGGCTGGGCTCACCTGTCGATGCTGATGGCACACAGGTTCAGGATGCTTGCCGTGCACATCATGACGTCCAGAGTGACAAAGATATCACAGTGGATCCTGCTGAATTTCCACTCGCCCACCACCTAGGACAAGGCAACATAATGGGCGGACAGGAGAGGAGATTGGCTCAGGCACTGTAGCTCGGTGTCCCGGGGCAGACCGGGCCATGGGCTCAGTGGGGGTCTCGTGGGGCTCTGGCCGAGGGAGGCTCTACAGGGGCAGCCATGGGGAGCTGTACCCACAGGTGTCTGAGGCCCTTGCCCCGGCCCCTTCTCCTCCTAGACACATAAGGCCACTTTGTGCCAAGAACTTGGCGAGAAGAAAGATGACCAACTTAAGTGCCTCAGCTTTGAACCCTCACCTGTAAAACGTTTGTGTGAACACCCTGTGATCCTCATGTTACCAGTGAGGAAACCGAGCCTCAGAAAAGTGCAGTGACTCGCCTAAGGCCTTTCAGCTCAGCTCCTGCCCTGCCCTGGCCCAGGTTTCTAGGGGAGCCGGGCTGCTCCTTGGTGTATGGCACAGAGTTGGGACCCAGTAAGTGTCTGTTAAGAACAGTGGTGAAGACAGTGACTATGAAGCAGTGAAGACGTTTCTGCTCCTTGTTACACTTAGAGAGTGAAAGAAGGCAAGCCTGGACTAGAGCTTTCAGAAGAGCAGGACGGGCTGGGGAAGGAGTGTAATGACACATCCCTGCTTCAGTGTAAAATGAGGAGCCCAGCTCTCGGCAAGAGCGTTTTGCACCCCTCTTCCCCCCCGACAGACACATTCCTACCCCCCATGCACACCCACACCCTGACACCTCCCATTTACACACACAGGCACACACAGCAGGCTGGCCCTGGCGGCCGTGGAAGGTTGGAGCAGGCCCCATCCCTGAGGACAGAGTCAGGACAGGGAGATACGACTTGCACTACTACCTATCGGAGAAAAGGGGAGCAGGAAAGCCCCTCCCCGTGACGGGAGCAGAGCAGGACCCACTCTGTGGGGCACAGCAGGGCAGCAGGGCTAATTATAATGCTTACTCTCAGCTCTGGCCTCTTAGCTGCTCTCAGGCATAAAACCAATTGCTGGCATTTAAGCACAGCGATGGGAACTGCTTGGAGGAAACTGCAGCTTTTCCCAGAAGACAGGAGGCCTCTCGTGTCGCCACGCTGGCCAGGTGAGCTGGATATCCGGGGGCCAGGGAGGCGGGCACAGGTGGACGGGGATAGAAGAGGCTTCCCTGGCATCAACAGAGTCTACCTTTAAGACACTACTGAGAGGGTCCCAGGCCCACATGGTCTGTGCTCCACCTTGGCGCCCTCCTAGGACTAGTATTTCCAAACTGCTGTCATTCCCCTGGGGTTCTAGGTCTGAGATATCAGGGCCGTCTTCTCCATCCTCCCTGCTTCCTTCCGTCCTCCCTGCCTTCTCTTCTACAGACACTTATTGGACAACTTACTATGCGGCTGGCTCTGTCCTAGACTCTGGGGCACAGTGGTGAACAATCCTGACACAGCCTTCAGGGAGCTCTCAATCCCTGCCCGCCATAAGGCTTCCTGGAGGACAGAAGAAGGCGGGGCTTCCTCCGAGGTTCCAGGAGCAGCTGCTCTAGAACGCAGTTAGGGGCTTCTGGATCAAAGGCTCAAGAAAGCGTGTGGATAGCCACTGTTTACAGAGCGTCTCCTGTGGGCACATACTTCATCTCATTTATTGTGCTTAAAGCTTGGACAAGAGGGGATTGCTTGTGCCCATTCTTGGATGAGGGAATGCAGCTGAGGAGTACACCCAGCTAGTACGCAGCAGGGCTGGAATTTGAAGCAAGCTCTTTGGGCAGCACATCCTATGCTCTCTCCTGAGCTGCCTTGGAGGGGACAATCTAGCTTGTCAAAAGAGGAGATGATTATGTAAAAAGTACTAGATAAACACAAAGTGAGAAAGGAGAGATTGTAACGGCAAGGGTAGACTAACGGGGTCAGGGAGGAAAAGGACTTGCCCAAGAGCACCTGATCATTTAGTAACAAAGGGAGTACCGTCCCCCAGCTATACTAGTCCCACTTCAGGGCTGTTTCCTCCACACCTTTGGACATTCTTCAATATTCTTGCACAGAATGAGACCGGTGGGATGGGCCTCAAGCTGCCTCGGCTAAATCCTAACAATAACTTATACACATGTGTCAGGAACGGTTCCAAACACTTTACACTCATTTCTATGGAATGTGACGGCAAACCTCGGAGGCCACCGCCCCTCGAAACCTCCAGCAGCTACACCCCTGCCCCTACACCCCACTCTGGGGCTTTGCACACTTTTTCCTCTGCCTGCAGTGCAAGTGCCTTTGCTCCTCTCCTGGCTAATTCTTCTGAAAGCATCACCTCTGCCTGCGAGCCTTCCCCAACGCCTCCAGGCCTGGTCCTATTCTCCCCGCCCCGTTGTGCTCCCACATCTCCTGTGGAGGCTGCTCCCTCGTCATCTCCATCGGGCTGCACTATAATGGCCCTGCCATGGCCTTGGAACCCAGCCCCAGGAATGGGGCAGGATGCAGACATGCTCACACCTGTTGACTGAGCGAGTCAAGAACAGGGATCTGAGTCTGCCCATTTTCTCAATCGCATCTGCTTTTCTGGAAAATTCACGAGGCAAAGCCTCCTCTCAAGGGCTTGCGAGGCCAAAATGGCCTATGCAGACAAGCAGGCCCTGGCTCTCTTCTCTCAGTGTCTCCAGGTGGAAAGTGGTAGGGTCAGGAATCGAACCCGGTTCTCTCATTCCAAAACCAGCGTGCTTCCCGTACACTGAGCAGAATAAATGGTGCACATCCAGCCCCACCTAACCAGATGCCGACATGGCAGCCATCAGAGGCATTTAGCATCGCTGGGAATGGAACAGGATGGAAAATTCTGGACAACGAGATTGTCTCTGGAGAGGGTACAGTATATGGTTGGGAGGATACTTTAACAGGATGTGGGGATAGGGTGAGACTCCACTTGAGACATTCTCTAGGGACAATAAGTACCCGAGACAATGTTGCAGGGCCCACTGTCCAGCTCTTGTTTGATGGGAGAGTTTGAGCACTGCCCTCTGAGATGCCATTCTTCACCCTCCCCTGAAACACTGAGCTTCACCTTTAAAATAATGTGAACAGGTATGTTTAAAATATGTGTGTCGAGAACCTATAGATTCCTAGGAGCCCTAAAGCTCAGATGTGGCTCTCCCTTAGAGGCTCTGGGTAGGGGTGGTGGGTCTGGAAGCCCCAGATCCCACACCCAGAGTCCTGGGCAGAGCAAGCCTCCCTCTGGAAGAGGACACCTCTTTGCCTGGGCATGGGGAGGGTCTTTCAATGTGCAGAGGTGTGGCTACCTATCAGCATCTTCATCTTCATCACCGTTGTCATGACTACTTTTACACGGTGCTTCCTATATGCCTGCCGCCATTCTAAGCACTTCTCATATATTAACGCATGAGATTCTCAAACAATGCTATGACATAAGCACTGTGATTATCTTCATTTCTAGATGAGGAAACCAGGCGCAGAGAGGTTATTTGCTTGGCCAGATACCCATCATTTTTCACCTGATGGTCTGCGGCCTGGGAACCTCCTTTTCAGGGGAGCAGGCGGGGAACAAGTGTAAGAATCAAGAAGGCGTTCCTCAAGGAGAGGCCCTCAAACAGGATGTGGGATGGACAGAGTCTAGGGGTCTCCACAAACGTGCAGTCATGGAATAATTGGACGGCTGGCTGGTGGCGCCTGTATGCTTTTAGGTTGTATTGTATCTATTGTCTGTTTCTTGTTGGTTGTCTCTTAACATTCCGGTCATTTTGAAAGTTCCAGCCTGTCTGAGCCGTGCTAAAGGAAACCAAGGGAGTGATAGCCCAGAGCTCCATGTAGGCCCGTGTGGTAGTGACAACAGGAGCCTCTGGGGACATGGAGACCGTAAGACCAGCCTCTCCTCCCCACCTCCGCTTCTTCTGCTAGATGTGTCCTCTGCTCAAACCTACAAAGGTTTCATGTTTTCTTTGAAAGGTGGAAGCCTTCCCTCCCAGGCAGGGGCTTGTCTCTACGGCACAGGTAAATTTCCCTCTCGCCCGGGGCGGGGAGGTAACAGCTCAGAGATCTTAGTGACCTTGGCATTGGCTTTTTCCTGAATGCCTGGTCAGCTTCCCTTGAATCCAGACTCCACCCCCAGAACCCAGGGCAGAGAAAGTGGCGGGATTTAGCCTGTGCCCACCCAGATCCCCCAGGCCCTCCCTCATCTGCCTGCCAACTCTGGAAAGTGTCCTCCTGGAGGTGGGTCCCCACTTCAGGACTTCTCAGTGATTTCCCCCTTTGCTGTGTGATCCAGGTAAAGACAGGCAACTTCTCAAAGCTTCTGTTTCCTCTTCCTTAAAGTGAGAAGAATGATATCGAGTCAGAATCAGCACGAGTATTTGCTGAGTATGTGTCCGTGGAATGCCCGGCAGCACCTGGCCCACAGCAGGGGCTGCGTACTCACTATTCCGGGCTCAGGGCTGGGCTCTGTTCCCGGCCGAGCAATGCGTCACCATGTGGTCCTTCCCCAGGAAAGGGGGTATAGCACAGTTCACAGCGGCCTTGAGCTGGAGGTCCCAGACACAGCCTAGGACACACGGAGGAGTGGGGAGGGCAGGGAGGAGAGCGTGGGGCAACAGCCCGCATTCCGAAGCAGGGAGAGAAGGGTGAAGATTCCAGGCCCGGGAGCACGAGCCTCCGCCATCCTCAGGGATCCTTGTCCATGACTCCCGTTCTCAACACGACCTAATGAACCAACTCTGGGGCCCGAATTCCAGCCGCTGTGTGAGGCTGGAGAAGTCACCTAACTTCTCTGACCATCTGGCTCACCGCCCAGAAGATGCTGTGAGGGCTCGGTGGGGAGATGCTGTATGTGAAGGACTAACGCGAGGCCTGGCACTTACTAAGCACCTTACAACGGGTAGTCAGGATTGTTAAGGAGACGATCTACCCAATTTGTAAGACTGAGCCCAGAGTGGAGGAGAAGGCGCACTCTTGGAGGGAGCCGGTGAGGAGCCTGGACCCTCCCCGGGAAGGCGCCCGAGCACAGCAGGGGCCCAGACTTACCTCCAGGTAGACCACCCAGGGCATGACGAGCGTGGCCACCAGGAGGTCGGCCACAGCGAGGCTGACGATCAGGTAGTTGGTGGTGGTCTGCAGCGCCTTCTCGCGGGACACGGCCATGCACACCAGCACGTTGCCGAAGACGATGACGAAAATGAGCAGGGTTAGCAGCATGGCGTAGTAGTTGTAGTGGGGCCTGTCGGCTTTCCCTTCGGACCCGTTGAAGGGCCGGCTCCAGTTCCGGCTCTCCAGATCGTCATCGTACCAGGACAGGTTCAGCGGATCCATGGGAGCAGCGGGGCCACTGGGTAGCCAGGCTCTGGCCAGGAGAAACGGACACAGGGCGTAAGCAGGAGGGCCTCCCAAAGCATGCTGCCACCCACAGAGGGCTCCGGGGCTAAAACGTACCATGGGAGGTTAAAAGAGAATTCTCCAGCCTCAGGATTTAAGGTTTGCATCCCCAAATCTTTTTAAAACACTGGGGCCTGCTGCCACTCTTCTGCTAGCAAGTTCTTGCAGATGGTAAAACAAATGAGAAAGTACAATTTTTTAACTATAATAGATGATCTTGAAAAGAGCTGATCATTCATTCACCCATTTATTTAACAAAAAATTAAGTGCATCCCATGCCCCACACAAGTTAGTGAGGAGTTCAGCTTCTAGTGGGAAGACTAGAGATATGCATTCATTCATTCTTAGTTCTATAAATGTTTATTGAACATTGTTCTGTATAATGCTAGAAACATAGTCAGGAACAAAATATGCATAGTTCTCCAGCTCACATTCTAAAAGGAACAATAGGGGCTTCCCTGGTGGCGCAGTGTTTGAGAGTCCGCCTGCCGATGCAGGGGACACGGGTTCGTGCCCCGGTCTGGGAGGATCCCACATGCCGCGGAGCGGCTGGGCCCGTGAGCCATGACTGCTAAGCCTGCACGTCCGGAGCCTGTGCTCCACAACGGGAGAGGCCACAGCAGTGAGAGGCCCGCGTACCGCAAAAAAATAAAAAATAAAAATAAATAAAAGGAACAATAGCCAATTAACCAAACAATTAAATCTATGGGTGGTAGGCGCTAGGAAACGGAATGGGGAGAGAGACACAACCTAGTTTAGGGATTCAGAGAAGGCTTTCCTGAGGAAGTGATGCCCAACTGACACCTACAGGATGCAGTCAGGTAAAGAGTTGGGAGCCAGGGGAAGGTCCACATATAGGAAGCAGGTAAGCAAATTTCAGAGCTGGAGAGCAGGTGCCATGTTGGAGGGCTGGCGGGAGATTCGGGACAGCTGGAGCACAGAGGGCTTGGGATGGGCTGAACTGGAGGCTGCAACAGCCTCCACCACAGAGGGCCTTGTAATTCACTCTAGGAGTTTAGACTTGACCCTAAGGGCAGCAGGAGCCACACGATCAGATTTGCCTTTCAGAGAGAAGAGTCTGACTGCTGCGTAGAGAATGGAAGTGTGGCACTCAGTGGGGTGGCAGGACCAGCTGCAGGAACCCAAGGAAGAGATGATGAGGTTCTGTATTTGTGCACTGAGAGCCCTGAGGAATGGGCGTCGCATCTCAGCGGGGAAGCACTTCCTGAAGGAGGCGTCATCGGAGATGAAGTAGAAGGAGTTAACCGGGCAACTGAGTGCAGGGGAGATGTTCCAGCCAGAGAGAACACAACATGGTCCCAAACAGCAAATAATTCTCTTTGGCTAAAAATGTAGGGCATGATGATGAAGCTGGGGAAAATTAAACTGGAGGGCTGTTCTTGGGCCAGAACGGGTCTTGTAAACTTGGAGCCCCTGAAAGCCTGGGTGCAGAGGAATGACTCCATTGGATTGCTGCTTTGCCCAGGTCGCTGGCTGTGCGGTGCAGAGGGGATGTTAGCGGTAAGTGAGGTTGTGACTGTAATTCAGGTGAGATGGTGATTGTCTGAATGAAGGCATGGGAATGAGCATGGAGAGGCGTGTTCAGAGTCACTAGCTAACTTGGAAGTCAATTTCATGGAATTTGGTCATTGGATAGGTGTGGGGTGGGAGAGGGGAGGGGGCAGGCAGGGAGACAAAGGAGACGAGGATAACTCCGGACTGCGCTCTTGGAGGCTTGGTGATGCCTGCTCACTGAGAAAAGAAAGCAGAGGGGCTCAGAGGCAGTGGGCATTGATGAGCCTGACAGCCTGTGTTTCAGTTGTGATTGAAACATAATGCACATATAATATAGTTGGCTTTCCTGCTAACAAAAGTGTTCCTCCTTCACACAATGGAACTAAATGATCAGTATTTCAAGGCATTCCACACAAAGCCCCACGACTTCCAGGTGCTTTGCTACCCAAATGGATTTGAAATCCAGCAACTTATGCCATTCGATTTGAACATGGTACCATGTCCAAATCAGGGAGGAGGGCCCACCAGCCGCAATGGGTCAGAGGGGACGCCGGAGAAGGGTATGCCCACCTCTACACCCTCATCCCTCTGACGCATCTGCTCCGCCAGCTCTCAGCAGAGGAGTACAGATGATGTCCAGCCCAGCACCACCACTCCGGAGCCCCTTAGAGAAAACAAAATGCCTAATTCCATGTGGGGTGACATGGAATGCCACCATGCAACAAGTCTTCCAGTTCCACGGTAGTGAAGCACTATGTCATACTGATGCTGCACTGGGCAAAGCCCGCTGGTACCTTTCCCCATTTGGAGCACACAGAGGGAGACCTGCACGTATGTACTGATCAGGCAGCAGGGGCTGATCGCGCCATTCATTTGCTCAGTCAGCATCTCTTGAGCTTGCTGGGCATAAAGCATTGCGCCAGGCACAGTCAGGGGCCTGGAGACGCGGAGACACACTCCCCTCCCCCAGGATCCTGCCTGTTCCTCTCTGCCCCTCCTCCCACCTCTTTAGTCCCTCTCTGGGTAGGGCCGGGAGCATCTGATGGGAACTCTCAGCACCCTGTCTCCCCCACCCCACCCATTCTCCATGCCCAACCAGACTACTGTTTCTGCAACAGGATCCTGACCCTGCCCTGTGATGACAGCTTCATCTGCTTGCAAAGGAGATGATACTTTGCCAAGTTTTTTTCTTTTCGATATAGTATCTCATGTATCCTCAAAATAACCTCGAAGGCTTGTAATTCTTATCTCCACTCTACAAATCAGAAAAGTGTCTGGAAAACTTCTTTTCTCTTGCCCCTACTGGCCAATCCCTACCCATCTTTCAGAGCAAGCCTTGCTCAGAATCCTCCTGCCCTGGAATCAATCCCAAGTCCTCCTGGCTGGACCATCTCCCATCTTCCTCGGGGCTCCCAAGGCATTGTCTCATGGTTGCATTCTGGAACATTCCCCATTTTTGTGTCTGTTTTGTTCACTGGGGTGTAAACATTTCAAGGATTACACCGTGTCTTGCTCATGCCTCATCTTATTCGTGGAATAAACAAAAAAGCATACTCTCTTATTTTTCTCTTCCAACTCCTAATGCTGTGATTTGCAGGCAGTAAGTGTTTAACAGCTGTTTGCAGAATTGAATGAAAGGCTCTGTGAGTCCAACTGGGAAGAAAACCCCTCCACACTTGAAATGTAACTGTTAACATAACCCATCAGATCAACAAGTGACCAAAGAAAGATGCAGCCCAAGAATATCATGGGTGTTACATGTTGGTCCCCAGAAAGCAGACTGAGGAGGAGGGCAGCACACAGGAAATCTATTGGGGATACAGGGATACTCAGACACCAGAGAGCATGTGCGCATGGGCACAGCCAGAGTGTTCATGGAAGGCTTCCTGGAGAGGGGAGAGCTTCAGCTGAGACTTACACTATGGGTACAGTTTCAATGGCAAATGTGAGCGTTGCTGGTTGGGGGCGGGGGAGGGGGTGGTGGCTGGCGGTTAGCACTTATTCCTCTGTGCGGCTGGTTACTCTGCAAAGCAAGTCTCACCAAGGCTAGAAAGGCCTCATGCATTTAATTGTCAAACTGAGCATTCATTCTCAATTGTGCTTGTTGCTTTTTCGCTGATACAAATGTAATACAATTACATTGTAGAAAAAATGAGAAAATATGGAATATGCCTAAATACCTGTAGATTAACCAGATCGCAGGGTGAGCTCCAGCTTCTCCTGTGTCCTTCCGAGTTGGGGCTGACACCTCTCACCCACAGGGGATGCCTGGCTAGCTCTCAGGCTGATTCGGGGTTCGGGCGTCAGCAAACCCACCTCCACAGATGGGGTACTCTGGCATAAGAGACACTAGTATAACATAGGAGCTGAAGACCAAAACACCTGGGTTAAATCCCAGCTCTAGCCTTACTAGCTCGGGGGTGTCGGCCAGATTATTTGGCCTTCCTGAGCCTCAGTTTTCCCATCTGCAAAATAGGGAGAGCAATTACTCTTGTGAGGATTAAGTAAGATGAGGCATATGTGGCCGGCACAGGTGAACCCTCATGGAAAAACCAAACCAGGCTAAATAATTCAATGAAACAAGCGATTAGACAACAGGCCTGAGGCTCCTAGAGATGAAGTGGCAGGCGCTGTCCAAATGCAGCCCATCAGGCTCACAGGTCCTGCTGGGCTCCTCCTGTGACATCCTGTTGCCTCCTACCGCTTATCCTTGAGAAGTCTGTAGACTTTTACAGGCCTAGGCAAAGGGAGAGGGATTCCGAGATGCAGCAATCGAGCCCTCGGGAAGGAGTGAAGGAAAGAAAAGACGAAATGTATTCCTGGGCAGTGTGCAGGATGAACCTGAGAGACCCTCGGATGGGGTCGCAGCTGGCCTGGAAGAGTCAGCTTTCCCAGGCCACCTGCTCTAACCAGGGGCTGTGATACCAACGGCCATACTTCTTAGGCTTTAAGACAGAATTAAATGTAAGATGCACCACTGTCTTAGGTACCCCTAGGGAAGAAAAAATGCCATCTTAACGCTGACACTGCTTTAAGATGGGGTTGATCGTGAAAATGTGTTCTGATTTCAGAGACATCAGAATGTTAGAGAGGATATGCATCTTAGAATTGATAAAAGATAGTGACCTCCTGGAATTTCTCTTCTGGCATTTTCTCAGGAGGCCTGAGAAAACTGCTGGTCCCCAGGCTCCCCCTGTCCCATCCCCAGCCCCTCCTCTTTCCCTCCTGCCCAGGGCTCCAAGGGGCATCAGTCAGAAGAAAGCACAAAGGAGAGGTCAGGCTATGGTCTTCCTCGCTCCAAGGGCACCCGAGGGACCCCTCAGATCCCTGCCCCTGCCCTGCACCTCGGACTTCTCCATCTGTGTCAGAGCCTGTGCCTGTCGGGGAAGGGGAGGGCTCCAGGTAAATCCGGCCTGGTCCCGGGTCTGGAGAAGCCAGGTGAGATCAGTGCCTACTCTGGGGCTCCTGGAGGTGGGAAATGCCGCCCAACAGCTCGCACCCTGGATGTGCCAGGATGGTCCAAATGTCTTGATCTTTTTAAAAAAGGAGATGGGCTAAATGTATGACCCAAGGAGAATTATTCTTACAGTTAGAAGACCTCAGATAAATAAGATCCCATATCATAGAAAAAATTTCTTTTGTGAGAACAAGCCTTTTGATTTGGGATTATGAAAATGTGATCAACTTGCTCACCAACCTCCACACGCCACCTCCACCTTCCTCCCAGGCGGCTCCTGCCTCGTGCGTAGAAGCTCCGATCGCAGTCCCCAGTCAATGTCATTTAGTGAGCGCCAAACACAGGCACAGTCACAGCCATTGCTAAGCTCTCAGCGGGTTAGCTACTGGGTCCTATCTCCTCGGAGAGGGATGGATGACCTGAGCCTGCTGCTGTGGACTGAATCGTGTCCCTGCAAGGTTCGTCTGAAGTCCTAACCCTCCATGTGAGGTTTTTTGGAGATGAGGCCTTTGGTCAGGAAGAGGTCATGAAGGTAGGGTCCTCACGATCGGATGACTGCCCTTCTAAGTAGAGACACTAGAGAGCTTGACCTCTCTCCCTGCCGTAGGAGCAGCCACGAGGAGAAGCCATCAGAGAGCCAGGAAGGGAGGGCACACCAGAACCTGACCGTCCTAGCACCCTGATCTCAGACTTCCAGCCTCCAGAACTATGAGAAAATAAATTTCTCTTGTTCAAGCCACCCAGTCTAGGGTGTTTTATGAAGGCAGCCTGAGCTGACAAAGACCCCTGCAGATGCAGGCCTCACTCACGGAGCGGCTGCCTCTCCCCCAGAGTACCATCCTCACCTTCCCTGGGCAGCAAAGTGGGGCAACTGCTGTTCCCGACACCAGTTTTGCCAGCAGAGGTTCCCAGATGAGGATCCAGGCATGCTCTGGGGCCACCTAAGCTCTTCTTTCTTAGCTGCCCTGGCATGTGGGAAAGTGGAGGGAGCCGGAAGCACAGGGAAACTCCATCTGTGTGGGTGCCAGAAATCACCTGCGCCTTGCGTGTCTCCAGGACTCATTGCCCTGCCTCCACGCAGAAGGGCAAAGACCTACTGAAAGATCTTCCAGAATCATTCATGCTGGTGGTCAGTAGCCCTCCGTCAAGTTCTCCCTAATGGCCCGCCCAACTCTAGCCTGCTGTGGCACCTGCTCTCTTCAGAGCCTATGCAACAGAGCTCCCTCACGAGCTGTCTGGGATGATGGAGTTGTATGGGGTTATCGGGGCAAGTGGAGTGTGGGCCCAGGTGTGTCCAGCCCCCAGTGCCTCTGCCATTACCCTACCTGCTTTCCAACTGTTAGCATTTTCTGTGTGTGCTCTAATTTGAAAACTAGCTAGCTCTCAAGTTGAGGAGTGCTGTGTGAGCCCAGACAGCCACCCGGGGCTGAGCTGGCCCACGGAGGCGGCCCAGGCCAGCGGCCCACCGTGCTCAGACCAGCCACTGCACAGGGGGTGGGGGATGGGGCAGATACTGCAGCTGGGAGGAGGGTGGCCAACCCCCAGCCTGTAAACAGAAACAGCTTCTCACAAGTGTGTTGGAAGAGAGAAACTCCTTTGGAGCTCACAGTTCGAGGCTGATACCCCGAACTGGTATTTTCTCTTAGGAGAGACTTGGAGGCCGGTCCCTGGTCCCTAGCCGGGTGGGGTGGGGCGAAAAGGGTCAATCTGTTAGGGCACCTGGGACCCTGGAGGAGAGCTGGGTGGTCGGGAGGAGAGAGGAGAGGATTCCATTCTCTGGTTTTGACTGCATCCGGCAGCGAAACTCTGGGGCGCCGGCCGGGAGGAGGGGGGCAAGGAACGCTTGGTGCTGTATAAGCTCAAGCAACCTGTTTCCCTGGTGCTGCCTCCCCCGAGAGGTTGGCATTGAAAGGAATAAAACTGTCTAATTAAAATTTAACAATCCCTTATCGGGCTCGATGGCGGGTGAGACACTGCTGTCTTAAACACATCACTTTTCCCTCTTTTCTGAGACTTGAAGCATTTCAATGAAAAAGAAGAAGGGGGGGCAGGGGGGAAGCGCTTCGCATTTGCATTTCAAAAGCAGCTTGCTGGAGTTGGGTGGGAATTGGGAGTGAGGGGTAAGGGGCTCCTCCCCACGACCCTGGTGATTCAGGTCACCCTCTGCACCTCCAGACAAAGGTCCAGGCTGTGACTTGGGTCTGGGCCCTTCCCCAGCTCCTCAGGCCGCTCTGGGAAAGAAGGGTGGGAGGGGAAACGGTAGGGAGAAGCCCCGAGTTCCTTCTTTCTCCAAAGGAAAAAGGAGAAGAGTCACCGAATGAGGCCTCACTTACTGAACCCAGGAGGGTGGCCTCAGCAGGGGTTCCCAGAGCCCTGGGTCAGGCAGCCTCGAGAGCCCTCTGGGCCCAGACCTTGGGAAGGCTGGTGACGGGCACAGTCACGTCTTACCTGGAAAGGCTGCCCAGCCGGGGGCTGGGGAGGTGGGGAAGGATCTGTGGGAGGAGGGGTGGAGGAGGAGTGGAGAGGAATGTTGGGGAGGAGAACAGGGGAGACTGAGCTGTGAGGCTAGGGTGAGCATCTTTCTCCTCGCCCCGAGCGTCTTTCCCGGCGTCCCGCGCAGGGGAGCTGGGGGGTGAGGCGTGGGTCTGGCTCAGGCAGCAGCAGCTGGAAGAGATACGGTTGCTTTTTTGCAGCTGTTGGCGTGGGATGCTCCGGGGCTCGGGCAAGGCCCAGCTCCCAGGAATTCCTAGGCTCCATGAGCTCAGGAGTGAGACTCTCCCCGTGGCTGCCGCACCCACCCCCGGAACCTGAGTGCTGCTGTGGGCTGGGGACAGATCTGGACTGCTGTAAGAGACCTAGGCTAGTGGGGAAACCTGCCTGTGATGGCCTGTGGGGAGGGGAGGCCACACACTGACGCCAGCCCCAGGTGCCAGGCCTGGAGAGCCGCCCTGGTCCAGCCTGAAGTTCCACAGGGGCAGCTCGGCAGCAGAACTTAGGTTATCTCTGGCGAGAATTGCCCAGGTTTCCTTAGAAAGGGTGGAACAGCTCGGGTAAATCTCTCTCCCATTCTCTGGCTGTGTCTGGCTCCACCCAGCTGGAGCCAGGATGGTGGGCACTGTCTCGAGGGCCGTCAGGGGACCAACCTGAAGCTGGTGAGCTGGTGATGCTGCTTCCAGGCCAGGCATCGCCTCCCACCTCACAGCAAACAGAAGCTACCCTGGCACGCCCGCCCATTCCACTTCCTGTCGTCAGATCCACCCACGACCGGCAGAGGGACCACCTGCTCCCGCCCCTGGGCTTCCAGTGTCCTGACTCCCAGCAAGGTCCAGGCCTTCCGCCTGGGCTCAGGGCCCGTTCTGGCTGACCCCCCCTCCTCCTTCCCACCTTTCAGGACAGCCCCTCCCCATGCAAGGCTCCCTGATGCTTCAGCTCAGAGCTGTCCCCTTGCTCAAGGCCCTCCCAGCACACGTGCTCCATGGTGGCAGTGATCACAGGTGTAATTGTTGTTACTTGTCTAATTATTTGTTTAGTGTCTGTGCTTCTCGCCAAGGTGTGAGCTACACCAGTGTGCGGCTCACAGCTGTCTTATCATGGTTTTCTCACCTCCCGGCAGGGCACCTGGCAACGGCAGGTGTTCCATAAATGTCTGAGAGGCGCCACAGGAGCTAGTATCCCACTCCAGCGTAAAGGAGTCAGCTCCTAGGTCTTTTCCTACCCCGGTTGTTGTTTCTCCCCTGGGTCCTCCTTATGGGGTACCAGGAGCCTCCTCTGAGATCTCTCCCTGGCCCCCTGGATCCCAGTCACGAGGTAGCTGGGCTTGGGTGCCCAGCTTGCTGGGACTCATCCGCGGAGCCGTCCAGGTGGGCCATCCCTGGGCACGCAGTGTGAACAGGCCTTGAAAGGAAAAGAGAACGCCCCGCGTGAAGGGGAGTGTAGGTATGTGGGGAAGTGGGTGGGAGATGACCTGAATTGTGTAGGAAGAGGAAGCACAGAGCGTGGTGGGGATGGCTTCTGGGCGGCAGGAAGGCCTGGGTACCCAGGGTTTCACAGCGTCTAGACTAGCGCCTCCTGTGGGCGTGAAGCCTCAGCCGGCCAAGGCGGGGGCCTGGAGCCAGCTGCTCACCGAGCACAGGCTAGCGGCTGTAAAGCCTTCCCAGGGGCACACTGGGTGCAGCTGAGACTCGGCCCGTCAAAGGGGCCGCAGGGGGCGGCATGTCCCAGGGAGAGGCTTTCCAGCAGCTGTGGAAAGGGGGCCCTGAGTGAGAACTCGTCTGAGAGCAGGAGACCAGAGCGGAGAGTGACCGGGCCTCCTCACCTCTGAGGCTTCAGCCCGGATGCCCCCTCTGCGGTTCTGCTTCTTCCCTGGGTGGCCAGTGTCCCTGGGTCTGGCCATGTGTCCCTAGGTATGTGAAGTGCTTGGAGAGGACTTCATGGCCTCCTGGCCTCGCCCCGGGTCTCCCGGGGGCTGGGCCTGGGGTCCCTGAGTCTGCAGCAGAACGAGGAACGTGTGCAGGAAGGGGTGTCTGCCTGACAGCCCCATCCCTGTGGATTTCGATGGTTCCGTAAAAACGTCTCCTCACAAACTGTCAAAGTGTCACAAATTAATTAACTGTTAGCGGGAGTGACTCAGGGTGGGGAGGGGTAGGGAGTGTGGCTCCCGTACCGCTAAGGGGTGGGTGACGGCGGCACTGTTCTCTGCCTGCTGTGCCTTCTGATGAGGAATCCTGGGCGCTCAGCGCCGTGCAAGGGAAGGGCAGAGCCGTGGGGCAGCTCACGTGCCGAGAAGCAAACAGCAGGTGGGAAGCAGGGTGGAGGGCGTGGGGCTCAGGACCCCCTCCCCGAGGAAGGGCACACGGAGGGGAGGAAGCATCTAGACACTGCTCAGGGAATCTACAGTCAGAGCGGAGTCTACAGGCTGGCACTGTTTTCTATTTTCTTTTCTCTCTCTTTCCCTCCCTCCTCAATTCCCCCTCCCCACCCCTGGGGAAGAAAAGAATTGGGAAGTTGAGCTTGGTTTGCCCTGGGGCCTGGGCCGGGTCACAGGAGTCCAGGAGGCAGGCCCACTTAGCTGCCTGCTCTCCAGCTGGAGAGGAGGGAGGGCGGGGGGCTCAGACCAGACTCCTTGACCTTTACTTTAATTTCAGGAAAGAACTGAGAAAACATGCTCTTGAAAGTCAAGAGGGAGACAAATCCTGAACCTTATTGCTCTAGAAGGACAAAAAACAGTCCTCGCTATTTGGCAGAAAATGGCTCTGCTATATGAAAAGACACCCCTGCTCATAAACACAGAGAGAGGGGCCAGTCCAAATAACAGCCAACGTCCATCACGCCGCTGGGAACCCTCGGGAAGCCCCTTTCCACGTCCCCCCATCCTTCAGCTCCAGCAGGCTTGCTCTGGGGACACTGGGGACATTTCCACAAGGGATAAAGCCCTTTCTGAAAGGGGGTGAGGTGGCAAGCAAGCTTTAACTTTGTGACACCCACACAAATAGCTATTTGGTGTCGGTATCTCAAAGACAATGGAGGGTAAAACTTCACCGCAGGAACGCAATCAGCAACATCCAGATTGTGGAACACGTGCCAGAGCAAACGACCTGGTTTCTTCCAAAAATAAATTGCAAGGAAACAAAAGAAGAAATGGGGGTGGGGAGAGAACGTTTATAATAACAGAAACTTAAAAGCCTATCAGCCAGTTGCAACATGTGGACCTTATTGGAATCCTGATTCAAGAGAAACCAACTTTTCACCATCCTTGACATTCATGAGGCTACTGAATATTTGGAGTACATTTTTTGATGATATTAAGGAATTACGGATACCAATTTTTAGGTGTGGCAAAGGCATTCCAGTTAATTATTTTCAAGGCCTTATCTTTTAGAGATATACACTGAAATATTTACAGTTGAAATGAAATGATGTCTGGGATTTATTTGACAATAATATGAGATGGTGCAGATGAAAGGTGCAGATGAAACAAAATCCTCTGTAAGCTGATTGTGGTTAAAGCTGGGTAATGGATACATTGGGGTTCGTTTTACTATTCTTTCTAATTGTGATTATGTTTAAACTTTTCTATAGCAACCTATTTTTAAAAATCGAAGCTGCTCTTTAAACCTCACCACCCACTCTCTTTCCCCCCACCCCATCCCCCCACCCCCCGCACACCCCCCCCATCCAACCCCCGGCAAAAAACACAGATGTAAGCCAGCCTTCAAGTTAGCCTTCTGATCCTGTTCACTTGTTATAAATGCTGACTTCCTTTCTTGCCTGACGGACCATCCCCCTGTCCCCATCACTCCTGTGCCCTGTCCAGCAGCTGGTGCCCCGGGACCCTTCCTTGGTCTAATGGGCTGTCTCTTCCCTTTCACAGAGGATGAGGCTTGGCTGGTAGGGACGGGAGGTAGGGGTGGATGCCCAGTTTAATGACAAACGTAACGGCTACTGAGCTCCTATTCTATGCCAGTCACGGTGTGAAGCGCTGAGCACGTGCATCTCATTTTACCTGCGCAGCAGCCCCATAAGATTAGATATTATTTCCATGTTACAGATGAAGAAACAGGCACAGAGAGGGTGAGTAACTTGCCCAAGTTCATCCAAGTGCAGTGGCTTATGAACACAGGTGTATCTGCCTCCAGAACCCAGGCTCTTCTCCTTGTGCCAGGGGTTGAGTCTGGGTCTAGCAGGGGTCTAGAGTGGGAGGGAGTGAGGTCTGCGGGCCCAGGTCCCACTTGCACGCAGGAGAGCGATGTCTTTATCTCACTGCAAACACAGCTCCTTCAAGGGCGTGTCCAGAGCCTCACTTCACCAGGCTGTTAGGTCTTAGACAGGTATTCACAGGAGACCTCTAGGAACCCCTCACAGCCTTATAAAGAGGGAAGATGAGGTCCAGGCCACACCCAAGTTTCCTCAGAGTCCTGAGAGCCCTTAGGCAACCGGATGTTTTCCAGAAATGAACACTCCTGGAGTCTCCAGAGCATTAGGCTGGCTGGACCAAGAGAGGCAGAGGAGGGCAGCCGCGCAGGATTCTGGGTAGAGAGGAAGAGAGCTGGCTGTCTCCAGGCTCATCCCTTTGGGCCAGTTCAGCCCACCTTCCTCCTGCTCCTTCCTGGGTTTCCTTTCCTTCCATGGGGTGCGGGTGTAGGCCCACCAACAGGGGCGGCACTGTGGGTCCGGGCATCTGGCCCCGCCTGCTGAGGGGCACACGGCACAGCCACAGAAGGCAGCGGAGGCAGTTTCCCGGCTGCAGCAACAGGCTGGGGGTCCTGGGCAGAGCCCCTACCTTCCTCTCCCACATGACGGAAGTAGGTCAGAAGGGCAGTCTCAGCGATGGGCACAGAGTCCTGATGGCAAGCTGTGTGCCCACTGGCACTGCATTACCCTCCCCCCCATCCCTGTCCTCAACATTGAGGCTTTTAAGCAGTGCTGACCAGAAAATAAAGAAGAGTGGCTTCCTTCTATCCTGGGAATTGAAGGAGAGCAATCAATACGGCCTGTTTTTTTCTTAATCAGACACAAAGATAGACCTGGGTTTCAGTCTCGTCTCCAATACTTGCTAGCAGTGTGGTCTTGACGGTGTAATAGCTCTGGGTCTCAGTTTTCCCATCTGTAAAATGGAGACAATAAATCTCTCCTGATTGGAGTGGTTGTGAAATTAACTGAGAAAATGCAAATGAAGAGGCCAATAAGATGCTCAGTAATCAGCAACTAATACCACTGCTGGGGGTGAGGGGTGCGGTGCGGAGCTCTGCCGGGTCCCAGCAAAAGAACAGCTGAGTGTCTCCTCTGGGCCAAAGACTATGTTAGAGTCTTGATGTATCTCGTTTAACCTTCACATTAACTCCCTGAGGAAGGTGGTCTCACCCTGTTTTAGAGCCACGCAAAGCAGCACTATTGCTGTCAACGCCCACCAGCACTACCAGCAAAAGACCCACGCTGGGATGAGGGGCCCTGAGAGAAAGAGACCCCCTATTTCTCTGTGGCCCCCAATCCTCTGAACACTCTGGAGAGACTCCAGCCACAGCCAACATTTAGTTCCCACCAACCAGCCCTGAGCTAAAAGCCCTGAGATGTTGGGGCACCTGGCAGGTGACCTTGGTTACAAGTCTTCTCAGCCTGTATCACGAGGATTTGCAGCAACCTTGCCTCTTCCCTCTAAGTCTTCAAGGAAAAGCCCTACTTGGCCTGCAGCCTTCCTTGTAAATTCTGTGGGTACAACAGCTATGGGATGTATCTACGCAGTTTTTTTTGTTTTTTTTTTTTATTGGTGTATAGTTGTTTTACAATGTTGTGTCGGTTTCTACTATACTGCGAAGTGGAGTTCCCTGCACTGTACAGCACTCCTCATTAGTTATCTATTTTATACATATTAGTGTATATATGTTAATACCAATATCCCAATTCATCCCACCCCACCCTTTCCCCTCTTGGTGTCCATACGTTTGTTCTCTACATCTGTGTCTCTACTTCTGCCTTGCAAACCGGTTCATCTGTACCATTGTCTAGATTCCACATATATGCGTTAATAGACGATATTTGTTTTTCTGGGACGTCTCTACTCTTGAAGGCAGAGGTGGGCCAGGTACCCAGTGAGACCCCGGGGACTCTGAGGTATGCAGCCACCATCAGCACTGGATTATTTCATCTAACTGCAGGGATCTGACAGGCAGAGAGAGAAGGATAATCCAGTTCCCTAATCCTCAATTTAATAATTAATAATAATTTAATGAGAGCAGTCATACCTAATTTCAGAGAGTGGTGGAAGAATCACATAAACTGACATATATCAAAGTGTCCTGCAAAGTCTAAAGTCCTATAAAAATGTTAGTGTGCTATCAGCACTTCAACTTAGACCTTCCTTTGTCATCTGTAAATTGATCCTACTGACATCCTCTCTAAGGCGGCACGGAGGCTGGTGCCGTTCGCTGGCTGTTTGCACATGTTCTTTGGTACTTCCTTGCTTCTGTGTCTGTCCCAACCCTGTGATGTGTCTGTGGGGCTTGATGGGCAGAGGTTGTCTTAGACCCATGTATATCCTTAGCGTCTACTGAGAAGGATACCAGCTTGCTAAGTGGTAACGAGTGTCGGTGGTGCTGGTGGGTGTTGACAGCAATAGTGCTGCTTTGCGTGGCTCTAAAACAGGGTGAGACCACCTTCCTCGTGGGGCTATTTTGAAGGTTAAACGAGATACATCAAGCTTTTAGCATAGTCTCTGGTCCGGAGGAGACACTCAGTTGTTCCTATTCTCTTGATGGCTAACCTGGAAAAATGTGGAGTATTGAATTTTACTCATCAAAGAAACCTTAGAAAATATCAGATGTAGCCCCTTTATTTCACAGATTAAAAAAACTAAGACCCAGAAAAGTGAAAGGACTCACTCAGGTTCACAGAGCTGGTTGCTTTCATTACCGGGATTGCAGTTAAGGTCTCTAGATGGGTCCCCTGCATGACCCTACTTGGCCCTCTCTGTGGCTCATACAAAGGGCTCAATAAATGGCAGGTGTTAGCTACTGACACGGCCACTATCATCGTCATCATCATCTGCATCTTCAAAGCTACTGTCAGCTAAAGGAGAATGACTCTGGAGGCTCTGTGGGTATCTCTCCTGAGTCTAACCTGAATTCATCCAACTTCTTGTGTATGCTCATCTCTCCCAGAGATATGTCAGCAGAGATGGGCAACAGCAGGCATCTGGGAACCTGTTACGTATCCGGTCCCCACCCAGCCTGTTCACCCCCTGGAAATAATCCTTTCTTTATAAGAGTTGCTCTCTAAGTCTGACACTCTTCTCTTGCTTTCCTCTGGATGTTGATGAAGCCGTGTAGACCACAGGTCATGTGCTCATGGATGGTGTCTTGAACATCTGCTCAGGGAGCAGCCCAGGGCCACGGGGCTGTCAGGTTGCTTTGCGGGATGCTGCTCCTTGAGACAATTTTTGGGGAGGTTTTTCCTATCCTGTTCTTCCCCAGGAGTCTGGGGAAAGGGCTGAACCTCTGGACTTGTTGCTCAGCAGCCTGACATGGGCAAGGGTGGAGACAATACCAGAGACCAACAATCCGAATCCAGGAATGCTTCATGAGACACGGAGGATTCCCAGTCAGGAGAGCTGCTCAGCTACAGAGGACAATGGATGTGACCAGAAACCCTGTTCACCCAGGCCCTCTTTGGGTACCTTTAATCCAGAGACCCACCTATGGAGTCGGGGGAGAGAGGAAGGGAGGGAAGGAGAGACGTGAGGAAAAAGTGCCCGTCGGGCATGTCACTAAGAAAACACCTCTGGCTCGAATTGTCACACTGGCTTCCCATCCTGAGAATATCTGAGGCAGAACATAAACACTTCAGTCTTCTCTTAGGACTCCTGGGACACAGATGAGCTAAGTTTTCTGAGCCCGACGTTGCAAACAACATAATGTCGCTAATCAAACTTCCGGTGCGCCCACCCTATTTGATCAATCAGCCAGCTTTTTGATGCACTAAGTGAAGATGAATTAACAGTAATGAGGCTGTGACAGCTCCCTGAGGCACAGGCTGACGGAGAGCTCTGATGGCTGTGGCAGGAGGGAGGGGAAGCTCTTCTCAGGGATTAGTTCGAGCTGCCAAGTTTGTGAAGATAACTCACTGATGCCAAGGCACCTCGGCTTCTATCCGCAAGCCAGGTGCTCTCACACACACAGAGTCGTTGTCCAAGAAATCTAAGCCATTGGGTATCTGAGAAGCAGAATTGGCTATCTTCCTCCAGGGAGCCACACGCCATAAGAGGTAATGACTTTGGGCAGGCCAGAACACACCAGAACATACCAGAACATGGGATCGATCCATTTTGTTGTATGGGTAAAGTGGAGGCTGGCAATGACAGGCTAGTAAAATCCTTTCTCTTTGCAAGGTTGCCAACTACTTAGTTTAGTTTCTGCCAGCCCATTAACAGACTCGGCACTGGTCAGCTAACCCTTTCATACCAGAAGGTGCCACATTCAGTTTGCAGATATGTGTTGTTGGGTTTACAGAGCATTGTTGAAAGACTGTAATTTGTTGCCAATATTTAAAATTTGGAGACTTCACAGGAGAATACGGGTTCCCATCAAAAGAATCACAGGATTCTGTAAACACTGGGTCGGCATTCCCAAGAGGCGACCGCAAGCCGGGGCCAATAAACGCAGCCCTTTTTACACAGAGCACACACTAACTGAAGAAGGCGGTGGCCCTCGCCGACCAGAGGAGGGTTCAGCTTCGGGGAAGAGACTGTTTCTGCACTCCAAGGATGGAAGCGGGGGGAAGGAGCTACTTCTCTACCCCATGCTCTTCGACCCTACATTCCCCCCACTCGCCCCAGCTGGTAAGGGGTGAGGGCCGAGGCTTTGGCAGAGTGCCCCTCCTCCTGTCACTACATCCTGCCCCAGCTAGCTGGGGCACAGTGTCCTCGAGTTTACCACAGTCCCCGCCAATCTTTATAACCCTACACCCGGCTGGCGTCACTCAGTTTACGTCTGTTTCCAGGCCCCAGCATACATTTCAGTTTGCATCACCTGTTTTATAACAGTATCCAGGGTAACCAAGTCGCAAAGACATTGCTGGACTACAAAGGCTGGTCTGAACGGTGCTCTAGTATCTTCCCACCCGATCCTCACTATTGAGTCTGGTGGCCGCAGCAAGATGGGAGCCTCAGGGCTGGGGAGGCTTTAGGAAACACTGGTGCCTTTTGGACAAAGCAGAGATTTTTCTACCACTCCCCAGCCCTGCCTGAAGACTCCAGCCCTCTCTCTGGAGGCCCCTGTCCTACTGTTTCCGAAGCACAGACCCTCTTGGGGCCCTTTCTGCCCAGCTGATACTCAAAGTGACATAGGAAAAACAAACATCTCTCCCCCAAGTCTGCCTTTGCTTTAGACTTTCTCTGGTTGATCATCTAATTACATTTGTGGCCCAGAAAGCGGTAATCTCTTCAGCAACGGGTGCACACCGCAGGCTGAGACAAAACATTCCATCTTCCTGGCATGTGACAAACCGAGGTCTGGAGTTTACCTTGTGTACCAACCTGATAGGCAGGCTGGGCTGACCCCAGAGAGGTGCTAGGCACGTTATCTTTGCTGCCTTCTTCACTCTGCGCGGTGCTGGGCTCCCTGAGGGAAGACTGGCTCTATCGCCTCCACCCTCCTTCCTTATCTGTAATTCTAACAAATATACCAGGGTTCGCTTACTGTCGTCTCCAGTATAGACGGGAATGACAGTAAACAGCAGACCCACCTACTGCTGGTGCCTCCTGCTTCCATTTCAGGGAATACCAGCATCTTGAATTTTTTGAAAGGATGATGCTCAGTGGTCCCTGCTTCTTCCAGATTCCTTTCTCACTCGTGGTCTCTGAGGCCACCTCCTCTAAGTAGCCTTCCATGATCTCCTTCAAGGGAGAATTACTTGCTGATTCCTCTTCCACTTCACATACAGGATTTTTTCTCTTTGGCGTTTGTGGTAGCAAAACCTGAAAGTCTGTCTCTTCCCTTCTCCTGTGCTCTTTCATGGCAAGGTCTGTATCTTCTTCTCCTTTGGCTCCTCTAGCATCTGGTACATGAGTAGGAGCCCCACAGATAACAACTAAATTAAGAAGAAAGATCATGTACTTTCAAAGCTCTCCAAGGTCCTCCACGTTGCTGGCCCATTGGATTAGTCATCACTCCCAGGAAAGGATGCTTGACGGGTGCCCATGGCACACAGTCTGTTAACTGTACGAAGCTGTGCTCTGCCTGTGCTCCCGGTACACCTGGAGAGCTGTCTGCTTTCCTGTCAGTTAGATCTGATCCCAAACCCGTGCATGCTAGTTGTCCTTGTAATTGCCATTAATCTAGTTCACTGTTTAATAAACAATAAAATATTAATACCAAGTTAAAACATTGATTCCATTAAAACTAATTTGAATGGATTGGGGACATTTTTTGATAAAGAAAAATCGCTTAAAATCCTGACTAGTTACTTGTGAATGAGATAACTCTAAAAATTCTGAAAATCTAGGAGTCTACACTTACGTTCTTTTGTAAGTTTAAATCTTTGCTTTTAAAAATAAAAGTAAAAATACTGGAAGTTGTAAATAAGGCATTATAGGAATTCTAATGCAACTAAGATGAGGCAAAACTCCAGTTGGTAGACTCATAACTCAAAGAAAAAACTCAAGATATACACCAAAAGTCTAGTAAATTAGTGGACATGAATGTTCTAAGGTAACATGAAATGTCTGAAGTATCATTTTTTTTTTAACATCTTTATTGGGGTATAATTGCTTTACAATGGTGTGTTAGTTTCTGCTTTATAACAAATGAAGTATCATTTTTTAATGCATCTTCTCTTTAATGAACTTTTTCAACTGGTCAATCCACCATGCTGGGCAAGAGGGCTTCTACTGTATTGTCTGGCCAGCACATTAGCTTTTTCTGTCTGTTTACAGAAATAGCCCTGTCTCCCTAACAGGGCTATTGAGGAAATGGGATGCCTGACACTTCTATAGCCCAAATGCCTGTTCTTTGCACCCCTGAGCCATCTATAAATGGTGGTTGGTGGTGAAGGTGACTTCTCATTTATTCCATGTGTGTTTGTGGCCCCTATTACATGCAGCACCGATCAAGAGCTGGGGATACAGAACTGAAATGAGGCAAGGGCCCCTGTTCTCATGGAGTCTACCATCTGGACAGAGTGGCTCAACACCTGAGGCTCGCTTGTGAGCACAAGCTGGACAGAGTGGGTCGGAAAGAGGAAACAATCTGGGCAGGAGAGGTGCCATGGCTACTGTGGTATGCTAAACAAATGCACTTCCTACCACTTTTGTAGCTGAATGGGATCTTTCACTCTGTGGGGCAAATTTTTGGCAGAAGTAAAGGCTCTGGGAGAAATATAAGAAAGTGGAGAAGTATTAAAGCAAGACTGCTCACTCCATCACAAATACTTCAGATGGGTATCCCACATTCTGCAAATACCTGACTAGTACTCTTCAAAAGTCTCAAGGTCACAAAAGACAAGGAAAGACTAAGGGACTCTCACAGGTTGGAGGAGACTAAGGAGATAGGACAACTAAATGCAATATGGGATTCTGATTGGATCCTGGACCAGAAAAAGGGTGTCAGTGGAAAAACTGGCAAAATGCAAATTAAACCTGTCAGTTATTTGCATTGAACCAACCTTACTTTCTTAGTTTAGATAACTGTGCTGCGGCTAGGTAGGATGCTAACATTAGGGGAAGCTAGGTGAAGGGTATACAGGAACTCTACTACCTTTGGAACTCTTCGGCAAGTCTAAAATTATCTCAAACAAGAATAGGCATCCCGGTGTGGAGCACTGAATGGTCAGGAGGGCAGCACCTCCGGTACACAGGTGTCTGGGTGAAGGGGCAGGGCCCCAGCTCCTATCGGTGGACAAGGGTGCCAGAGCGGCTTCTAAGCAAAGAGGAGGTTCCCCATCCATTCCTCCATGGATGGAGCACAGACAGAGCATCACGTAGGTGTCACGCTGCTAGTTCAAGGGGCAGGGGGCAGAGGAGAAAGAGGCAAATTAATATCTGCCAATTGACTAATACCAGTCATTTTAATCACCTACTGTGTTCTGGGCATAGTGATCTCCTTATATAGTTATTCTCCTTTAATTATCATAATGTCCCCATTTCTCAGGAGACTGAGGCCCAGAGAGGGTCAACAGTGTATCCACAGTCCCAGCTGGTAGGAGGTGGAAGCAGAACTCTATCCAAGGGCAGCTTGTCCCCAGACCTGAGCGGAATACAGAGATGCTGAGAGTGGCTTGCCTTGGAGACGCTTTCCAGCCACAGCTCTGGTGCATTTCCAGGGGCCTGAGTCTATGAGTTGCCTACTGTCCTGGCCCAGGAAGTTTTTCTCTCTGCCTGTCCTCTGCCCCTCCTCCTGTGGCTTCCTGGCAGACCACAGGGCCTGCATCACTCCTGCTGGGACACATGGACTCTGCTTCATGCATGGGAAGCAAACGGAGGGTCTTAGGCTCTACCTGTCCACTCACCCCTTTCCAGGGCCCCCTGGAGCTGCTCTCTGAGCCCCAGGTCCACAGATTCCATCCCTAATCACCCAGACACCCTCGCCATCCAAGTTTTTCTTATAGTCATTTTTGCAGAGAAGACCCGTTTCTAGCCCTATGGCACTGAGGGTCAGACATGAGGCTGCCGCCAGTACTGGACAAAGCTGACTCTTATCTACAACAACAGCAACAGCAGCAGTAACAGTAATAGCATCTGTTCCTTAACCATTGGCTGTGTACTCTGTGCTGTATACTTAACACTCCTTTTTCCTAATTCTTAAAACAACCTTAAGGAATAAATACTATTAATCCTTTCATTACAGATGAAGCGGGGGAGTCTAAGAGGGTTCATAACTTAGTGCAGCTGGTAAGCAGAGTGGGAGATTGAAGCCTGGATATGTCTAGTAGTAGAACCCCTCTTGTCCACTGGGCTGAGGCCCCCACCAACTACTAGGAAAGCAAGACACTCTCTTAGAGATTTCACCACTGCTCAGCCTCATGACGGTCCTCCAAAGTCAAGACGATGACCCCATTTAACAATACAGGTTGATACGAGTAGTTGTGAAAACAAGAAGAATCGGGCAGCATTTATCATGCTGATGTGGGAAGACAGAATGCCAACTCTCCCGGAGTAAGTGCAGCTGGTTCCCACCTGTCATTCCACCCAGAAGCTTCGTGACCACACGGCTGGTAAACGGCAGATCCAAGGTTCAAAGCCAGGCCCCTTGGGTTCCCCAAAGCCCACATTCCTTCCGCCATCACCAAAGCCAGGTCCCAGTGGCTTCGGTCCATTGGTAATGCACAATCAGACAGGAGGAAGCCCCGGTGAGCTGTGTAGCCGTACTGGCACCATTTAGGAAGCAGGCGTCTGTGGCAAATGAAGATGATGCTGGAACCACCTGAGGTGTTTCCAAAGTGGGAGGAGCTCCACGGAACCACCCTCACTCTCCCCTCTGGCTGCCCCCCTGCCACATGTGCTGACGGGCTGGTGTCAGAGAAACCCTAACTGGCCTCCTGTGATCTCGTTTACAGCCTTAACCGAAGCAGAGCTAGAACTCGGCCGAGAACACTGAGCTGATACTGATCTGTGCAGAAGCTCTCAGAGCCCTCAGAAACGGACCTGTAGCATATCACAGCCCTAGGAAGTCCAAACCTGCCCCGATTCTGCTCCAACCTCCAAAGATAGCAGCCCCCACACACACTGAGCCTGGACTGGGAGAGGCGTGCACCAAGGGCCGGACACCCACTCCCTGCTCGAGTGCGTTCAGTTCCTCTGTCCCCGAGTCTGTCCCCACGGCTGCACTGGCAGTTGCACAGCTTTGAGAAGTGTTTTTTTTCAAATCATAAAATCATCTCCCACTCCTGCGCCTTTCCTGGCCTGCTCCCTCGGGTTTCCTTTTCTTTTTTTCCCATAAATTAATTAATTAATTTGTTTGTTTGTTTGTTTATTTATTTGGGGCTGCGTTGGGTCTTCGTTGCTGCATGAGGGCTTTCTCTAGTTGCGGCGAGCGGGGGCTACTCTGTTGTGGTGCGCGGGCTTCTCACTGAGGTGGCTTCTCTTGTTGCGGAGCACGGGCTCTAGGTGCACGGGCTTCAGTAGTTGTGGCTCGCGGGCTCAAGAGTGTAAGCTCGGTAGTTGTGGCTCACGGGCTTAGTTGCTCCACAGCGTGTGGGATCCTCCCGGACCAGGGATCGAACCCGTGTCCCCTGTATTGGCAGGCAGAATCTTAACCACTGCGCCACCAGGGAACTCCCTCGTGTTTCCTATTGAATTTGCATCTCTGTTGCACAGGATGCCTGGCATGGTTGATGGCAGTGGCTGTGAGAACAAGAGAAAAAACTTTGCCAATTCTCAAGGTTTCTGTATCACACTTCTGGAAAAAAAAAAACCAAACAAACAGAAAAGATGCTGCTTTCTCAGCACTCTGGGAGCACACTGGCCAGGTAGCCAAGCCGCTAACACCTGGCACCCGAGCAGCGCTCTGGGGCTGAGTGCGTACCGGTGACAAGACAGAAGGACACAAGAGGCCAGCTCTGCCCTGCACCTCCAGCCGTGTGACCTCTGAGCCTCAGTTTCCTTTTCTAACAATTACGTGTGGCTGCCCTGGAGGAGCTCCAAAGCTCCATCCTTCTAGTGCCCTCCCACCTGCTACGATGTGAGCTCCAGCCAGGTTGGTGCTGAGGGCCCGTGGTGGAAGGAGAGTAATCAGAGGGCCCAGGCAGTCCTCCCAGTCAGTCTGGGGACAGCTGTCTGCTATGGTTACTGCCCATTAAAGCAGATGTCTGTGGTCATGGTGAGGGTAAGGCCCCATAAAAAGATCCCTAGAGGTCTCTGGGAGTGAGGTCAGCAACAGGGAACACGCTCAGAGGACCCTCAGGCTGAGAGGTCCCCACTGTTCTGTGAGATGGAGCCAACAAACGGAGTTGGGTGAGTCACAGGGATAACGAGCTCCGAGACAGGAAGGCTCAACCATCCTCTGACACCCTTCTGAGTCCTGAAGAGATCTCTGGTCCACAGGCCAGCAGAGCATCCACGCCCAGAGGGGAGCCCAGAGCAATGGGGAGGGGTCCAGCTTCACCCTGAGGCGGCCCAGCCTTGGAGCCAACTGGCTGGTGACTGTGCCCAGAGGAGCTGTGTCTGGAGACCACGCTCCCCTCTGGGGGTGGGGGTGGGGAATCCCTGGCTATTCCTGCAAGTACAGGGATTCCTGGCACCCTCCCAGAGCTGCTCCCCACTCTAGTAAGCCCAGGAGTCCCTGCCACGATATTTGCCCCTCGGAAGGAGCTGGTGTCTCAGTAATTGCAACGTGGTGCTCCCTCGGGAGCAGCATTAATCACCTCTCCCAGCCCAGCCCACCCAAGAGAGAAGGAACTGGGGAAAAGGCTGAACCAGGGGGGTCTGGGGCTGCTAACTGCCCCACCCAAGGACAAGGGCAACGCAGTCTGCCTGGGGCCTTCCTCAAGCACAGTCCCGCATCCCTCCCAGAGAGGCCTGGGCTCAGACTTCACTCAGGTCCTCCCGAGGTGGGAAGGGGTGACAAGGAGAAGGGCAGCTCTCCGTGGCTGCCCCGGAGGAGCGTGGCCTGTGCAGCGAGACCAGGCCCAGAGGCCCCAAGTGGACGGAGGCGATGTGAAGAGGGGGCTGGAACTCGGAGTCTCTCCTTCCGCTGCCACCTCCAGGCTCACCTCCCGATCCCCTGCACGGTCTCCTAAGACCACCTCCCCAAGCCACGGCTTTGAGATCCCGTCATCGCCTTGCTCGAGATACCTCCAACCCCTTCCCCGAAGGGGACAGTCGAGATTCCTCTCTTTTCGACCTCCCTAAATTAAACCTGCTGCTCTCCTGTGGAAAGGCGACTCTAGTCGGAGCTGATCTGCGCTTTTCCACCCTCCTCTTTGCCTCATCCTCCCCATTCCCTCAACTTTGAAAGTCACCACTTCTCCACCTGCCACTGTTCCCGCTGGCTACATCCCACTGACCCTTCAAGGGGCAAAGCCTACCTCCTAGAAGACACCTTCTCTGACCGCCTGGGCTCACGGGCACCTCCTCCCCTGCACCCCTTCCTCCCTCAGAGTTCCAGTGTGGGGTTCAGACCAGGTGACATTCTTAACTATCCTTCCTCATAAAGCTGGGGAGCAGCCTAGATCCCTGGGGAGGGGGTGCCCATGACGCACTGGGCAGGTGGATGGTGGGCAGGTCAGACGGCAAGGGCTCAGCGTTCACGAGGCTCAGGCGGGACAAGCGTCCGTGCCGTGCACTGAACCATGGAAGCAGCCGTCCTTCCAGCCGGCGCCGGTCCCTGCGGTCAAGGGCGGGTTGAACAGGGCAGCGCTTCTCCCACTGGGTACACACCCGTAGCAGGTGCTCAGGAGAATTTGCTGAATCAATAAATGCTGTGCTAGCAGAGCGATAGAGTGACATGGAGCTGTTCCCACCACGAAGACCTCTGCCCGGGGGGAACAGCTGGGAATTTAAGACCAAGATTTTAAGCTGGAGTCATAGCTGAAGAAAAAGCACAGCTAGCCTTAATATCTGGCAAGAGATTATGCTCAGACAAGCCAGACGGGTCTTCTAAGAACTGGAGCCAGAGACACAACCAGAGAAGTGAAAAGTCACTCCCAAGTCAGAGGAAGGTGGCAGGAAGGAGTCTGGGGGAGCAGAGACCCATGCCGGTGCGGGAGAACTGACGGCTTCCTGAGCTACTGCTCAGACTGGCACCAACCCGCCTGTGGCACTGGTCACACCAAGCTGTTAACCAATCATTTGCATTTTGTAAGCATCTCTCCCTAGCATCACACCTGGCACCTGGGGGCTCCCTCAATAAACAGTGCTCAGGAGTGAAGTAGGGGGCGGGGCAGGTAAACTGGAGAGAACAGCTGCTCTTAAAGGATGCCCCACAGTCTATCACCATCATATGAGAATGTGCCAGAACTTCCAGCATTTCAAAAGAAGGTCAGAATCCAGACACGTATTTGAAATCCTCCTATTTTAAAATGCTGGCAACTAATTCATCGCATCGTTTGAACCAAAGCACTTTGATAGGTCAGACCCAGCTTGCATCCTCCACTCACACCATCCAAAACACCAAAGTTAAACAAACAGCCACAGTCTAAAGACATTGTGTTTAAATGAATCACTTCGCTGTACACCTGAAACTAATGCAACATTGTAAATCAACTATACTCCAATAAAAAAATAATAATAAAGTCATTGTTGCTTTCTTCAAAGGCCTCACAACAGCCTTCTGTCCAAGCAGGGCAGGGGTATTACTCCCTTTTTAAAAGTTAAGGAAGTTGGATCAGAGAGGCTTATTAATTTGCCCAAGGTCACCCAGCTAGTTAGTAGCAAAGGCAGGATCAGAACTCACACCTCACTCTTTCTCACAGGCTCTTTCCACAAAGCCCACATTGTCTCCAGGTCCCAAAGGACAGCAGAGTCAAAGCAGCACTCAGAAGCGTCTGACTCACAGGGACCTGTGCCATCAGCTGCTTGATCATGGTGTCCCCAGAAGAGAAGTGAATGGTCATCTACTAAATGCTTACTTATCTATGTAAGCAGAGGAGTCGGTCAAGTGAACAGAAGTCTGACTTGAATCACCGAGAAAGAGAGTCATCACCCCTCAATCAATTCCCAGACTTGAGCCCATTTATTTACCCAGAATCCCTTGAATGAAGGGGAGGCCAGGTCCCCTTGAGGAAGAACCTTAATATACTGTGAAAAATTAATAGTTAATCTTTCTCCCAGCCTTCCCCAAAGGGATCTACAGCCTGTTACCAGGGTGACTGTGCACTGGAAGAAAAGGAAATAATCTGACTTTTCAGGAATTGCAGGCATTCCTCGTTTTATTGCACTTTGAAGATACTGCATTTTTTACAAATTGGTTTGTGGCAACCCTGCATCGTCAGATCATGGTTAGCATTTTTTAGCAATAAAGTATTTTTTAATTAAGGTATGTACTTTTTTGGGACATAATGTTATTGCACATAATAAACTACAGTATAGTGTGAACATAACTTTATACGCACTGCAAAACCAAAAAATTCATGTGATTCACTTTATTGAGATATTTGCTTTATTATGGTGATCTGGAACTGAACCTGCAATATCTCTGAGGTCTGCCTATACTGTAGTCTGGCTCTGAACCAACACTAATCCCCAGAAACCCAAAACAACACTGTGGTCTACCAGGCCTAGTAGGGGCTTATGGAGGCCAGGTGATCAGTGGGACTTTGAGCTCAGTCCTTCTCACAATAGGTCCAGTGGGTCCCCAAACCCATCCTGTGTTTTTTTTTCCCCAGACCGCGAATGCGTAATTAAGCTAGACATACTCAGCAACTGGCAGAAGACCAGCTGGATTCCCTTGAGCTCTTAAAAAAACATGGAAATAAGTCAACAAGTTTTTTTTTTTTTTTTTTTTGGTGGTACGCGGGCTTCTCACTGCTGTGGCCCCGCCTGTTGCGGAGCACAGGCTCAGCGGCCATGGCTCATGGGCCCAGCCGCTCCGCGGCATGTGGGATCTTCCCAGACCGGGGCACGAACCCATGTCCCCTGCATCGGCAGGCAGACTCTCAACCACTGCACCACCAGGGAAGCCCCCTCCTTTTTTTACTTACTGTTTATTATCCATTAGGGGCCCAACCCTGCAAGATAGGTGTTAACAAGGAGAAATTGATAATATGCAAACGTCTTCCATCCAGTTGAGAAGACAGTCCCAAATTTTATGATTTTATTGTCCTATAAGATATTAATAAGTTTTGTATCTAATCTAGCAGTCTTATTCCAGCTTGCTTCATTTCTTCCACCGATATTTTTTTTTCTTTTACCCTCTTTTGAATCTTGCTTTGTCATCTCACCGGTTCCCTCATTAATGAGCTAAATAAATTGTTGACATGTAATGGCCTGAGAAATATGTTTTTAACCTTTGGAAAATTATTACTTTAACAGTTTACGTGACTCAAAAATTAAGCACTGACAGGAACATCCAGCAGCTGGGGATGGAGCGGTGAACTCCGCCGCCTCATTTCTCTGCCCCTCGTCTGGCTCCCCGCCAGCCCAGCACAGGGCTCACACCCGGCCTGCCTGGAGCACAGCTTCTACCATGCCTCCTCTAACGGCGATTCATGGCTTCAGGCTCTGCGCTTGTGGTTGCACCACTGCCCTCAAAGTGCGAGGTTGGCTGACTCCGGATTATGCGTGGGAGACAGGCACTTTCTAAGCAATTGGAAGCATGAGAACCTCTCCAGGAGTCGGAGATGAAGGCCATGAGAAAGGGTAATGCTATCTGGGCAAGCTAGGGGCCGGTGGATCCTTTATATAAATAACGTAACAAACATCCATGTAGGAGAAGCAGCAGCTGCTACCAAGCACATCTCCTGTGGGGTCTCCATGAGACGGGGTGAGCTTGTCTGAACGGTATCCCCTTGCTTTCCAAGTTGGGGACCAGGGCCACTTGGATGCGTGTGCGTGTGTGTGTGTGTGTGTGTGTGTCTCTGTGTTTGAGGACCGAACGATGACATCTGCTGATCCAGTCCACCTCCAGCTCCCCAAGGTCTGACTCAATCCCCACATCTTCTGGAAGGCTCCCTGACCACCTGACATATCCGTAGCGCCGCCCTTCTCTGAAAGAGCGTTTGCTGTGTACGGCACCTCACACTGTATTTTATTATCCTATTAGAAGGCCTAGGTCTTAATCCCGGTTCTGCATCCTATTTGCTGTGTGACTTTGGCACTCAATATCTCTCTCGCTCTTGGGCTTCCCTGGTGGCGCAGTGGTTGAGAGGCCGCCTACCGAGGCAGGGGACACGGGTTCGTGCCCCGGTCCGGGAGGATCCCACATGCCGCGGGGCGGCTGGGCCCGTGAGCCATGGCCACTGAGCCTGCACGTCCAGAGCCTGTGCTCCACAATGGGAGAGGTCACAACAGTGAGAGGCCAGCGTACCGCAAAAAAAAAAAAAAAAAAAATCTCGCTCTCAAAGCCAGTTTTCTCACCTTTATGGAGGTGAGATTTTGAAATGGAGATAAAAACACAATACCTTTCTCTGCTTCTTGAGGCAGTAAGGATCAAGTCTTAGACTCACATCCTGGCTCTACACATGCAATAAAAAATATTGGGAAATCTACTTAACAGCTGTTGCTCATTTTACTCATATATGAAATGGGGATGATGACAACAGCAAAGATTGCTGCAAAGATTAAGTGAGATAATGTGTTAAGTGATTGTTGCTACATAACATACTATAAACATTCAGTAAGGGTTAATTGTTTGAACTGAAAATGCTTTGAAGCAGTAGGATTCTTATAGAATTGGAAGTTTTGTAATTATGATTGACTATTAATCTTGTATTATTCTCTGAATGTTTCAGATGTGTTAGTTTCGCCTCCTCCTCAGGTAGTTTTCAAGCTTCAGAAATCCTTTAACAATATTTACTGAAGACCTTCAAGGTGCCAGGCAATGTGGATACCAAACTAAGACACAGTCATTGTCTTCAAGGATATCTCAGCTCAGTGGGAGAGGCAAGTACAGAGGTGATTAAAATGTTACATGAGAGAGGTGACAGCACATGGGAGGGTCACCTAACCAAGCTGGAGTCTCTGAAGGTCACAGACTCAAAACAGATCCCCTTCCGGTTCTTCATGCCCCTGTACTCTGCTCCTAGGATAGGATTTTATACATAATAGGAGTTCAATACATATCTGTTGAATAAACATGTTGAAAAAACCCAAGAATTCTTTCTTAGGTCATGCAGAATCCCTGTGGTGGAAGGAAGAGAGGAAGGGAACTTTAATTAGGAACCTGACACCTGGGCTTCCCTGGTGGCGCAGTGGTTGAGAGTCTGCCTGCTGATGCAGGGGACACGGGTTCATGCCCCGGTCTGGGAAGATCCCACATGCCACGGAGCGGCTGGGCCCGTGAGCCATGGCCACTGAGCCTGCGCGTCTGGAGCCTGTGCTCCGCAACGGGAGAGGCCACAACAGTGAGAGGCCCGCGTACTGCAAAAAAAAAAAAAGAGAACCTGACACCTACCAAATCCTGAGTGAGGCATTTCACATGAGGACCGTGGTGTGCTGGAGCTGGCTGTGCAGATCCCTCCTCCCAACTGAGTTCAAGGACTCCAAGTTGGCAGCTTGAAATCAGCCACAGTTTGAGTATTTACATAACAAAATCAGTAAATGCTACAAACCAGATTACTTTTTCTTGGAAAGCTGGTTGTTAAAACATTTACCAGCACAAAACCTCATGGATCTCCCACAAAATAATCTATTTTACAGATGAGGAAATTAGCGTTCGGAGAGGTTAAGTAATTTGCCCCAGATCACACAAGCCATGGGAGGCAGACTTTGAATTTGAACTGGTTTCACTCCAAAGCCCTGGCTTTTCCCTTTGTCACTTATAACTGCCTCCCTCCCCTGTCAGGCCCCAGTGGGCTTGACCAGGAGCCGATTAGCACATCCTCTGTACCTTATCCTGTCTGAAGGGCGAGAGCAGAAAAGCTTCATCCTCTACTCAGTCTCCTTGTGAAAACAGGGATCCCTGGACCCAGGCCAAGGAATCCCATGATATCTGCCTTTTTAGTATCCACTTTGAAGATCCTTGTTCAGTTCCACCAAGGATGAATAAACCTATGAAAAGATGCTCAACCTCACTAGTCATTAGAAAAATGCAAATCAAAAGCACAGTGAGATATCACTTCACACCATTAAGACGGCCACTATTTAAAAAACAGAAAATAACAGGTGTTGGCAAGGATTTGGAGAAATTGGGCACTGTTGTGGAAATATAAAATGATGGAACGTCTCTGGGAAACAGTATGGAGGTTCCTCAAAAAATTAGAGTTACCAGCAATTCTACTTTTGAGTATACGTCTAAAAAGTATTAAAACAACATCTCAAAGAGATATTTGCACACTCATGTTCATGGCAGTATTATTCACAATAGCCAAGAGGTGGAAGCAGCCCTAGTGTCTATCACTGGATGAATGAACCTTTAAAAATATGATATGTACGTACGATGGAATACTATCCAGCCTTGAAAAGGCAGGAAATTCTCACATGTGCTACAACGTAGATGAGCCTTGAAGACACGATGCTAAGTGAAATAAGCCAGTCACAAAAGGACAAATATCGTGATTTCACTTTTAGGAGGCATCTACAGTAGTCAAACTCATTGAAACAGAAAGTGAAACGGTGGTTGCCGGGGGCTGAGCAGAGGGGGAAACGGGGAATTGGTGTTTATGGGTATAGCGTTTCAGCGTTACAAAATGATAAAGTTCTGGAAATCTGTTACAAACAATGTGAATGCACTTAACACTACTGAACTGTACACTTAAAAATGGTTAAGATGGGGCTTCCCTGGTGGCGCAGTGGTTGAGAGTCCGCCTGCCGATGCAGGGGACACGGGTTCGTGCCCCGGTCCAGGAAGATCCCACATGCCGCGGAGCGGCTGGGCCCTTGAGCCATGGCTGCTGAGCCTGCGCGTCCGGAGCCTGTACTCTGCAGTGGGAGAGGCCACGGCAGTGAGGGGCCCGGGTACCGCAAAAAAAAAAAAAAAAAAAAAATGGTTAAGATGGTGAATTTTATGTCATATGGGTTTATTTTTTACCACGATAAAAAAACAAAAGAAAAAGCAATTAATGGTGGTTCCAAATGGAATTCACCTTCCCCTCTCCCCGGCCCCACCAAAAGAATGAATGAACCACAGGGCTCGCCGTGGGTCTTTGCTGTGCTGCTTCTGGGAGGCAGCCCATCTCCATGGGAGCCAGTGGGCCGAGAGACTGACCTCAGACAATCCAAGATCCACCCAGCCCTGGAAGTGATTGTCATCTAAGAGTCTCCCAGGAGGAATTTGAGACATAAAATGTCGGTAACTTGCCCAAGTCTCCACAGCTAACTAGGGCAACCTTAAGTAGTTTTACGAGAATTCTAAAATCAAATGCATTCATTTTATTTAACAAATATGTGTCTGTGCCTACTGGATGCAAAGCATTTTGCTAGGCCCTGCAGGGTGATAAAAAGACAACACGGTCCTCAGAGCTTATGTGCGTGTGGGAGAGGCAGATGAGCGCTGGGGAGCTGTTGGAAAGGTTACGAGCTGCTTTTGAATCCTGACTGTGCCACTTCCTTGGATCAGCCGCTCCACTTCCCAGAGGCTCAGCAGACCCACCTGTAAGATGGAGATGGGTCTGCGGCCATACCACCCTGTGTGCGCCTGATCCCATCTGTAAAATGGAGATGGTATCTCTTCCCTCAGTGGGTCTGAATGTTAAAGGATACATGTATCGTAGAGTGTGTTGCGTTATTCAATGAATATTCATTCTTTTGATCAGAGAGAGCTACAAGTAAACAGCAAGAAGGACAGCTCCCAGCAATAAAAACAATGACCCTGTGCTCTCATATAGCACTTTTCAGTGGTCTGTATGTGTCTGTATCTTTCTAGGCAGGAGGCTTGAGGATTAATCTAAGGGTTGATAGTACTTCAGTTTCCACCCAGTTGAAGGAGCGCAATAGAACTGGCTCTTAGCCCGCGCCAGCTTCGCTGATTCCAACACCTCCTTCCCTTCCTCCAGGCCCCTGTAACTTGATAACTTAGTCCGAGAACCTGAGCTGGAATCCTCACCATCACCAACACCCCCAGGACCAGGACCAGAGCAGCTGGACTTTCCGGGCAACAAAGGCTCCATTTGCATCTTAATGAAAAAGGTGGAGAGGGAGAGGGAAACCCAGGCTGTTGACTATGAGTGAGATCACTTTCCCTGTAAGGTTTCCATTTGTTTGCCTTCTGCAGCTTCTGCCAGAGCCGCCTCTGAGCGCTATCTGCACCGCAGAATCCAAGCCTCAGAAACAGCTAATTTGTAAATTATGTGCCATCCAAGTGGCAGCTCTCCAGGCTAGTGGTTTGATGCTCGTCCAGGTCCCTCTGCAGGTAGCGGTTCTAAGGGGCTGATGGGCTTTGTCGCCTTGGCTCTGCTCATTAGAGCCTGGGCCAATTACCGCCCAGCCCTGGAAGCTGAACCTACCAGGAGCCTCTCATTCCCAGGGCTTGCTCACTGGGCTTGGGGCAGGGCCCCGCCAGGACCAGCCTGGGCTGGGGAGGGGTTCCGAAGACCTGCGTCCGCCCTCCTAGACCCAGTGGAGGTGAGGGGGCAAGACTCTCTAAAAGGGATTTAAAAGGACAGAAGGAGACTTTCTTAGCTCCCCCTGGGGCTCCCAGCTAGCTGGCGACACAGCCAAGACCTGTAATTAGAAAAACAACTGCCTGAGGCAGTAGCTCTGCTGGTTGACTGTAAGTAACCTGAGTATTTAGCAATGTTTATATATGAACATACAGTGTAATTTTTAAAATTATACGATCATTTTCCAGGCCCCATGTTTTGATAAATGCCTCTCTCCCCAGTTTCCTTATTTCATGCCTTGACTCTCCTGCCTTTGTAATCTCTGGCCCACATGGGTGACACAGTATGCCAGGTGTAGGTCTACAAATATCACTAGGAAAAAAAAAGAGAAAAAGGCTGTGTTTACTGCTTCTCGATGTTTTTGCCATGTGGAGACACAGCCCTTGATGGGTTTTGACGGCGAGGCCACGAGGGTTACTCTTGCACGGGCATGCAGATTTACTCGTCCTCCAGATGTGTCAGCCACGATCCTCAGACTAATTTATCTGAAAGGACTTGTATCAGTTGTGATCTAGAAAAAAAATATGCTGGTCCATCACAAGTTATGTTCTGAGTACTTGTGTGTGTGTGTGTGTGTGTGTGTGTGTGTGTGTGCGCATATAAATTAGAATTCATTGAATTTCCATTATTGTGCATAGCGCTATGGAATATATATATATATTCTCCAATTTCCCCAAGTTCCAAATTTTTGTAATACATGCCCTCTTTCCTTCATACATTCACTCTACAACATTCAGGGTCTACTAAACACCAAGGACAGGAAGTTGCCCTAACTGACCTCACATGCTGGAGGCAGGGGTGGGGTGGGTTGGGGGGAGAGACAAGGGTGAGTTATTATAATACATTGTGGCAGGTACTGTAATAAAAGTGAAGCAGATAAACCTACCACATGGGAGAACCTAATGTGGCCCAGGGGCAGCATGGGGGGCAGCTGAACCAGACAGACCTGGGCTCAATACCAGCTTCAGTTCCTAGCAGCTGTGTGGCCTTGAGTACATTTACTTAATATCTCTGAGCCTCGGTTTTCTCGTCTGTAAAATGGGGTTAATAATTCCTATCTTTTAAGGGCTGTCACGAGGATTAAAGATGATGTGTATAATGCACGTAGCATAGTCAGGATTTTAAACTGGTAGATATTATTCACTCGGGTAATTTGAATACTACTGTAGGTAAGAAAGCATCTGATTATAAAACTGACACCTAAAGAGTAGATGTGTTTCAAAGCAACATTTGACTCTCAAAGGTAGCTCTGAGTGAAGGGAGGTAGAATTAGAGCAGCTGTTGCTGGTCCTGGTCTGTTTGCACCGGAAGGGACCTCATCCAAACCAATCCCATCATTTTAGAAATAAGAATCAGAGGACAGGGAGGTTAAATATCCCTAGGGCACCTGCTTAGGGTTGACCCAACTTTAGTCAGGCTCCTCTGAGAGTTCTTTTTCGACTAGACCTTGTCCTTGGGCCCTGTCTTTGCCCAGCCCAGTTTTAGCAAGAATCCTGCTGTCAGTTAGAGAGAATTCGCCCTCCTTGATAACTGATCACACTGGCCTGTCTCCAGCAAGAATCCCCCTACCCCTGATGTCTCCTCTTAGTAATCTTCCATCCACTGTTCCCCCCACAATTCTGCTCATAGGTTGTAAACCCCCAGCTGTCTTTGTATATTCGGAGTTGAGGAGGACCTCTCTCCCCTCTTGTGAGAGTCTCGACACCTATGACAACAGTCCTGAATCAAGTCTTCCCTGCTGTTTTCACAAATGTCAGAATAATGTTTTCTGAGACTAGAACCTAAGACTCCTGACTCTCTAGACCCCTATAAAGGCTCATGTGGGTCTTGTTTGCATAAATAGAAAGGAAATTAGTGGGCTGCCAGAACGGATCACCTGGGCAGTGGGCTCCAATGAGCAGTGCCATGATCTGGCAGAAATACACTGGATTCCAGCTCTGCCTTTTATCTCTTTGCTTTTTGTGTCCATGTGTTAGGTTTTCCTGGGTCTCTGTCTGGTGGACTGAAACTCAGAGGATATGCTTAGAGGCACCATCAAATTGGCTGTCTTCAGACAAGTTGCTCATTTTGACCATTATCCCAGTTTATTCACCTGCTCCCAGGGCCCAAGCAGCCAGTACTGTTGGCTGGGGATCCATGGAGATCCCACCAGCCTCCAAAAGCCCCCTCCATCTGCTGCTCAAGAGCTCCTGGATCCTTTTCTGAAATGTCTAGGGGCACTGCTGCGGGGCCCTCCTCACTGCCAGCCTTGTTGATGGGGCCCCTCCCTCGCCTGTTGGAGCCTCACTGCTCAGAAGAGGCACGTGGACACCACTGGCCACATGTCCTCTGTCCTTGCCCTTTTTCACCTCTCTCCCTACCAGGCATGGACCCCTGGGGCTATGACATTACCATGGAGACTGAATGGGGAGATGCTGCAGAGGACAGGTAACTGCTTGGGAAACCAGAGAAGCTGGGAGGCCCAGGCATTGTGGGTGCTCAAGATGCTGGTGCAGGTCCCAAGCCAGGCCCCAGGTTGAGCCTCTAAGACTTCAAATCCCAAAGCTGGCTGAGAGCAGCTCCTCCCCTGATCACAGCACCCTCACCCCACCCCAAACACACCTGTCACAGTGAGGGCATTCACTTTTCTCTCCAGGCTAACTCAAGTCACTTAACATGTAATTACTGAGTATCTGCTAAGAACCAGGTCATTAGAGACCAACATCCAGATTGGAAAGCTCAGGAGGGTAGGCTTGGAGGGCCCAGCCCCACTGGGAGACACTGTAAGCAGCTCCAAACGCTGCCATGCTGTCTTCTAAGGCAGGGCCCCAAGAAGGTGAATCTGCAAGGCTGTGGGTTCCTTATTTGCAGGCATGTAATCCATGCTAAGGGCCCAGAAAGCTCCCTAGCACCATCAGCATCTCCCAGGTCCTGGAGGACCTGCCAGCTGGACAAACTTAATGATGGGGTCCCCTCGGGGTCTATGGTTTATAATGCAGAGTGTCTGCTAGCCTCTGCCTGTGGTCTCAGCCCTTCCTCTCCAGGGAGATCCCATACCTCCCTTCCTCCACACCCAGCAAAACTGAGCTCTGAGGCAGGCGTCAGGAAGGCCACCGCACAGTTGCCTCTGGCCCCACCGCATCAGGCAGCAGTAGTAAAATGAATTCTGGGAACACACCCTGCACAGATCAAGCCCTGTCCAGATGCACAGTTTGCTATTATTGTTACTATCGCCTGATGGAGACCAGGGATTCCATGGCAGACTGGAGTATGTGAGAGAAGAACACTGCTTTGTGCCAAGTACACTGAGTTAGAAGACTTGGTTTTTGGTCCTGACTCTGCCCCCAGGAGACCTTGGATGAGTCCCTTGGCCGACTGGAGCCTCAGTGTTCTCACCTGTGAAATGAGTGGGTTAGACTGAGGACCTGGGCACCCAGGAGGCATTTAATAAATGCTTGTAGGATGAATATTGAGTGAACAACTCCACATCCTCGAGCTCCTTTTATCAGACACTTTATATTTACACCCAGCCACCAGCCTCACTGGGCCTGAGTCAAATTGCTGCAGGAATCCAGGTTCCCACGGGCCCCCCCTTTCTGAAACACTTGAGGGACCCCCTCCTTCTCTTCTCTTTCTCCAAACTTTTCCTAGCTTCCCCCTTATTAACCACCAAGGCAGGAAGTCAATGAATCTCTCTCTTTTTTAAAAAAGCTATTTTTTGATGTGGACCATTTTTAAAGTCTTTATTGAATTTGTTACAATATTGCTTCTGTTTTATGTTTTGGTTTTTTGGCCACGAGGCATGCGGGATCTTAGCTCCCCAACCAGGGATCGAACCCACACCCCCTGCATTGGAAGGCGAAGCCTCAACCACTGGACCACCAGGGAAGTCCCAGTGAATCTCTTTTAATCCTGAACTCCCAGTCTTACTAATTGCTTTCTTTCTTGTCCTTATTTGCTTTCTAACTCAGGAGATGAGGCTTCCATTAGATAAGCAAGCAGCTGTTCCAAGAACAGGTATCTAGAAGAGAAATGGTCCTGCCCCGAAAGAGGCAAAGGATGTCTCTAGAGACAAGGAAACAGGGTGGCAGGAAGTTCCCTGTGGTGGGTTGAACAGTGTCCCCCAAATTCACATCCACCCAGAACCACAGAATCTGACCTTATTTGGAAATAGGGTCTTGCAAAGGTAATTAGTAAAGGATCTAGATAGGATTGTATGGGATTAGGGTGGGTCCTAAGTCCAATAGCTGGTATCCTTGTAAGAGAAGAGGAGACAGGCCTTCCCTGGTGGTGCACTGGTTAAGAATCCACCTGCCAATGCAGGGGACACGGGTTCGAGCCCTGGTCCAGGAAGATCCCACATGCTGTGGAGCAACTAAGCCCGTGCACCACAAGTACTGAGCCTGCGCTCTAGAGCCCGCGTGCCACAACTACTGAAGCCCACGAGCCACAACTACTGAAGCCTGCGTGCCTAGAGCCTGTGCTCCACAACAAGAGAAGCCACCACAGTGAGAAACCAGCACCAGCAACAGAGAGTAACCCCCGCTCGCCGCAACTAGAGGAAGCCCGTGCATAGCAACGAAGACCCAATGCAGTCAAAAATAAATAAGTAAATAAATTTATTAAAAAAGAGAGAGAGAGAGAAGAGGAGACGACCCAGGGAGACAAAGACGATGCGGAGATAGAGGCAGAGACTGGAGTTATGCTACCACGAGTCAAGGAAGCCAGGAGCCCTGAGAAGCTGAAAGAGTCAAGGATAGAGCTTAGAGTCTTCAGAGGGAGCACAGCCCTGCTGGCACCTTGATTTCAGGCTTCTTGATGCCCCAGGGCTCAGGGAACTCACACAGGTTTGCAGCCATCCTTCTCCATGTGCTTTTCTTATCACATTTGGGAGCCAAGCAAAAGTGCTTAGAAAAGAAGGCTATGGACGTTTGGTTTCTCTGGGCTGGTTGCCGGGTTTTATCTAGTCCCTTCAGAGTGCTGGAACCCAGTTCCTTTAGGATGTGATATATCAGCTTTTGAGCAAATCTCAGCCTGCTCTGCGAGAGAACGGTATTCATTCCTTCATTTACACAGTAATTATTTACTGACAGCCTACTAACCGCCAAGTGTGTGCTAAGCGTAGGGCACAGAGCTCCCCCTTCTCCTGTCCCCTCCTTGCTGCCCAGCACTAAGATCTGACTGATGCCAAAGGAGTAATCAGTGCACCGTATTATGCTATTGTGAATGACAATAACATAACATTCAAAGGGCTTTTGCATGTCATCTGATATACTGAGGGAGCACCGACTTGCCTACAATCTGTTTCTTTGTGAGAAAACGGGAACATTAACAGCCATTAATGCAGCCCCATCACTCAAAACTGTAAGTCCCTCAAAATATATGTTTCAACTTGGTCCTACTTCATTTCACTTATCTGTATTTTCCAGGCAATTAGAGTAGAGCTGAGTAATAAGTGTCATCAACTCAGAAATTCTGGACCTAAAAATAGGAAGACAGGACAAGGGGATAAGTTTTGGAGATGGTTACATTGAGGAAACTTTTGATGCAGCTCCCTGAGGCCAAGCCATGTGGCAAACACCATCTCTGGCTGCCAGGCACAGTGGGCTCGGTGTGGCGGGGAACGGGCTGGGTAACTGGCAGGCCGGGGATCCGGGTTTGGTCCGCCGCTGTGCAGCCGTGAGACCCTAGATGCATCCTTTACCTCTCTGGGCACCATTTTCTCATCCATGCATGAAGAATTAGTCCAGGTCCCTGAAGTTCTTTACAACCTTGGCATGCTGGGAGCTCTCTAGTCTAAACCTCTGGAGGAACTTTCTAGCCTGCCTTAAGAATATGGGGGCGTTCAAAGATGAGCAGAAGACAGCATGTCCTCCTATCTCATTATTGTAGGTATGTGGGGTGCGGGGGGATTTCCCTGATCACGGTCTCGTCATATGCAGTGCAGTGAGCTGGTACCTAAGCCTGGAGAGGTAAGGACTGCATTTTTGCCTTCAAGGAATTTATCATCTAGTGGAGAAAGAGACCAGTAAACAGGCAAGTACAGCACAGTATGATAAATCTTACACTTCATGCTATGGAAATAATAAAGAAGGGGTTCCTAGCCCAGGCTGGTGGGACGGTGTAGGGGGAAAATCACTGAAGTCTGCCTGGAAGAGGTGATACCTGTGCTCAGTTTTAAAGACTGACTAGAAGTAACCCTTTCAGGTCAAGGGCTGGAGCATTCAGTCAGAGAAAACAACACGCTCAAAGGCTGGATGTGGTACAGTGAGCACAGAGGGACAACAAATGTCCACAGATACATTTTCTTTCCTCTTTCTTGTAATCTCCACCCTTTTCACCTCTCCCGTTTACAGCTTTATACCCACCTGCCTCCCTCTTTTCTCTTTCCTTCTCCTCTTTCTCTTCCCTTCTCTGCAGATAAAGAGAGGAATGTAATCTAATGAGTTCATGAGCTAATGAGGGAGCAGAGCAGAAATCCAGCGTGCTGAGGCCTGGAAAGGTGTGTGCTGGGTCACAGCAGGGACTCCTCCCCTCCCAGCCTCAACGGAGGGCACCACTTCTCTGCAGCTCTTCCCTATGACTCATGGCTGCCTCCTCCACCCTGTTGTAAGACCCTTAAGGCACATCCAACCCCTCCATCCCTGTGTGTCAGTGTCACCCATAGATTCCTGGTCACTTCTACTTCACTGAAGACTCTGGCACCTAGCTCACTATCTTCCACTCCAGCCCACATCCTGCCATTGACTGGGTGGAATCAGCTTCAAACACCTTGGCCTCTCAGCTCCTTGACCCCCTCGTCTCCAAGGACACACTCCACTTCAATTCACCTGTTCGCACGATTTCATCCTGAACCGTGTCATCACCCAGGACTGCTCCTCTCTGACGTCAGAAATTTGGTTCTCTCCCTCTGTGATCACAATTGCCTCTGCATCCCAGTTCAATGGCTCAATTACTCCAAGTATAGCAGGTCTCTGACCTCATCCACACCGTCAGTCCACTGATTCTATCAGTAATTCCCCCTTAATATCCACAGCCTGTCTTCACTTTCCTTGTGAAGAAAGGAAAGTGAAGATTGGATCAGATTTCTGGCCCGACATTCAGACACTTTCACCAATATCCTTCATTCCCTTGCCTCACTGTCCTTAAATCACCCTTGGCTTCTCCGTTCCCTTCATCCTCCTTGGTCCATCAATCACAAGTTCTGCTGAATTTTAAATAATTTTTCAAATCACCCATGTCTTTGCATCTCCACTGCCCACCAGTCTCCAGCATGACTGTCCCAGACAATTGGAAACCCTTCTCGCTGTTCTGCTTCCAACCTCCTTTTCTGTCATCAGGTCTCCCACTGGGCAGCCTCTGTGATTTTTTTTTTAACACAGATGAAATCAATTGAGTTATTCTGCTGCCTAAAACCCAACGCTTCAGAATGACTTCTTGTTGCCCTCAGGGTGGAGCCCAATCTCCTTCCGAAGGTCTCAGGGTTCATAGTCTGGCCCCGGCCTATGCCTCTAGCCTCACCTTAGACCACCCCCAGCTCAAACTCCTCTCTTCAGCCCTTAGTTTCTTTGAATTCTCCATGCTCCAACCTGAGGTTGGTGACAGCAGGGCGTGGCAGAAGGGGCCCCGGGGCAACAGTGAATTCTAGTCCTGTTCTGCCACGCTCCCTTGCTGTGTGACAGTGGCTCCTTCCAAGAAGAACTCTGTGAATCAAATCCCACATTGTCTAATTTCCTCATCTGCAGTGACGTTCTTCTTCCCTCCAGAAGAGAGAAGATAAAATTTGGAGATTGGGAAGGATCCTGTGGACATTTCAATGCTTCCTAATAATTATGATAAGAATAATGATAGTGAATGTTTACTAAGAGTTTACTATGTGCCAGGTACTAGGCTAAGTACTTCATATGCATGATTCATTCACTTCCTATAAAACCTTATGAAGCGAGTGCCATGGTCATCCCTATGCTATGGAGGAAAAACTGAATCTCAAAGGTAGTGATTTGATTGAAGTCACATAGCTGGTTTCTGGCAGAACACAGCTCTGAAGCTGCATCAATCTGGCTTCCAACTTCATCGTCTGAATCACTTCATTATACTGAACAGTTAGATGGGCAGGGCGTGGGTATCCCATTTTTTTAATAAGTGATTTTAGGAAAAATAGGTTCAGACAGTTATTGCTTTTGAAGGGTCTCAGGTAAATGATGATTATCTGTACTTTTTAAACTAAGGCTCAGTCCAGTTCCCCAAACTCTAAATTTCGGTTTCAAAACTAACTACCCAGAATTCCCTGGCAGTCCAGTGGTTAGGACTTGGCGCCTTCACTGCTGTGGCCCAGGTTCAAGCCCTGGTCGGGGAACTAAGATCCCACAAGCCATGTGACGTGGCCAAAAAAAACACAAAAAACTAACTACCTAGAGCTGCAAAGACCACCCCCAACAACCGTTCGATCCTGTTTGTCTTCACTTAACCTCTCTGAGCCTCAGTGGTCGCATCTGCAAAATGGGGTTACAATAACTACTTCAATGGCTTGTTGTAAGGATCAACAGGAATAGTGTATGTGAAAGTGAGTTACAAGTGAAAGAGATTGCTATTGTCTCACGGGTTTTGAAAATTAAAAGGGAGTTCCAAATGCAGAGCATTATTACTATTTCTCCTTAAAGAATAAGACAATTACTTAAAATGCTTAAAAATGCACGCAGACTGTAGGATCCCCCTGCCTTGAATGCTCTTCCTTCTGATATAAACATAGCTCACTCTCCCACATCCTTTAAGTCTTTTCTCAAATGTCATTTTCTCAGTGACATCCATCCTGATCACCTATTTAATAATGCAAGCTTTCCTTTCCTTCTACCCTCCAGCTCTCCACATCACCTAACCCTAATCGATTTTGTCTTTTTCCAAGTACTTATTGCCTTCCAACATATGACTTTACTTTTTATACTTATTGTTTACCATTTTTCTCCCACCAGAATGTAAGTTTCAGAAGGGCAGGGATCTTTGTTTTGTTCATTGATGTATTTGTAACCAAGATGAGTGCCTAGTACACAGTAAGTGCTCAATAATTTTTGCTCAATGAAAGAATAAAAAGTGAAATGCATGTTGAATGGCTGCCACACCAGAAGACATTCAGGCAAGACTGAGTACAGAATAAAGAAGGCAGAATAAAGAAATACAGAATAACTGAAGTACAGAATAACTGAAGGCAGAATAAAGAAATCAACAGCCTGGTCTGGAAAGATGATGGCAGAGGTTCATGAACATAATGTGTGAAACATGAGTTTTTTCGAATCCCAGAATAACAAAACCAGAGAGCACCCCTTAAAATTCACAGAGGCAGTTTTAGTCCAGTAAGAGGAATTCATCTTTATACATGAATAGTGAAGAGACTCCATGTTATTGTAGAAGAAAAGTATGAATAATTTCAGAGTGTGTATTAGTTTTCTACTATGTATAATAAATTACTTAAAATCCTACAAAAAAAGTATTATCTTACAGCTTCTGTGGGTCAGTAGTTCAGGCAGCTCAGCTGGGTGGCTCTAGCTCAGGGTCTCTTAAAAGGTTGCAGTTAAGACCTTGGCAGTGGCCATGGTCATTGAAGGCTTGTCTGGGGAGGAAAGATCTGCTTCCAAGATGGTTCATCCACGTGGCTGTTGGAAGGAAGCCTCAGTTCCTTGCCATGCAGACCTTTCCATAGGGCTGCTTATGTGTCCTGATGACGTGGCAGCCGACTTTCCCCAGAATAAGTGATCCAAAAAAGGACAAGGTGAAAGTCATGATATCTTTTATGATCTATCCTCAGAAGTCACAATCTGTTACTTATGCATTATTCTATTGGTACACAGGTCTTCCCTATTTAATGCAGGAGATTACACAAGAACATGAAAAGCAGGAGGTGGGGAGTATTGAGGGCCATCTTGGAGGCTGGTTACCACAGAACGAAACTCAGGAAGAATCTAGAATGTGTGGCAGCAGCATGGATCTATGGAGAGCAGTGATCACCTCCCACCACCCCGTCGGCTCACCAGAGAGGACTGGCCAAAGGGAAGACTTTGGGCCATGAGTCATCCAGAGCAGGTCAGCTCTACACATTGCTCAAGGTAAGATGTGTATGGAAACATGGATCCGTTTCCGGGGGCCTGACTTCTTCCGCTTGGGACCCTGGATGCTGGTTTCCGGTTGCCAATACATTTCTCTTGTTGGCCCTGCCATTAATGAGGGAAAGAGCAGGGGGAGCTCAGAGTCCAAGAAGGGAGTGACCACATGACCTGAGGAAGATGATCAGGGAACAGGATACCAGCATGCCCTCAGAAATCTCCTACCATTGCTAAACGGTAAGTCTTTTTAATTGGCCAGAAGGAGCTGTGTCAATTAGGAAAGAGTCCTCCCCAAGGAAGGATTCATAAGAAAAGAAAAAGGCCAAAAAGAGGGTGTTGCTTTCATGATTGGAGAGTCTTAAGACCACAGCTGTTGTGTTCCATCCTCCTTTCTTAGGCAAGACCATACTTCATCCAAAAAATGGGTAGCATTTTCTCCTGTAATTAATGACTCCAAAAGATGGACGGTGAATTCCTGCCAGCTTCAGGGATCTTCTCAGTGTGAGGTTCTTTAGCCTTCTCAACCTGGGAAAGAAAAAGAAACGTCTCCTTGTCCTTGGACACCAGTATATTCTACTTATTTTTCATTTTTAATAAAAAGTGGTCTGTGCCGGAGTGCACTGCACCGTGTAACAATGACAGTCAAGAAGGCTCCAATCATGAGAAGGCAGATGAAGGAGAAGCCAGGAAGAAAACTAAGTCTGTGCAAAGCCATCACCATGAAGACCAACGCCTCTTCCTGGCTCGTGCGTGGTAAGATGGAAGTCAGCGGAACCTAATTCAATGGGATGACAAGCAATTTGAACCCCTCTCACTCAGGATGAGTAAGAGCTTCTGACAGGCGAGTGCCAAAGAACTGTGGTGCACATAAATGGAGGGTGTAGGAAAGAAATGTAAGCTTGAATTCTGTGAAAGTTTTAGAAACATGCTTAATTTCAGAGATGTAAAATCAGGGACTGAATTTGTGCAAAAGGAAAACAGCTGAAAATGTTCCCGCTGAAATTTCTTTTTTTTTTTTTTTTTTTTTTTTTTTTTTTGCGGTACGCGGGCCTCTCACTGTTGTGGCCTCTCCCGTTGCGGAGCACAGGCTCCGGATGCACAGGCTCAGCGGCCATGGCTCACAGGCCCAGCCACTCCACGGCATGTGGGATATTCCCGGACTGGGGCACAAACCCGTGTCCCCTGCATGGGCAGGCGGACGCTCAACCGCCGCGCCACCAGGGAAGCCCTGAAATTTCTTAATGATAACAATAACAGTCATTAGAGTTAACATTTATGGAGTGCTTCCTTTTGCCAGGGACTCTCAAATGTCTTACATCTAAATGTCTTAATTAATCACTACAACGCAATGAAGTCAGTATTAACATCCCCACTTACAGATGAGAAACTCAAGACGACAGAGGTTAACCAAGTTGTTTAAGGTAACAGAGCTAGTAAGTATTACAGTCAGGATTCAAACTTTGGCTGTTTTACCCCTAAGCCCACAGCCTTAATTACCATGTGATATCGTTTTCTGTTTTTTTATATTTTGACCATTTTAGTTCCCTGACCAGAAATCAAACCCATGTCCCCTGCAGTGGAAGCTCAGAGTGTTAACCACTGGACCACCAGGGAAGTCCCAAGCTATATTGTTTTTAAAGGGTTTAAAAAAAGGGATGAAATGTTGGTAAGTATCATTCATAGAATTCATGGTGAGATTCAACAAGACAGGTTACAAGTCTTCTCGCTCATTATAAGGCGAACACCATCATCCCACCATTTCAGTGGAGCCTACAGTGCTGCTGAATCTTAAGAATTCCAATCTAGTAGGCAGCATATAAATAATTCCTTAACTTTATTCCTGAAGAAATTGATGCTTAGGTCAAGTGCCCTGCTCAGGGCCACCTGGGCCTCTACTGCCTCTGTCCACCAGAAAAGCACTGACCTCCAAGCAAACTCTTGTGAGTTACTCCTGCATCTGTGCAGGGTCCCAGGCCATCCCACCCCCACCCCCATCTTCTGTAAAATCTAGGAGCTTAGTCTTGAAGCTGTGACAAGTTTTCATCCCGTGGTAATAAGAAAGTAACACCAAAGGCCTAAAGGTTGGAAGGAGTCTGGGTTTCACCTTTTGGACAGTTCAGTTCACCTCAGAGGTGTGAGCTGGGACGTGATGCCATCACTTTCAGTGTTTTCAGGAAAGCCCCGTCTTTATCAGTCCACAGCTCTTCTCCTGCCCCTCCACCCTCCTGCCTCCCCTCTGCCCCCAGTGCTAGCTGAGGTTCATTTCTGGGGCATTTCATCCAAAGACTCCCAGATCAAGGTGCAGAACTACTTCTTAGATAGTCTTAGATCTTTAAGAATCCCAAGAAGTTATTTCATCCTTTCTTCCCCCTCTGCTATCTCTTCCTTTCCTGGTATCATACGCAAAGGTCAGGCTACTTCAGTTTATCAAAGAAAATACTTTCTTAACCACATTCTCTTCCCTTATTCTATATGCCGCTTACATAGGTCAGAGAGGAGTATTGCTTTAACATCAGACGGTCTGGCTTTGAATCTCCCTATTAGCCCTGTGACCTTGTGCAAGCCACTTACCTCTCTAAGCCCACACTTCTTCCTCTGTAAAATGGGGGTAATAATAGGGCCTGTTTCATAGAGTTGTTGCAGGATAAGGAGTTGAAATAAAAAACAAAAGTCACGTGCTCAGCACAACACCCTGCACATAACAAATGCATGATAAATGGTAGCTGTTATGATGATTAAGCCAGCAATGGAGGGACTGGTGAGCAGGGCCACTTGTCAAAAGCAGCCCTTCTAAGGAAGCCTGTGAGTAAGCCACTTTCCCAGACCAAAGGATCCCAGGGAATTGCTAGTGATGTTGCTGCCTGGGGTAACAGAAAGGAGAGGAGGCAATTATACAGCGTGTAACAAAAATAATTTCGTTTCTAATGCCTTTCCCCTGCTGGGTCACTTAGAATCCAAACAATAGCAACAAGGCGGGTGTGGAAATGAGAAGGGCAGGCGGGTTCTAAAGGAGCCCAATGACAAATGGATGGGCCCCAGGACTCACCTTGGCTCCCAGACTTCTACAGAGGAGTGTCCTTGGGCCTATGGCTGCCATTCTGTGCTGAACCACAGCACCCTGGAAGGGGGGACTGCCCAGGCTGGCTGCAGATGTATCGACAGGGCCCCTGGGAGCTGAGTCTGCCTGACTTCACTTAAGCATCTTCTGTCTGGGAACAAGCTGAAATCACTCAGAGGACTCCAGGGAAAGCCAGGGGTCCTGCCTCCTTTCCCTCCCCATCACTGCAGACAGCAAAGAATACCCCTGTCTCTTCCTGGAAAAAGTGAAAATCCCTGCAGGTGCCGTCACATTATGACAAATTGCCCAACTGCACCAAGCTGCCTTATACAGGCATATTAAACATCAACCTCTTCCAAGGGCCCCCAAGAGTTTACTTTTCCTTGGCTCCCACATCCATTACACTGCCCCACACTCTCGGATGTCCCCACGGCCTCCAGGGCTCTGAGCTTGGGACACTGCACAGCCTCTTCCATCCAGGGGAGGGGGGAGTCCCCAGGCCCCAGTGTGTCATCTCTGGCTCCGTCCTGTTCACTGAAGCCAGCAGGGACCTCTGCTCCTTCAGAGAAACATTCCCATGTCTCCCAGGCAGAGAAGAGGCTGCACCCTCCCAGGGACTTCCCAGCTGCCAAGGGTGTTGATTTACCCCATTTATCAGATTGAGGTGAAAGGGAGAAGAAGAAGGGAAATGTACAGACCAGAAGGGCAAGTTTCTCTCCTTTCTCTGAACCCAAACAGGAGCAAATCAAGTGGCTGAATCTTGTAGTCTTACTCCTCCACCCACATGTACTGACACTATAATCAAGCTATTTTCCAAGCCTATGAATTTAGATAATATGATTCTATTGTTAAAAAAAAAAAAAAGAAATCTTCAGTTACATTGGTGATGGGGACAGGTTAGAGGCAGGGGTGTACAAACACTGGATTCCAATGCTATTGCAGTAATTTAAAAGGCTGGAGAGAATATCAGTCTACCACCCAGAATTGGTAAATGAGCAACTTGCACACCCTTAGTGGCTCCATTTAGTATCTTGGGGAGCTGGAGAGCTCATACAGAATCCCAAAGCAAATGTTGGAGTTCCCCCCCCCCCCCCCGCAGAGCCATAAGAGGCCCTGTGGGGGTGAGGGGAGGGAACTATGATACTGCGGGTCAACTAAGTGAGAGTCCACATATAGGGGAGGGTGCCTGCTGGGAAGCTGAACCAAGCTGCGCCCTTCCTGCTGCCTGGGGTTTCCAAGCATTTCCTGGATGCTGGATGCTCTCCTGCTAAGCAGAGCTCCTGGTAAGATAGAGAAGCTTTGGTTGCCAAGCTCAGTCCTGATGCCCTGGAACTAGAAAGCTTATACAACTCCTAAGGTTTTGGAGAACCTTAATAACAGGAGAGAGACACCATATTTCTGGACTAAAGAAAAAACTGCCATGTTTGGGGTCAGGGACATCCAGCATGACTTCTGAGGAAGTCCAAGTAATCTAAGGATTTAAAGTCCTGGTAACTATGTCTGAGGGGAAATGGGACTGACGGGGCAGTCAGCCTGTTATTGTCAAGCCCTCAAATATTAGGTTGCTGTGACCTGTGATATACAACCTGATTCTGGGAGATGCTGGAGATATGGCTTGGGGTCCTGGCATTATACAACCTCAACTTAGATTCTCCTCTCCCTTCCTAGGTGCTGAAATACCTTCACTGCTGGAGACTCATGAGTATTAAGCCACAAGCAAGGGAGAAATGAAGGGTGGCATGTCAGAAAATATGAGTCACTGGAAGGGGCAGGATTGGCTCAAGAAAGTCTCATCATCCTCACCCCACCCCCCAACCCCTGCCGCATATGTTCTCTGTGCTATCTTCACAGCCATTCTCCTTCCTCAACACCAAAACACGACTTTCGCTTGCAGGGAAGATGACGACTGCTCTTTCCAGACTGAGTCCACATGCCTTTCCTCTTACACAGGTTTATCCAGAGAACAGTGACCAGTCTAGCTTCAGCAGGTCAATCCCAGGTATATGTGAGGCCAAATTTTTAATGAGATCCTGAGCTCCCTTTGTTTCCACTGGTAGGAGGAAGAACAGAGGGTTTCTCTCAAGTTCAGATTTTCTTACATCATTGCACGTTTTAGACAGAAATAATTCAACCTCGCAGGTGAAGATAGAAAACTGACTAGCCTACAAGCATCATTACTGGCCTTATTCACCCCTACGAGCTTCCCGGCTTTTACAGAGCACAAGAACCAAATCAATACAGTCAATATGTCACTGCCAGCAGGGCACGAGTGGCTACCAGCCTTGGGGAGCATGGCATGCTACTAAGCTGAACTAATCGCTCCTTGGCATTTCAGGAGCAGTTGGGTTAGCAGATCACAGCACAAGCATACTGAACGACGATAATTCCCCCAGGAGGGGAGGGGAGGAAGAACACACTGGGTTGGCCCCCAAAGGAGCCTTAGTATTTACACAGGTCGACGTAAACCATATTGGTGATTTTTAGAGAGGCTAAAACTCTGTTTTAAAAAGAAGGAAAGCCCAGGCAGATCCTCTGGGAGGGGAGATTGTGCTGCATCCTCTATTGCAGCAAAGGGATTGAATCAGGGCTATGGTCCCTCCATCAACAGTCCCACACCTGAAGAATTCAACATGCATAACTGCAGAAGGCAAGGGGGTGGATTAAAGATCTTAATCATGCTCCCCCTAGTCAAAGAAGTATGAACTTAAGTGAGAGATGATTTCTTCACCCAGTGTACACATGGATCCCCAGAAATATTGTTAAAATATACATGCCTGGGCCTCAGCTTGAAACTCTCATTCAGCAGCTCTTCAGACAAGAACCAAAAATATGCATTTTAAACCAGCTTCCCCAGTGATTCAGACACAGAGGTTTCATTAAAACAGAAACCAGCCCTTACAGAAATGCTGTCCCAGACCTCTACAACGAATCAGAATCTCCCATGTTTCAGGCACCTTTCTCCCCCTGGGCTGTGCAGGGAAGACATAAGGAACTCAGAATGTTCTTGAAGAGATCAAGGCTGGAGCCACCAGTGAGGGCTGGCCCTCACTTGGTTCTCGGTCTAACTGTCTCAAATGTCTTCCCTGTCAGATGCCTGATTTCAAAGCTGGCATCAACAGCCCTCTCCCAGTCACATAAACCTGGAATCTTGAATCCTAAACAGAGGAGTCAAACGCGGGGGGCCGGGACCCAGAAAATCAGCTTTCTGATTCTCTTGCAATTGGTCACATTCACGATGGGCTTCTCTCTCTGCCCAGCCTCATTCAGTAGCAGCAACAGGGAGAAAAATGAGAAGAATGATTTCTTTTTCAAGTGGTCCTAATGCTGAAGGATGAATCAGGGGTAAGCGAGTATTTGCATCCAAAGGGGTAAGAATCACTGATCACATAGTTCCTGGGAAGGAGCAAGAATTAGCGTGGAAGGTTGGTAGCCTAGTCAAAATCCAGAAAAGGTTGGATCTGCAGAAGGAACTAGAGAGGGATCCGCAAAGTGTCTTGCATCTCACCAACCTCAGGAGCCCCTAGGGCAAAAGATAGCGGGGTGCTAGGTGGGGCAACAGTGACTCACTCGCTCAGATAGCTTCCCTGTGTCTGAGAGAAAGGGCCTGTCCCAACGCAGCTGCAGTGCTGTGACTTGTGTCCACGGCGAAGCCTGTTGTGTAGACGCACATGCACCCCTCTTACCTCTGCTCTTCAAGAGGAACCGCTCACAGGCTGCCCGACGCAGGCAGGGATGGACGCGCGCTCTGTCTGGCGCTTAGAGCGGCCTCTTGTCTCTGCACACCGCCCTATTGAGGCTCTTGGTCCATTCCAGAGTAGGAGAGTCACCCTCCGCCTCTGCTGCTATCATCACCCCCATTCCCAGGTCGAGATGGGTCTGAAACCCCAGCCTCCCTCCTCGACTGAATCTCAAACGGAGAGATGGTGAAGCAGAACGTAAATCCAGGACCAAGGACAGCGGCACATTAGGCGTGGAAGAGTAGAGCCAGAATCAGCCTCTTCCCTACCCTTGGCTTCGGTCCTTAGAAACTGAAAAGTCTCGGATCGCACAAATGCAGAGCTGCTAAGAACAACCCTTCTCCCTCCGGGGCGGCCGGAACTCCGGCCGCGCGCCTTGGGGTCCCGGGCTCGGGTGCCGGGTGGAAAGTGCCCTCCCGAGATGGGCCGGGAGCCGGCAGCCCTGCGAAAAGGCGGCTCCACGGGGCTCTCTCCCGGCGCTCTGCCGGGAGGCTGCCCGGGCACTGCCCACCCGTGTCCGGAGCGAGGGTTCGCACCCGGCTGGCAAGAAGGATGCCAAGAGGGTGGGAGAGGGGACAGTCGCTGTGTTCCCTTCACCCCCGGGGAAGCGGCCCGACGGAGGGTCCGTGGAGAGAGCCCGACCTCAGGCGGGGAGGTCCCCTGGCAGACGGCGCCAGAGTGGCCAGACAAACTTCTGGTCCCAGACGCGCCGCCCTTTGAGCTCCCTCCTCCTCTCCCAGCGACCTTGCCTGGGCCCGGACCGCCTGTCCCTGCATACTGCCGGCGCTTACCTTCAAGCCATAGGGCGCCCAGGGGCAGAGACGGCGCCGGCTGCTCGAGGCTTCCGGCTCCCGCCGCATCCACGCGCGGCCGCCCCTCCGGCAGCCGTCCGGGGCCGCCGCTCTCCTCGGCGGGTCCCTGGCTCCCGGCCCCGCCGCGCCGCTCAGAGCCCCGGCGGCTAGCCACTTGGCCGGCTCCGGCCCGCGGGGAGCAGTGGACTGGCCGCGGCGGGGCAGGGCGGGGCGGGGGGTGGCCGGGAGCTGGGCGGGCGAGCGGCGCAGGGACCCGGCGCGGAGGCGGCGCGGTGCCCGCGACAGTCGGCCGGCTCTGGCACCAAGGCTGGACAGCTCCGCGGCGCCTGAGCTCAGGGAGCGCAGGAGGGAGGGGGGCGGGGCCGCCTGGGCCACGGGGCGCCTCGGGCCCCGCCCCTGGGACAGGCCCCGCCCCGCCCCCTGCGCGCTTGGGTGCAAGCCTCCCGCGCCTGGGCCTGCCAGGAAGGGCCAGGGGGTGGGAGATGCCGCCATCCCTGGTTTTGAGGCTGGTGGGAGCCGAGGCGCGAATTGAGCTGTCCCACCACACCCCCAAAGTTACACCCCGTATATGCAGGGCTGCAGTGACAGGTGTCCTCATCGCCTGAGGAGTCAGAAGACAAGGGCTGGGGGAGACACCTGGCATCCAGAAGGTCAGGGAAGGAGAGGTCCAGGGCCTGTCTTCAGACAGCTGGTCAAAGCTGTGCTAAGTTCTGTTGCTTAACTCTTCCAGGGGAAAGCCTGCTTGGAGTTGACCTGAGATGGAAATTCTGAAGGATGCCCGAGATTGCAGCTCACCTTTGACTCCAAAGGGAGTAGGGTGTTGGCACGGGAGGGAGGTGGTGGTGAGGGCTGCTCTGCTGCTGGTCCTCTGGCCCTGGTCTTGTGCCACCTTCCTCTCACCTTTCCACCTTCCCTTTATTTCTGCTTCTGCAATCAGAGTTGAGCATTGAGCAACAGGGATTTGAACTTTGTGGGTCCACTTATCCTGCTGTATTGTTCAACAGTAAGTAGTACAGTACTACGCTGTAGGGGGTTAGTTCAATCCATGCCTGCAGACCCGTGGATAAGGAGGGTGGACTGTAAATTGTATGTGGATTTTTGAGGATTGGCACCCTTAACCCCCAAGTTGTTCAAGGGTTAACTGCAGTTACTGACTGCCCTTCTTTGCCGGGCTCTATGTCAGATTCAGGGGTCACAGAGAGGAATGAAACCAGGCTCCTGCTCTCACCGCCTGCCAATCCAGAATGGAGACCTCCAGGAAATACCCGCAACATACCTGTGGCTTATACAGGTTCTGTGCAACACACAAAAAGGGAAACCTCACAGGCGCTAAGCATTGAAGTAGCAAATACCACAGTTCCCTAGGGGAAGAAGGCAGCATTCCAGGCAAGCGGCAGAGCACAGACGAAGAGTTAAAACTACACATCAGGGAGTCAGTCCATCGTGGCTGGAGTCAAGCCACTCCAGGGCTTTGGGGCTCTAGGTCCCAAAGCTTAAATTTGACTCAGCATTTCTTCCACTGACACACACAATTATCAAAAATTAGAGTTGGAAAAAAAATTAGCATTCATCTAACCCCCCACTCTCATCCCTCTACAAGAGGGAACTGAGGCCCAAAGAAATGGAGTCCCTTCCAGATGCCACAGAGATCCAGTGCTGGACCAGTCCCCATCTCCTGAGGCTCAGACCAGCACATCCCCCATCTCTGGAGGCAACTGGGGGAGGGGGAGGAGACATAAGTGGGTGTGGCGTGCTTCTTCTGCTCCTTGCCTTTGGCACTATATGTGGATCTGGCTGTCTGCATCTCTCTGCAGGCTTGATAGGGAGACATTACGACAATCAGGAGTCCTAACATTGTGCCATATTTGCTTATAAAGAGATAAAACATTCCAGACATAGTTGAAATCTCAGTGTTCCCCCTTGTATACCCTCACGTCATTCTTCCCAAGGTTTAAAATCCACTTGGTGCCTCCCAGCTCAGCATCTCTACATTGGTCCGTCGAGGGACAGAGCCACTCCGTGGACAGGGCACCCCTCTCCTGACCAGTCAGAGGACCTGGATTGATGTCCTGCTTCTGTCACCTGCCAGTTGTGTGACCTTGGCCAAATAGTTTAGTCTCTTGAAGCCTCACATCTCCCCATCTTTCATTTGGGGCTAAAAATACCTTTCTCTCTGGACTACACTGAGGATAACAGATGAGGAAGTATTAGATAAGCTATAACATGGGCAGCCCCTGGCTGATCCGAGGTGGGGAGGGTAGCTGTGCTCATCCAGTAAGCAGACGATGACTTCCATGGGGTGCGCCAACCCAAAGACATGGTAGCTCTGTGCTGCCTTTTCTACCTCAGGCTTGCATGGCTGAGTGGATTTCATGCTGGCTCTGAGTGAGACGGATGGATCTTTTAGTTTTCAATTAACAAATGCCTCGCTCTTTAAACAAGCGGCACAACAAACAGATGCCCTGAATGATTGATGACAGGGAACATCTGTGGCCAAGCAGGCGGCTGCACCGGAGTCTCTGGCTTCCCGGGCTGGCAGGGCCCTCTGGGGGTCATTTGGTGCCTCCTCTCCCCTCCAGGCAGAACTGTCCCCAGTCCAAGTAGGCCAGGTGGGGGCAGGGTGGTCCTTTTCCTTATAGCTTTCTTGGAAAGGGGGACACGAGAGACTCCTTAAGTTTCTGTATGTTCCAGAAACTTCCAGAGTCACGAAGTTGTTCCTGATGTGCTACCTACATCTTTATTTTTTACGCTTTATCCTTGAAAATGGGAAGCAAATGTTTAGCAGTGGGTATTAGGGGCAGAGGATGAGTTGAGGCGGGTAGGGATTTTGCTGGCCCATGGTAGTGAGGAAACAAAGGATGGATCCAACAGAAAGGAAGGAAAATCTAGAACTGCCTCTGTGGTCCAAGAATGTCCTCTAGCTGGAGGAGGAGGCATAGCTAGGGCTTGGAAGGGAGTCCCTTGCTGGTCTCTATCAAATTCTGATGCACCCACAGAGAGAAACACACACAGGCTGTCACAGGCCCCCTTCTGAAAATCATTCCACAGAAGATAAGGGAAATGCTCTCAATAGAGAGGTTGGAAGCAGAGCAGGATCAGGGAAGCAGCACCACTGGGGTCACGCAACAGTTCACGGCCACATTTCACGCCCTTGGGAGCATTCTGAACATCTCTGAGCCTCAGTTTCCTCAGTTGGAAAGTGGAGATACAGATCCTTATCGCAGTGTTATCATGAAGAGCAAGTGGGAATGACAACCGACATATTGGTGCTTAATCAATACATTTTGCCTGTTTTCTGCTCTCACCAAAAACTTCAACCAGAGTAGCACTGACAGAAATACATAAAGCTCTATGTGGTGTTCCAGCCTACTTTTCAGATTTCTTAACCTACTTCGCAGATGAAAACTCAGTCTCTATTTTCAAGCTCTGGGAATGTTTCTTTTTTCGCCCTCTTCTCTTTTGTCATTTTGTGCTTATCCCATTTGCAAATGACTTTGAGAATGCTTAGGTGTCAATCCTTCTAGATCAGTGGAGGTGTGGGGCAAAAAGAAATGCACGTGTCCTTTTCATACTTCATTATTTTTATCAAAGTGCAGAAAACCTTAGAGAGGTAGAGAGTTCTTGGTTACCAATGTTGCTGAGAGATCCACAGCCCCATGTCAGAATAGTCCAGTGAGGGGACTGAAGGAAGAGGGGGCTGATCCTCCCAAGGGAGGGGTGGGGAAGGAGAGGATTCTTTCCAAAGGAGAGGTTTGGAGCACGCTTGCTTTTTGACCAAGACAGGAGAGTAGAGGGAGTTACCTGAGAGTTTTGATATCTGCATGTGCAATTCACCCTTAGAGACGGATTTCCTCCCTGGGCTTTTCCACATCAGTGTGAAATGGACATTTGTAGATATTCTTTACATCCTCCTATTTTGGAACAATAAAGAATACAGGTGTGACCCACTTTAAGAAAGTCTATTATACAACTCTTCAGAGTTACAAAACAAATAAATTAAAATGCAATCATTCACATGAAAAATTTATTGAATTACTTGAAGGGAAGAGGTCACAAAAATATACACCTTATCTGTACACCCAAGTTCATAGCAGCATTATTCATAATAGCCAGAAGGTAGAAGCACCTCAAGTGTCCATCAACAGATGAATGGATAAACAAAATGTAGTATGTACATATAATGGGATATTATTCAGTCTTAAAAGGCCAGGAATCCTGTCACATGCTACAAGATGGATGAAACTTGAGGACATTATGCTAAGTGAGATAATCCACTCACAAAAGGACAAATATTGTACGATCCCACTTACATGAGGTACCCAGGGAAGGAAGAGATTCGAGTAGTAGTTGCCAGGGGCTGGAAGGAGTGGTGAATAGGAAGTTAGTGTTTAAAAGGTATAGCGTTTCCGTTTGGGAAGATGAAACAGTTCTGAGGATGGATGGTGGTGATGGTTGCACAACAATGTGAACGTATTTATGCTTAAACATGGTTAAGATGGTAAATTATATGTTATGTATATTTTATTATAATAGAAAATGTATAAACCTTGTGTTTCAATAGCCACTGTGGTCGCCATACATGTGAAAATAAAATAAAACATCTTGGAGATTACCAGTAGGTGGAAAAGTGACTATTTAGAAAACAATCAATTTATATATAACTTGGGAAGTTGTATTTAGGGAAGTTCAATCAGTACTGCCTTGCATTTCCTCAGCCCTTTCTGTGATCTCATCTACCTTCCAATAGCCTTGTGATGTCAAGAATATCATGAATTGGGGAGAGCGCTGGAAGGTTAAAGGGCTTCCCCTTCCAGAGGACGGGAATAGGCAATGAAACTAGAGTGATAGTTTTCTGATAGTCTGCACATTCAAGCACTCAGGTCTGTTTGCTTTTTAAATTTTTATTGAAATATAGTTGATTGTGTTAATTAGTTGTTAGTTTCAGATGTACAGCAAAGTGACTCAATTATACATACATATATATATTCTTTTTTTTTTAATGCATGCTCTCATGCCATTTTTTTTCTTTTTTGGTTGCGTTGGATCTTCATTGCTGTGTGTGGGCTTTCTCTAGTTGTGGCGCGTGGGGGTTACTCTTCGTAGCGGTGCACGGGCTTCTCATTGTGGTGGCTTCTCTTGTTGCAGAGCATGGGCTCTAGGTATGCAGGCTTCATTAGTTGTGGCTCACGGGCTTCGTTGCTCCGTGGCATGTGGGATCTTTTCAGACCAGGGCTCGAACCTGTGTCCCCTGTGTTGGCAGGCGGATTCTTAACCATGCGCCACCAGAGAAGCCCATATATTCTTTTTTTACATTCTCTTCCATTATAGGTTATTACAAGATTTTGAGTATAGTTCCCTGTGCTCTACAGTAGGTCCTTGTTGGTTATCTATTTTGTATACAGTAGTGTGTACATGTTAATCTCAAACTCCTAATCAAGCACTCAGGTTTTGAATGGAGTTGTACAGTTCAGAGAAATCTCTGATAGTGAAGAAAAGCTCAATGTGAGCTTTCCTTATTGAAGGTGAGCAAATCGAGAGCAGAGGTATTTTTATTCTGAAAGCCAACCAGCAGCACTCAGGATTCTTTCTCACTCTCTGCTCCTTTGCATATGTTTGCCATGGCTGAGGGCTCTACCTAGCTGCTCATGCCCTCGCTGCCTCCAACACGGTCTGGGTGTCAGTCAGGGGATGTGGATGTAAGAAATGAACAATTTGGGCACCTTAAGGGCAAAAAGGGAAGTCATCGAAAATACTGTAGTAGCTCACAGAATCACAAGGGAGATTACAACACCAGCCTTATAAAACAGGCAGCAACAAAAGAGCTAGACACTGTAGGGTCTTCAACTAAAATCAAGCCCACCCAGCGGTCCAGTGAGAACTCAGTTATTGCAGATAAACACAGGGCACCAGATGGCATCAGCACCGCTGCTGGCATCAGGCACTGGCATTCCCCTGGCACTCTGTCATGCTGCTTCTGGAAACTGAAGTTGTGGCTACTTGGGCTGCCTCTGGAATGGATGTTCTGCTCTCCCTGCTTCTCTGAGTCACCAGCTCCTGAGTCAAAATCTGGGACATCTGCCTCTAATTGAGCTGACCAAGAACCACACAGTTTAGGAAGGGACAAAAGCTGCAAAGCCTAATAGCAGTGATCCACTATGTCCTAGATCCAAAGGAAACAAGAAATGACTCAGTTCTGTCCATTCTACTTTCTGAATGCACCCTTGCTGCCACCAGTGCAATCCAGGTCAGCAGCAGCATCTCAGGCAGTTATTACCAAAGCCTTTTCTCGGGTCTCCCACCTCTGGCCCATCTTCCACGCTGCATAAGAAGGCTGTTTCTAAAACATACATTTGATCATGTCACCCCTGCTGAAAACCCTGCAAAGTCTTTCCCTTGCCTTTGAGATAAATTCTACTCTTGTTAAAATGGATTAAATCTGCCATATCTGTCCCTTGCCTCTCTCCAGTCTCATCTCTGCTGGTGTCCCCTCTGCAGAGAATGAATCAGTGAGTTTAGGAAAGAGTCACAGAGATGATCTACCCCAGTTTCCCAAATATCAGTCCTTAGATTGGATGCAATGCAAACACCTGGGAAACTAAGAGAAATATAGGTCTAAGATCCCAAATGCCAGACCTGTTCTATAAGAATTTAGAAAGTGGGGGTTCTGATATTTATAAAAACCCAACCAGTGGTTCTGAGCATCAGCCAGATGGGGAAACACTAATCTAATCAATACCCCTCATTTTACAGACATGGGAGCCAAGGCCCGGACAGGTTAAATATTCGATGTATATGAATCAAGTTTGGTGTTGTAATGAAGCAAAACTTCAAGCAAAGTTGATCTCACCCATTTAGTGCTCTACGTATCATTATTGGACCACGTGGTAATTAGGCATAAATAGTGGGTGTGTTATTCAGAGGGAAGACTATTACTACAGTTATAGAAACCAAGTATTTGGGGAGGGTCAACTTGATGGGGAGAGGGAAAGGAAACATTGGGAAAGATTGGCGTGCTAGTCTGAGGCTCCATAGAGGGCCCCCAGGTCTATCTTCTGGTCTCTGACAGATCTGATGACGGGTAGGGCTGTCTACAGATTTGGAGAGTCAGTTGGGAGCTGAGTTGATGGGATGTGATTCAAGGCAAGCCCTTAGATAAGACCGGTGAGAGACAAAAGAGCCCTTGAACCCTTCCTCCAGTGAGGCAGGGACTGGACTGGGTGGGACATCATGGGAAGAGGAAGGAAGCAGGATTGTAGACCTTGGGTCCTTCTGCTGCAAGAACAAGCCAAGGGATGGGACTTAAAGAAATCCCTTTCTCTGCCTACTTTCAAGCAGAAGCTTCTTCCTCACACACTGGAATTGCCCATTGAGTCATATTCCAGGCCCATCTCCAGGACTGTGTCCACACTGCTCTCTTTGTCTGAGATGACTGACTTCCCCCCACCCCCACCTATATGTCTGATTCCCACTAGTCTTTCAGAGTCCAGCTCAAACTGTTGTGTTCCATAGGCCTTTCCTCATCTCCCTCACCCCACCTTCATCTCCCTCACCCCTCCCCAGTTTTAATAAACTCATGCAGCTCTTTGTGACATTCATGACATCATTATTTGTGTTCTTGTCTTATTTCTTGACTAAAGAGTGAGATCCCCTGGCTCACCTGCATCCCTCCCTCCATCCGCCAGCACAGAACCAACCCATCACAAGGTAGACTCTCAACAAACGTTTTTTCAGAGAAATCTCCCCAGTTAGTCATCCATTTGGCTTAACGAACAAACACCCCTGAGGGCTTAAAGGAGAGTTTTCTGTTGTACCCAATTTAGTGTGAGTTGTTTTGTTTTGATTTCTTTCCAAGTTTGTAGCTGAGAGCCTCTGGGGATGTGGAAGCTTTGATGCAGGTAGGAATGGGGAGAGTTGGAAGTCAAGGAAGAGAGCAGTCCAAATGCCCAGAGTGTGGACAAAGGGTAGCAGGACAGGTGGGTTCAACTGTCAGGGATTTTGAGAGAGTAGTTGGGTGTTGACTTGACTCTGAGGTTCCAGGAAGGAGGAAAGTGGTGAGTGAAGGAGGGAAAGGTGGGGAGAGGTGAGAGGTAGGAGAGAAGGAAGGAGAAAGGCGAGGAGAATGATGAGATCAAAGACATCTAGCCCCTCTTTGTTCTGTGACATATTCTTGTTTTGGGCATAGCACCTTCTCCTCTGCAAAGAGCTATACCGAAAGAAGCCACCCCACCAGTCACCCAGTCCTGGCTGAGCCCCTGGTCTGCTTGGATTACAAGGAAGAGCACACAAGTTCAGGAGGAGAGACTCCCTTGCCCGTGTCCTGACCTTCCCTCAAAGCCAAGTGACTGGTTTTCCTGTCTGACTCTCCCGCTCCCTGTTCTATCACAAAATTGCTACAGGAGTCTGTGCTGAGATGGCCAAACCCATGGAGGGCTCCAAAAGCTGTGTGCTGTTACCTAGCTCTGAGACTTTGAACGAGTTGCTTAACTAGGTCTCAGTTTCCTTATCTGTAAAATGGATATAATAGTTTATTTTTAAAGGTTTTTGTGAAAATTAAATGTGATCCTGTATGGGGGAGCTCCCTGAGAAAGAATACTTGGCCCTCAGGAAGTGCTCCTTAAGTGGGATTTACTATTATTAGTGATGGACTTGACTTATCAGGCAGGTGACTTAGTAGGAATTATGGAGTAAACCCACCTGCTTCCACGGGCATCCTCTTCTCTCCTGTGACTCTCCTGGGGAACATCCTCCCCAGCTAGGGGGATGGCCATCCTTCCTCATCTTTTCCCACCCTGCCCAGCTTCCAGCAACATCCAGCAAGCCCTCCTAGAGGGTCTTGGCTTACCTCTATGCCACTCATGCTGGCAACCTGAGAACTATTTGGGTTTTCCTGAGCCCACTAGATAATCTTGTAATTACCTATGGGCAATATCATTTGCTTAAAACCATGACTGTCTTAAGCATGGTTTAAGGAATATTACTGCTCAGACAGACAGCTGGGGAAAGCCACCTGCAAGGAGGCAGCAGCAGCAGTACCTTCCATCCTTTAGGGAAGCGTTCCCAGCATCATGCCAGGTATGGCAGGCACAGGCGCAGTAGCTGAGCTGTGTTGGGCTCTGCAGGACGAGCTTTGCTGGCACACTTGCCTAGCTCGGACCCTGGTCCCCTCCCACCTGGACCATTGTAATTGCCTCCTCACTGCTCTCTCTGCCTCCAAACTTACCCCTAGATCCAACTTTGGCCCAGCGTCAAGAGAGAGCCATCCAAAGGCAGATGTAACCATATTATCCCTCTGCTAAACTCTTCAAGGCCTGCCTATCGGCTACCAGGGAGTGTGGTCCTCCTTGTCTGCTCCTGACAAAGAGCAGCCTCCATCTGCCTCCACCCACATCTCCAGCCTCATCTCTTGCCCCTCCTCTTCTCCCACTTTACTCTGCAGCAGTGCCTAACCATGCCGTGGGCCCTCACATCCACTGACATTTGCTTGTACTCTTCCCTCTGGCTGGAATGTTTTCCTCTCCCCAGGCATCCTTCTCTCCAGCAGGTCCCTGATGGGGTCCTCAGAGCACATTAAGTACTTCTACCCAATCACACTTCCCATTACGTTGCAATTACTAGAAAGGATTATCTTACCCATCTTTAGTTTCTCAGTGCCTAGCATGGGGCCAGAAATAGAGAAAACTACTCAGTGAGTGTTGAGCTGAGTTTATCTGCTGAGGTCTCAAGCCTGCCTGAACATCCTCATAGCTGTGCCCAACCAGCTGGATGGACCATCTATGTCCCTCCATTTGGACACCCCCTCCTTTGCCCATGATTACACCACTGCTCTGCTGCCTGTTGCCCAGTCTTCCAGACAACCACCTGCCAGACTAGCCAGCCCTCCAGACCTACAACCCCATGTTTTCTGGGGCCTGCTCTTTTAACTGCACATGGTCTTTACTGCTACTCTGTCTTCCTTCTCCTTTGTTTGGTTCTCTGCTAGCTGTGGGGTATAGATTAGCAAAACTCAAACCAGGAAATGAAGGAACCAGCAGAACAGTGTTCAAGGTCTCAACTTAAGACCATTGCCAGGGAGAAAAGTCTCCATGCTGGAGATCTCAGATTTCCTCTTCCAGGTCTGCTCTCTACTGTTCTCCACCTGCACCAGCCCTGGAGCTGAACTTCAGGGACCACATCAAGGCCCCCCCTGCACCTGGTTGGACCACAGGAAGGAAATCAGAAAAAGGGAAGAGGATGAGGTCAGAGTTGGCCCCAGATGGTGGCTTCCTTGCCTCTCTATTCCCTGGGGGGCTTTCTGCAAACCTGGAGGGACTGCCCTTGAGCACCTCAGTGACTCTCATCACTGTAGGTCCTCGCCCCTGGACCTTGACACTCTCCATGCCTTCCCTGGGATCCAGGCTATTCTGTCACTGTCTTTGTCCTCCAGGGAGTTTTCTAAGAGTTTGAGAAAACTACACTTGCCCCTGATCCAAGTCTGAATGTGTTGGTCGTTGTTTATAAAAAGAGGAAACAACACTTCTCTGGGGCTTACTCTGCTGCAGGTGCTGTGCTTCCCATGTTGGTGTTTAATTTAATCCCCACAACCCTTGGTGTCACAAGTGGTGTAATGGGCTCTGGGACTGTTTGAAGAGGGAGAACTAGGATTAAAGCTGGGTTCCTCAAACTCCAAGCCCAGTGCTTTGTCCCTCATGTTTTCATGGAGCATCTATGTCAAGGATGGCAAAGAGATTTTATCTCACGTGTCAGTTCTGACTGACTTAGTTACTGCCTGCAGTGCTGTGGTGAGAATGATTACGAGGCCACATCTGTGCTCAATGGGAGAGAGTATCATGATAAATTAGAGATGTCTGGCATGGGGAGAGCAGGAGGGAGTGACAGGCAGTACATGTGCCACATATTTGCTGCCCTTGGTCAAAGCCATTTCTGTGGCAGCCACATGGGCTTAGTGACAGGCACCATTGCAACTAGGACTTCTCTGCTTCACATCACTCTCCTGCCACATGGAGGAGCGTGCCTCTTCTCAACCAGAATTCAAGTCTCAGCGTTGCTACTTATCTGCCGTATGATCTCAGGCAAGTTACTGCATCCCTTTGAGCCTGAGTTGCTTTGTCAGGAAAATACAACATAGTGTTGTACTTACTTATAAAGTAGGTTTCAGTAAGTCTGACTTGGCGTAATGCTTGTAGAGCCCCTAGTACAATGCCTTATACACAATAGGCATTTGACAAATAGTAGTAGCAATAAGTTGTTGTTGGCTATCATACTATCAAGGCCGGTCGCCCACAGTGTTGCACCAGCTTCTGGTTTCTAGGACCTGCCAAGGGAAGAAATGCCCAGGCCTCCCAGCTAGCCCAGACACTCATTCAAGGGCCATTATGTCTGTGATTGTCAGTACTGTTTACCATGAAGTCCCATTACTCTCCACTCTATTGTTAGACATCTCAAATCCTCCCCAGGGGCTCCCCCTCCTTAACGTGATTACCTGTCTTGAGTGTTTCATTAAGCTCTTTTTCATAGAGAGGCTGATAAATATCTGGTAGAACATGGAAGCTCATTATCATCTTAATTGGAGAAGATGGCCTGATAAATAACATACGTAATTTAATTGCCAAGGTAAACCCCATAAAAGTTCATGAGAAATCAAAAACCCATAATCAAAGTTTTGAAATTTCTGGACAGGTAATTCCCAGGTTTGGACGCAATAGGGGTCAGGTTACTGCAGCACAGCAGGCTGCTGACTTTTCCCTGCTCTGGACAAGATCAGAGCCATCGCCTTTTCCAGTAGAGGAGAACGTGGCTCATGGATCCAGTATTTTCTTTAGACATGTATTCATTCTGTTAAGCGTTTCTTAAGGGTCTGGTTCTTTTCTAGTGAGTTAGGGCTGCCTCATCGTCTAAGGACATCTGTTGTTTTCCCCACATGATGAGAGTCCCAGGAACTAACTCTTCTGGCTTTAGATTTCCTCTTTCCAGAAATACCTGGGACCTTCTTTCCCCCACTGACCCAGCCATGCCTCACATCCACGCTCCTTCCTCCAATGTATCTCTCCTCTTCCACTGCCTAGGGCTTCCTCCACCACAATGCCAGATCCCATGGTTTCCCATAGAACCAACTTTTCAGTAAACAGAATTTCCTGTTCCCTCAGACTCTTCAACTGAATGGCTCTTCTCTTTCTAGCTTAACTGAAACTTGGCTTTTTCCTCCAAATTTTGTTTTCCCTGCAGGCTTATCGATTAGGAATTGCTCTTTCTTCCACAACCCACAAATGTCTCCATCAGGAGCCAGAGATGACATCCTCAGGCTCCCTAATGCAGCTTTCACAAATTTCGCCTCTACTTCCACGTAAAGTAAGGCCCGGGTCCCTCCCTCACTCCATCCCTATCTTCTCCAGGTCCCCTGGAGACAACCTCCCTCACAGTCTCCTACAACCCAGCCCTGCTGGAACCCTGGGGATTTCCTCATCTGCGTGAACCACCCATCCAAGCCCTGGGCCGCCCAGTGCCTCGACGGCCTTAGCCCTGACTACCTTCACCTCCTCTCAAGTTCAACTGTTTACAGCTACAGCCTGAGTCTGGTCAGCAGCTTGGATTGTGCCACTGCAAAAAGTTCAGATCCAAACGCCTCCCTGTCTGCCTTCAACCTCTTATCTTACCATCTCCAGTTCAGGCACTTGGACCCATCTCAGCCCCAGCCTCACCAGCACCTCTTGTTCCCTACACTCACTCACCCTGTCAGCCTCCACTTTCTTTCCATTCTTCTCTGTCTAGCCTGGACCACATGGTTTATTAGTTGAGCTACTCTATTGCCAATATTTTATTCTCTTGCCATTCTCAATCCTCAAGTAACCCACCTCATCAACTGGCTCCATATTTCCTCCCTCTCTCTCTCTCTCTCTCTCTCTCTCTGGCATGCAAACCTCTCTATTCTTAGCTCACAATTCTTTCTTCCCATCTTTGCTATGGTCCCCTGTAGGCAAAGCACTTTTCCCTGCCTGATTGATGTTCACATTGAGACTGCCACGTGACCGGTTTTGCACAGTGGAATGTGGGCAGAAGTGATAGTGTGTCTGCTCTGAACCAAGGCCTTAAGAGCCTTGCTTGTTTCTGATCCTCTCTCTTCAGCCTCTGACAACATGATGAGAAAAACATGCTCGGCTAGCTCACTGGCCCAAGGATGGAAGGCACATGGAAGAGCCCTAGATATGCAGACCTGCAACACAGTGCAGAACCACCCTGCAGACACATGAGTGAGTCAAATAAATGTTTATTCTTACCATAAGCCACTGGGGCTGGGGCTCGCTTACTCCGCAGCATTATTGCATTATTAGTATGGACTAATACAGCCTCCGATATCTTAATCTCCTTCTTTCCTTCCAGATAGTCCCCATCAGTATTTAAATATGTCTAAGTCTCTTCCATCTTACAAAGCAAACCCTGCATCCCCGCTTGTCCTCTTCTAGCTATTGCCCTGCTCACCCATACTCTTCTCAAGTAAGATTCTAGGAAGAAGTGTCTCTTCTCATTGTGCCTCATTCTTGCTTCATCTTACTGTTGTCTGGCTTTGCTCCACTACTTCCCTGAAACTGCTCTTGCCAGGGTCACTATTTTTTCAGCAGTGTTTACTGAGCACCTACACTGTGCTCTGGCTGGACACTGAGGATGCAAATATGAAAAGATAAGCAAGAGTTCTGTCAGCCCATGGAGCTCATGGCCCAGGGGCACCTAGACAGGCAATCAGACAATTACAAGCTAGCGTGCTGAGAGCGGTACTGAGACAAAGAGTGCACGTGTCAAATCAAAACTGCAGTGAGGTATCACCTCACACCAGTCAGAATGGCCATTACTAAAACATCGACAAATAACAAATGCTGGAAAGGGTGTGGAGAAAAGGGAACCCTCCTACACTCTTGGTGGGAGTGTAAGTTGGTGCAGCCACTGTGGAAAACAGTATGGAGTTTCCTCAGAAAACTAAAAATAGAATTACCATATGATTCAGCAATTTCACTCCTGGACATATATCTGGACAAAACCAAAATTCAAAAAGGTACATGCACTCCTAAATTCATAGCAGCACTATTCACAATAGCCAAGACACGGAAGCAACCTAAATGTCCATTGACAGATGACTTGATAAAGAATATGTGGTACATTTATACAATGGAATACTACTCAGCCATAAAAAAAGAATGAAATAATGCCATTTGCAGCAACATGGATGCAACTAGAGATTATCATACTAAGTAAAGTAAGTCAGAAAGAGAAAGATAAATACCATATGATATCACTTATATGTGGGATCTAAAATATGACACAAATGAACCTATCTATGAAACAGAATCAGGGACATAAAGAACAGATTGGTGGTTGCCAAGGGGGAGGGGGTTGGGGGAGGGATGGAGTGGGAGGTTGGGGTTAGCAGATGTAAACTTTTATATATAGAATGGATAAACAAGGTCCTACTTTATAACACAGAGAACTATATTCAACATTCTATGATAAACCATAATGGAAAAGAATATTTTAAAAAGAATGTGTATATATATATATGTGTGTGTGTGTGTGTGTATATATATATATATATATATATATATATAACTGAACCACTTTGCTCTACAACAGTAATTAACACAACATTGTAAATCAACTATACTTCAATTTAATAAAAAAAAAGGAGTGCACATGGGAGGGCACAAACACAGGATGGGAGGTCAGAGAAGTATCCTTGGAGTAGGGGACATCAAATTTGAGAAATAAAGAAAGGGAGGACTTAGCCAGGCAAAGAAGGGAAGAAAGTTCCAACTAAAGTAGAAAAAAATGATATTTTTGAAGACACAAATCCCATTAAATCACTGCCTTCCTTAGAGCCTTCAAAAGTTCCTCCTTGTACTCATGCCGCTGCAGGAGGGCAAGTTCTTGTTCACCATTTTATCCCCACTAGGCTCACAGTAGGAATTTGATAACTATTTCATAACACAAAATAGTTAAATTACAAAATACAAAAGAGGTAATATATTCACAGGTGAAACATGAGAAGCACAAAGCAGAATGTTATTTGCTGGATTCCCTGGAAGACTATTATTGATTACTGAGTGTTATAACAAAACGAGCATTTGCATAATGTTTAGTTTAATGTTGGTTGCACAATTGGTGCTTAATAAATGCTTGTTGAATACATGTAGTGTTTGGTAATTTAAGGGACTTAAAAATTATATTATGTTGTAATTCTCACATCATCTCTGAAAAAAAATGTCACGGAGAAAATTTCTCAAATGTTAAGTCAATTTCCCAAGATCACTCAACTAGGAAGTAGTGAAGTCGCAATTGGATCTTAGGGCTTCCAGTGGCAAAATCTACACTCTTTCCATGAAGCACGTAGACTCCAGACACACGTAAATTGTAGCATCGGGCAGGCTGTCTCACAGCTGAGACTTGAGCTAGACTGTGACAGATCAGTAGCATTTGGTTAGACCATGAGAGGTGCAGAGAAGGAATTCTTGGTGAGAGGACCAGCATGAACACAGGAATAAGGAAGGGGAAAACATTCTTTCAAGGGACAGTGAGGAGACTGGTCAGCTTGAGGCAGAGGGACCACATGGCTGGAGCAGGGCCACATCCAAGGATCAGAATGAACTCAAAGTCCTGACTCTAAAGAGCTCCTCTTTCACCCTAATAATTGAGCATCAAATGGTTTCTGACTACAGGCATTAGGGCAAAAAGGAATCATGATAACTAACACAAGAATTGTTATCCAAGCGGAGAAAGCACACCACAAGCTCATCTATGCTCAATTGTACAAGCCTCCATAGGACACTGATATATATTCATTGTGCTAGATGTGTGTGCAAGTACCAAAGTGGGCCCCCCTGGTAGGATCAGCAGCAGATGCCTATTTCTTAGACAAAGCTGTATGACTCACTGGAATTCATAGGACTTAAATAGACTTTATCTGCTTGCAAATCTTTCAATGGGTATAAAGTTTCAGTTATACAATATGAATAAGTTCTAGAGATTCGCTGTACAACATAGTGCCTATATTTAAAAATACTGTGCACTTAAAATTTGGTTAAGAAGGTAGATTCCATGTTAAGTGTTATTAACGCACAGGCACACACACAAACCACAAAGAGGCACAAGGAAACTTTTGGAGGTGATACATTTGTCTATTACCTTGATTGAGGTAGCTGGTTTCCCAGGTATATGCATAAGTCCAAACTCATCAAATTATATACATTAAATATGTGTGGGGTTTTTTGGTATATAAATTATACCTCAACAAAGCTGTCCAAAAAAATTAAAAGAAGCCTCTGAGATGAAACTAGAGAATGTAGCTTTGTTATACAAGGACCAGGAAGGAAGTGGTACCAGAATTGGTGATGTCCTGGGGTCAGGCAGTGCTGCATGGAGCTGGGAGTGGCAGCACGCATGGAGGGGGACAGTCTGAACGCCCTTGCAGAGTCAGTTGAAGCCCATAAGTGTTAAAATTGATATTCCATGTCAGTTGCCTTTTATACGACTTCCCCTTCTCAACTTAGAATAATTTCTTCACACTTAACAGGAAGCTCAAGATTTTCCTGGCATCAAATTTTTTCAGCTTACATTTCAGTGATTTTGTGTCTTATAACTTTCACTTCCTTATTACCCAAGCAATACTTGTTTACAGATAAACTACTGTAGAAACTACAGTTGAACAAAAAGGAAGGAATGAAATTTACCCACAATCCCAGCACCCAGAGATAAGTGTTAATAACTAATATATTTTCTCCAGGATCTTTGTATAATTTTAAACATAAAAATAAGACCATACTATACATACAGTCTTATATCCTGATTTTTTATTTGACAATATAACATTGAACATCTTTCTGTGCCAATAAATATTCTTCCACAGCCTCTTTTGTAGCTGTGCAGTGTTCTGTTGTACTGGTGTTACTGGGAACCTATTAATTGACATCTAAGTTGTCTCCAAGCTTCAGCTATAATAAGCATCACATGCTTTGGTGAGCTTTTGCATGCACCCTCAATTATTTCCTTAGGGTCCCTTGCCTCCCTTTCCATCCTCCGCATTTTCATCCTCTCACTCTTGCTTCTCTGGCCAAACCAAACTTCCTTAGGCGCCTGAACTATGCTATGCTCTCTCTGCCTCTGCGATCTTGTACATACCCTTCCTGCCTAGAACATTCTTTCTTCACCTGGGATCCCATGCCTAGCTCACCCTATTCATCTTTCACACATCACTTCCTCAGATGAACCTCCCTGACACTCTGCCATCACCATTATCATCACAGACGGATATCCCTCCCATGGTGGCCACCATCACCTGCCCTTCATTCTGCTAGAACATGATTGATGCTGTATTGTAACATCCTGTTTCTCTGTCTCCCCTTCAGTGAACTGTAAGGTCTGTAAGGATAGTGATCACGTCCATCTTGTCCAACGTACCGGAACAGTGTCCAGGACAAATTTGGTACTCCATAAAAATCTGTTGAATACATAAATATATTCCGAAGAATAAAACTGCTGGGTCAAAGATATGCACTTTTTTAAGGCTTATGACACATATTTCCAAATCATCCCCCCAAAAGACCTCCCCAGTTTATCTTAATTCCCATAGTGTGTGAATGTGTTCATTTCTTCATGTCCTGGTTAGCCTTGCAAAAATTTCTGAAACTCATTTCCCTCCACAGGGCTTTATTTAGGGAGCACTGACTGGAATGATGTGCAGTGGGTTACTGAAGAGTCTCAACTCAGTGGGGTATAAATGTGAAAGTTAATGTTTTCCAGTCACTGCTTTCTGCTGTGTTCTGTTGAATCCCTTTTCCTCATCACTTAATGATATTTTGGGCAGAAAGTGAATGTTCCTGTCGTTTTCAGTTATTAAAAACTCAGTCCAGGTTAAAACTCCCAGTTTGTATCTGATTCAAAGCTCTTCCTCTTTGTCAAAACCCAGAAAGATTTTGGCCTTAGGGACCCAGAAGAAGGAGCAGTGTGGTCTGTTCTTTCCCCTCTGCTCCTCCTCCACCTTCTCCTGGGTCTTACTCTCTAGGCTTAGGGACAGGAAGGAGGGATGGGGAAGCAGGAGGCTTCACAGCATGACTGAGGACCAGTGGTGGTGAAGAGGCATCTTCAATCTTGGCCTGGTTCAGTCTGATCCCATGTGAGGCTAGTAGATTCTACATTGAAGGTGGGGTGGTGTTTTGGAGTAACGCTCAACTCAACCTGGATCTCCTCTCATATGATAGCTCACTCAGAGTGAAGGGGGCAAAGTCTTCCTTCAGTCCGGGTTATGGTCCCCAACCTTCTCTGGATGGAGGTTCTCCTCACTTGTCACAGCAACTGCCTGGGCAGCCCACAGCTCCTGACCCTTCTCATTCTATGCTCCTGCAGGTGGAACAACAGGAAAGGCTGTGGACTTCTTTTGTGTTCTCCAAGGACAAGGGGATGTGGGTTCCTCCAGTTCTTCCTTCCCAGGCCTTCTGCAGTCCCCTGTCCCTCTGCTGGCATTAGGCCACCTCCACAGGCCCCTCACAAAAACCTGTAGACCAGAAGTAGCCAGTTGTCTCTGTGATCACATATGTCTTCCCATGGGAAGAAAAGGGAATCTCCCCTCATCACGAATGCTGTAAGGTTGGCAGGTCTGATGCCATCTCCCCACATTCCCTGATCCTCTTTTCATATAAACCAGGGTGGAAGAATAAAGGCCAGGATTGGGTGTGGATTGAAGGTGGCAGGCCAATTCTGCAACCTGTTTTCAAACCACCTTGTCATTGCCAGGATGCATGGGTTCTGCTCCTGGGCAACACTTTTTAGAATGCAGAGCTCCTCAGTGCTTCTTGTCAACTGCTTTGGTTTGGAGATTGGCCACAATTCTGGGACAGCAGACGACACCCTCCCCCCCAAATCATCTTGTTGTAGGTGTACAACTCATGGTCCTCAACAGTATTTTTATAATAACTGCAGAACCAGATTGCACATGGCTATTCCTTGTAGCAGCACTGGGTAAAAGCTAAGGGTGAGACGAGGCAATTTGGAAAATTGTCACATAAAGCAAGAGAGACAGAGCTCAGAGCCCTGTGATGTGAGAGTTGGAGTGGACAAATGTTGGACAATGAAGAGAGTAGGCACTCTTATGCCTCCAGGAACCTTTAGGGTCAGGAGACCTCTCTGTCCAGTCTTGTCCATTGTCAGGGGGTAATCAGACATCTCATGCAAAGCAGAGAGTTGGGGAGAAGCGGGTCCCAGTGAAACCCTCTCACCCTGCTTCAATTCTCCAAATGTAAAAGTCAAGTCCAACTGAGCTGATGCTCTGGTCAGAGCCCCTCCCTGCCTACTGGCACTGACCATAATAAACTGTATGGTCACTTCCCAGAGTCTGAGCTATTACAGGCTGACTGGGTATGTGTAGAGGTGGCCATGGGATGGGAGAGGGTGGCCAGGGGTTGTTTACAGTCCCCCAGCATCCATGAGAAAAGGCATCTTGGATAGGATCTCAATGAATCAATCATGGCGAGAACAGCCCTCTTCCCTCCAAGCTCTCTGGTACAGTCGATTGAAATAAGGTCCTCAATATTGCAATTACAGTCAGGGTGTTGGGTGCCTTGGGATTCATTAGTCTTGACTTCAGCAGCATTGATTTCTTGTTTAGTAATTAGCTTACCAGAGCCTCTGATGGCATAATTGCTCTATTTACATAATTAAGACATAAATCTTGAGGCTGGATCATAGCCAGGACACTAAGGACACTGGACACTAAGGGCAGCTGGTGCTTGACTTCTTGTAGCCCCAATTCCACACTCTCAGCAGCTGTTGCCATTTGCTTCAGTGACGTCAATGGGCTGAGAAATTGTCCTTAGAAACACATTTTTGAAGGTTCATGCAAGGAGATAAACTTACTTAAACTAGGCTTACAGAGAGATTGTGATGGTTTTAAAATACACTTGCAACTTCTTTGACACTTGTTCCTTCAAAGGGTGGAGTCTAACTCCCCATACATTCAATGTGGGCCAGAGTCAGTGATGCTTTTCTAAGGAATAGAGTACGGCAGAAGTAATGGTGTGTGATTTCCAAAGTTCTTTCAAAAGCCACTGCTGCTTCTCTCTTTCTCTCTCTCTCTCTCTCAGATAGCTTGTTCTGGGGAACTCCACTGCCATGTTGTTATGATACTCAAGCAGGGTGTGGAGAGCCCATATTGGGGAAGAAACTGAGGCCACCTGTTAAGGACTGACATCAACTTGTCAGCTACATGAGTGAGCCATCTTGAAAATATTGCTCCAGCCTCAGACAAGCCTTCAAATGTTGCAGTCCTGGCTGACATCTTGATGACCATCTCATGAGAGAGCCCAAGTGAGAATCACTCAACTAAGCCACTGACAACTTCTGAGTCACAGAAACGGTGAGGATAATAATTGTCTATTATTGTTTTAAACCATCAAGTTTTGGAGTCATTTGTTACTCACCATAAATAACTAATACAGAGGGCATTTCTCTCTCCAATGCTATTTCTTCAGGAAAGAAATGGCCCGATGTCAAGACCAAGACAACTAAAAATGTTCATACTTTGTGACCCAGCAACTCCCCTTATAAGCATTTATCTTATAAAGATGTTTAAAATGTATCTTATAAAGATGTTTAAAATGTAAAGATGCACAAACTTGCAAAATACTTGTATAAATGTGTTCATTGCAGCATCCTTTGTAATAGTGAAAACTGAAAGCAATTAACATTTCCATCAATAAAGTTCAATTAAATTATGGAGTAAAGCTGAAAAATTCTATGTAAGCCTTAAAGAAATTGAATTAGTAGTAAAAAAATATATTTCTGAGTATAAAACTCCAAGTCCAGATGGTTTCACCAGTAAGTCTCCCAGCAATTTATGGAAGAAATACTTGAATCTTTATACAATCATGAGAAATTAAAAAATAAGAAAACACATTCCAACTTAAGCATAACCTGGATACCAAACCTGGCAGAAATATTAAAAGAACTGAAAATTATAAGCAAATTTCACTCTTGAACATAGATGCAATCATTTTCAAAAAAATTTTAGAAAGAAAATCCAACCATTTATAGAAGGATATAAAACATGAGTAAGTTGGATAAAATGCAAAGCTGATTCAATATTAGAAAAATCAGTCAAGGTAATTTACCTTATTAATAGGATAAGGAAAAAAAATATATGATTATCCCAATTGATGTGGGAAAATCTTTTGATAAAATGCAACATTCATTTATAATTTTAAGGAAGAATCACTTAGCTGAATAGAAATAGAAAGGGTGCTTTCTTTTTATTATTATTATTACTATTTAACTATTAGTATTACTAATACTAATTACTATTAGTATTACTATTACTATTTAACAGGTGCTTGCAGTTTATTGACATTTTTGGAAAAAAATAAGAATCAAACATTTATTACAATTTAAAACTGAGTTATATTATATATATAATATATCCAGAGAAAACTATAATTCAAAAAGATACATGCATCCCAATGTTCACAGCAGCACTATTTACAATAGCCAAGACATGGTAGGAACCTAAATGTCCGTCAACAGATGAATGGATAAAGAAGATGTGGTATATTTATACAATGGAATACTACCCAGCTATAAAAAAGAATGAAATAATGCCATTTGCAGCAAATGGATGGACCTAGAGATTGTCCTTCTAAGTGAAGTAAATCAGACCGTGAAAGAAAAATATAATATAATATCACTTATATGTGGAATCTAAAATATGATATAAATGAACTTATTTACAAAACAGAAACAGACTCACAGACATAGAAAACAAACTTAGGGTTACCAAAGAAGAAAGGGGGGGTGTACATTAGGAGTTTGAGATTAGCAGATACACAGTACTATATAAAATAGAAAAAAAACAAGGTCCTACTGTATAGCTCAGGGAACTCTATTCAATATCTTGTAATAAACTATAATGGAAAAGAATATATATATATATATGTACACACACACATATACACACACATATCTATATATATCTGAATGACTTTGCCATACACCAGAAACTACCACAACATTGTAAATCAGCTATACTTCAATTTTAAAAAGTAAATTAAAAAAAGATTAAAATGAGTTCTTATAAATCTCAACTTGACCAGATATAAAACCATTTTAAAACCTCTAAAGATATACTGAGAAAAAACAGGCTTTAAAAAAACCCACATTTGTCATTAACCAGAAAGAGACATCTTTAGATAAACATAAGAAAAGCCATAAGCTGCACAGATATTGCAGATGGTTCTAGCTATCCAGTCAACAGGCAAAGAGCAAGCACTCACGGTCTTCTCCCATTTTCGCTCATTCTTATTGCTGGAACTTCATACTCATTTCCTCTCCTCGGATGACTAAATCTGGTAATGGTAGAGATGGCAAGCCCCGTTTACCCAGCCATGGCCTGCTCGGCCTCAGGAGCAGTCCAACTCTCAGCTGCTTTGGGTTCTTTGCCACCTTGCGGTAGTGGGTTTTCTGGGCGTCTTCTGTGGAATAGATGTTGAGGTGTCTGCTGACCTGGGGTCTCCTCTTCTTGATTTCCTTTATCTTCTTCATTGCTATCCTCTGTAGGCTGTCTTCTGCGAGAAGAGCCCCTGCAGAATCACCGTCAATAACCTGATACGTGTTCTGTCTCACGGGTCTACCTTGTTCTCCTACACTCTAGTTCTCAGCACCCTCCTCCCTTCTCCCTGCACAGGGCTACTGTATGGGGTGCCCATAGGGTCTCTGTAGGGTGCCTGCGGTAGGGATGGTGCTGCTGGGCCCGGCCTTCCGGAGCCCTCTTCAATCCCTTTCTTTCCACTCTCACTCTTCTGAAAATTCTGCTGGTAATCATGTGGCGGACCCCTACCACACGTGTAGGGTCTATAAGCACTGTTTACGCTCTGCTACTGCCTTGCTCTGGAACTCCACCAGGACCTGTAACATCTGCTGCTTCTGCATCCTTTTCCCCTTCAACAACATCAAACTCCAGTCTCTCCACATCTTACACTGCAAAGGTAATTCCTGGGATTTCCTTTCTGGCATTCTGGTGTGCAAAAACATCTTCCTGTTGATGAAACCATATCTGTTTCTTATATTGAGCTTTTTTTACTTTTCCCAAAACCCTCATTGTGATGACTTTCTTGGTGCCTCCTAGATGAGGCTGCTGGGGCCACTGCTCCCTTCACCCACTGCTCCCGGTGCGGGGTTTGGTATGGGCATCACTGAGAGCCAGACTGTGCGGTGCTGGGTCTCGCCTGGCTGCTCGTGGGTGTGGTGATGGTGACTGGGTCCAGCTGTAGCAGCTGTGGCTCCTCCGGAGTGTGATAGTAACTAAGATGGTGGTGGCAGTGGTGCAGCTCAGGACTCTCTGAACAGGACATCCTTCCTGATGTGGTAGAGAATATCTATAAAATGACAAAAAAGAAAATGATGCTTGATATAACAATTGCAGTCTGACATTGTAGTAGAGATCCTCCCCAGTGCATTAAGGTAAGAAAAATAAATGCAAGGTACAAAGATCATAAATGAAGAAATAAGACTGCCACAGTTCACTGGTGAAATTATTGTGTACCTAGAAAATCTGGAAAAATCTACAATTAAACTATTAGCATTAATAAGAAACTTTAGGGCTTCCCTGGTGGCACGTTGGTTGAGAATCTGCCTGCCAATGCAGGGGACACGGGTTCGAACCCTGGTCTGGGAAGATCGCACATGCCATGGAGCAACTAGGCCTGTGAGCCACAACTACTGAGCCTGCGCATCTGGAGCCTGTGCTCTGCAACACGAGAGGCCACGATAGTAAGAGGCCCGTGCACCGCGATGAAGAGTGGCCCCTGCTTGCCACAACTAGAGAAAGCCCTCTCACAGAAACGAAGACCCAACACAGCCAAAAATTAATTAATTAATTACTAATTAAAAAAAGAAACTTTAGTACATTAGCTGGGTACAAAGCTAATATTTTTTTAAACAATGATATTCTTGTGTATCAGCCACTAAGAGAAAATTTGTGAAAGATCCTTTTTATTACAGCATCAAAAAATATCAAGTACCTAGGAATCCTGCTATCTTCCATCAAGCCAGATGTTAAAGAGTTTTGCAAAAATGTAAAACAATGTCAGCAATCTCTGTGCATTGAATCTTTGAATAAACTTTGGGAGAATTAACATCTTTACAATATTGAGCCTTCTAATGAATGTGGTATATTTCTCCATCTATTTGTCTTATTCAATGTCCTTCTATGAAGTTACAGAGTTTTCCTTGTAGAAGTTTTGCCCTTTTTAAAAATTTCCTATATACTTGATATTTTTTCAATGCTACACAGAATATTAGAAAGATATTTACTCAAGAATCAAGGTTTAATACAATTAGTAATTTTTCCTACTTATACAGGGCATTCTTCAAGGGAACTGGCTTTTTTTTTCAACTGTGGTAGCTTGTGATGAATAATACAATGACTACTAGTGCAGTATAGTGCCACTACCTTGATTCATGTTAAGTAGTTCTACCACCATTGCTTTTGTACTATTGGTGCAAATGTAAACTCAGTGAGAAAAAGCAAATCACATCTTATAAAAAGTTATGACCTCATGAACCCCTGAAAAGGTCTTAGAGCACCCTAGGAGTAGCAGACTGCCCTGCTGTAGAAAAATGCCTGCTCATGCGCACCAGGAAACACCTATAGGAATATTTGCAGAGAATTGTTTACAGTGGCCCCAAATTGGAAATAACCCCAAAGTCTTTCAACTGTATAATGAATAAATTATACTCATCAATGGAATACTATATAGCATGAAAATGAAATAGCTACAGTTACCTGAAAAAGTATGCAATGATACCATGCCCAAGGCAGCTAAACTAGTGGCATCTGGAGGGCACATTAGAGATTTCAGAGATTGTGAGGAGAGAGAGTGGCCTTTATTATCCTTAGATCCAAGCAAGAGCCAAGGTTCCAGAGGAATAGATTTTCATTTCCTCAGGCCTGGGAAGAAGTTGGGTATTTTTGTGGTTTTTGGAAAAGTGGGGGGAGCTTAGCCAGCAGAAGGCTGTGAACTGCTTGAAGAGAGGCTTTTTTTAAATTAATTTTTATTAGAGTATAGTTGATTTACAATGTTGTGTTAGTTTCTGCTGTACAGCAAAGTGAATCAGTTATATGTATACATATATCCACTCTTTTTAAGATTCCTTTCTCATATAGGTCATTACAGAGTATTGAGTAGAGTTCCCTGTACTAACAGTTGGTCCTTATTAGTTATCTATTTCATATTTGTAGTGCGTATATGTCAATCCCAATCTCCCTATTTATCCCAGATGTAGAAAACAAATTTATGGTTATCAAGGGAGAAAGGGGGATAAAGAGAGGCTTTAACTGCCTGCATTGTGCGATTCTAGAAAGGAGGATCTGCCTGATCCTGCTACTTATAGTGGTCCAGGAAGGGAACTGCACAGGTGGAATTTCTCCAAGTACCTTCTGTTGGTAGACCTAAGAGCAGGGAAATATTCTTCTAGAAAATCAACAGACGGGTGATAGTTGCCAGTTCAATCATCTCTTGTTCAGAAAAGCAAAAATCATTGTATGTTCTATCACCTGTCATTCTGACACCGCTAGAAGAAATGCAAACAACCTGCTCTATATGGGGCTGAAGGGATCACAAACCATAAAAAGGCAAAGCAAAATTACAAATCACTTCAGGGAACTCTGGAATCTTACGGTGGAATGACTAAATAGGAGGTGTAGAGCAGGTGGTTCCCACTGAAGGAGGGCTGTTGGAAGAGCATATGAGAATATTAATTTTAAAAGCTGGTGAGGACTCTCAAAAAAGATGCAGTTTCAGCACCAAGGGACTTTCAGAAGCTGAAAACAAAACAAAACCTCTATATTTAATAGATAAAATAGGTAAACTGAGAAACAAGATAGTTACAATTGAGAATCACATTGGAGATCTAGAAAATCAAGAGAAATGCCTCATAAAAGCAAGCCAAGGCACAAAACAAAATAAAAAAAGGAAAAGATAATCAAATTGGATAAAGAGCCAAGAAACCTAATAAGCGAAGAATAGGATATCTGGAAGGAAAGAGGGGGAACAAATGGAAAACACTGTTTCTCCTGAGTTCCAGATAGACTTGAAATTGAAGATTGAAATGACATTTAAAAAAAAACTAAGTGAGAACTGATGAAAATAAACACACACCTAGAAATATCTAGTGAAATTCCTAAATTATTATATTGAATCTTTTCAAAGGGTAAAGACAAAAATATTGAAAGCTGTCAAACAGAAAGCAGGGGGAAGGGAGAAGAAGGAAACACACATGAAAGAGAATCAGACTAACCTTGGATTTCTCATCTGCAACGCTGCAATTAGAAGGCAGCAGAATTATATCAATAGCTATAATATAGACCACTAGGGCTCATCTTGGGAGAAAGGCTGTGCAAGATTATGGCAATAATGGGAACAGAATTTTCATGTAATAGAAGTGATCAGTGTAATTCTTACTGTTAGAAGTGGGAAGATAATCAACAAGATAATCAGAAAGCATAATAAAACATCACAATTAATGAGAGGAAAAAGAGAATAAGCAGAAATTACACCAAGGAAAATATAGTGGCTATCTCTTTTTTAATTGAAGTACAGTTGATTTACAATATTATATTAGTTTCAGGTGTACAACATAGTGATTCAATATTTTTATAGATTATACTCCATTTAAAATTATAAAATACTGGTTATATTCCATGCGCTATACAATATATTCTGTAGCTTATTTATTTTATGCATAGTAGTTTGTACCTCTTTATCCCCTACCCCTATCTTGGTCCTCCTCCTTTCCCTCTCCCCACTGGTAGCCACTAGCTTGTTCTCTATATCCGTGAGTCTGTTTTTGTTTTGTTGTATTCATTATTTGATTATTTTTTAGATTCTATATATAGGTGACACCATACAGTATTTGTCTTTCTCTGTCTGACTTACTTCAGTAAGCATAATACCCTCCAGGTCCATCAGTGCTGTTGCAAATGGCAAATTTTCTTTTTTTGTGGCTGAGTAATATTCCATTAGATAGATAGATAGATAGATAGATAGATAGATAGATAGATAGATATACAGATCTAGATCTAGATCTATCACATCTTCTTTATCCATTCCTTCAGTTGCTTCCACATCTTGGCTATTGTAAATAATGCTGCTATGAACATTGGGGTACATGTATCTTTTCGAATTAGTGTTTTTATTTTCTTCAGATATGTACCCAGGAGTGGAATTTCTGGATCATATGGTAGTTCTATTTTAGTTTTTTGAGGAATTTCAATACTGTTTTCCATGGTAGCTGAACCAATTTACATACCCAGCCATAATGTACTAGGGTCCCCTTTTCTCCCCATCCTCATCAACATTTGTTACTTGTGGTCTTTTTAAAGATAGCCATTCTGACAGGTGTGAGGTGATATATTATTGTGGTTTGGATTTGCATGTGCCTGATGATTAGCAAAGTTGAGCATCTTTTCATCTGCCTGTTTGGCCATCTATATGTCTTCTTTGGAAAAATATCTGTTCGGGTCTTCTCATACAGACTGTGTGTTTTGGAAACATTTTTTTTTTTTTACTTAGTATTGATTAATTAATTCGATGTTGATATGTTACACTTAAGCTAAAAAAACAAATTCTACTTATTTTTAGACAAAATTGTTCTTCTCTATAGACTTTCTCCATAGAGTTCTGTATACGCTATCCTATATAAAAGTGAAAATGAAGGTTATCTTGAACTCAAGGTGGTAATAACTTGTCTCAGTATATTTTCATCAGTTGCTTCCCATCTTAATTTAGATTGATATTGATTCAAGAAGATTTTATTTAGAAACATTTTCAAAGATGATGATTAATCCATATGTTTTCACTTTCTTTTTTTTTAAGTTTTCAATAGTATTTTTTTAACATCTTTATTGGAGTATAATTGCCTTACAGTGGTGTGTTAGTTTCTGCTTTATAACAAAGTGAATCAGTTATACATATACATATGTCCCCATATCTCTTCCCTCTTGCGTCTCCCTCCGTCCCAAACCTCCCTATCCCACCCCTCTAGGTGGTCACAAAGCCCCGAGCTGATCTCCCTGTGCTATGCGGCTGCTTCCCACTAGCTATCTACCTTATATTTGGTAGTGTATATATATCCATGCCACTCTCTCACTTTGTCACAGCTTACCCTTCCCCCTCCTCATATCCTCAAGTCCACTCTCTAGTAGGTCTGTGTCTTTATTCCCGTCTTGCCCCTAGGTTCTTCATGACCTTTTTCTTTCTTTCTTTCTTAGATTCCATATATATGTGTTAGCATATGGTATTTGTTTTTCTCTTTCTGACTTACTTCACTCTGTATGACAGACTCTAGGTCCATCCACCTCACTACAAATAACTCAATTTCGTTTCTTTTTATGGCTGAGTAATATTCCATTTTATATATATATGCCACATCTTCTTTATCCACTCATCTGTCGATGGACAATTTCTTACTGCCTTTAGAATTCTTTATTTATCTTTAACTTCTGCCATTTTAATTACGATATGTCTTGGGTTCATCTTGTTTGGAACTCTCTGTGGTTCCTGTATCTGGATATCTGTTTCCTTCCTCAGATTCAGGAACTTTTCAGCCATAATTTCATCAAATACATTTTCAACCCCTTTCTCTCTCTCTTTTCCTTCTGAGACACCTGTAATGCAAATGTGAGTACATTTAATGTTGTTCCAGAGATTCCTTAACCTATTCTCATTCTCTTCATTTGTTTTTCTTTTTGCTGCTCTGCTGGGTGACTTCCATTATTCTAACTTCCAGATCACTTATGCATTCTTCTGTATCTCCAGTCTGCTGTTTATTTCCTCCTAGTGTGTTTTTCATTTCAGGTATTATATTTTTCAGCTCTGATTCATTCTTTTTCATATTTTCTAGTTCCCTGTTAAAATTATCACTGTGTTCATCTATTCTTTTCCTTAGTTCAATTAGCATTCTTATTGTTAATGCTTTGAAATCTTTATCTGGTAAATTATTTACCTCTGTTTCATTAGTTGTTTTATCAGGGTCTTTTTCTTGTTCTCTCATTTGGAACAAATTCCTCTGTGTTCTCATTTTGCTTAACTTTCTCTGTCTCTATTAAATTAGGTGAAACCATTATCTATCCTTGTCTTGAAGGGGTGTCCTTTTGTGGGAGCATCCCTATGTATGTGCACAGTGGCTTTAGTGGGAGAGCTGGATCTGAAGTGACCAAAGATCACATCTTCACCCAGGGTGTGCTGGCAGTTATCACTTTTTTGGGAGGTGTGGCTGGAGATGGAGGGGCTGGAGTCAGAGTCAAGTGTGAGCCAGAGCTTCTCCCTAGTGTGGAGCTGTGCTGAAGCCAGAGGTGCTTGAGTGGGTGCTCAGAGTGGGCTGGGACTCATGCTGGAGCAGTTATGAGAAACTGGCCAGATCCCTGAGCTGTTTCAGTCTCCTTCCTCCACCTCATCCCCAGAAGTAAGCAAGTATGTGTGCACTCTTCACAAGCAGAGTGTAGGTTTCCTACAGCCCCTCCTGTAAGTCCCTGGTTTGCAAACAAGCCAAAGGGACTTACCTTCCTGGTGTCAGACCTGAGCGCTGGGGTGCCCATTATGTGCTTCAAACAACTCACTCATTAGGGAAAATGTCTCAGCCCATGTAATCTCCCTCCTTCCACTGTGGACACAGGTCCTGACCTGAGATATATATATATATGAATGATAGATAGATAAACAGAATTAATATGCATATTAGTTCACGCAATTATGGAGGCTGGGAAGTCCCACGATCTGTCATCTGCAAGCTGGAGACCCAGGAAAGCCAGTGCTAAAATTCAGTCCAAGCTTGAAGGCCTGAGAACCAGGGGAACCAATGTTATAAATTGTAGTCAGAGGGCCAGAGAAGATGAGATGAGATGTCCAGTGAATTTGGACAAAAAAGGATGAATTCTTCCCTCCTCTGCCTGTTGTTCTATTCAGGCTCTCAACAGATTGGATAATGCCCCACACTAGGGATGGTAATCTACTTAGTCCACTGATTCAAACACTAATCTCATTCACAAACACCCTCACAGACACACCTAGAAGTAATGTTTAATCTGAGCACTCTATGGCCAATCAAATTGACACATAAAATTAATCATCACAGCAGCCAAATCATAAATTTTTAAGCCCCTCTAAAAATAAGAAATATTAATAAAAACAGTGGAAGGTTTTAATACATTTCTTGTAAATCTGACAAATCAAGTAGAGAAAAAGTAACAAGGATAAAAAGGATAACACCCTAGCAATATAACAACTAACTGAAAGTAAGGTACAATTTTGTGTTTATGATTTCAGATACAATTGTTACTTTCTTAAATAATGACTACATTTAAATTATAAATAGGAAATAATTGGAAAGAAAATATTATGTATCAAAACTTATCCAACAGGGCTAAATCTACTCACAGAAATTTTAATGGTCTTAAATTTCCCCTTTTATTATTAATTAAATTAAAAATAAATCAACTAAGTACTCAACTAATAAAATTAGAGGATATGATAACAAAATAAACCAAAAATGTGTAGAAAAATAATTAATAAAGATACATGTTTAAATTGATGTAACGGAAAACAACAACAAAAAATTAGGAGAGTAAACAAAGCCAAAAGCTATTTTCTGAGAAAAAAATTGTAAAAGAATCCCTGCATAGTTGATTAAAGACAAAAGAGAAAAAGCAAAAGTACACAATACTGGGGGAAAAAGAGGGATATAAATAACCACAAATATGCAATATATACAATAAATGAATATTATGTGCAGCATAGTTGAAACTCTAAAGGAAACTAATTTTTCTAGACAAATAGCACCTCCAAAACTGGCCCAAAGAAAGAAAGAAAATCTGGACAGACAATAACTGTCTAAGAAATTGGAAAGATAGCTAAAGATGTACCATTATAATTGACCTCATATTCAGATGTGTTTATAGGCAAGTTCTATCTAACCCTTAAAAAATTGATCATTTCTATGTTAGTTAAAATATTCCAGACCATTGAAAAAGTGGAAAGCTATCTAACTTATTTCATGAATAATAAAGCTGGTTGAACTTAATAGCAAAATCTCACATAGTGCAAAATATTAAAATATTGACTAATTTTACCATGAAGAAAGATATAAAGGTTATAAACATAATAATAGCAAATAAGATCTCTCAATGATATGAAAAGATTCAGTATAGCAAAACCAAGCAGGGACTATTCCAGCTATTCCAGGAATATTAATATAGGTTCAACATCAAGAAATCTATTAATTTATAACTTCAACCAATCAGAAGAGAAAAACCAAGTGGTTATAACAACAGATTTTGAAAAGGCATTTGATAAATATTCACATCTATTCCTAATTAAAGTGCTCAGTAAAATAGGAATAAAAGAACTCAACCGAATGTAATAAAGAATATTTTCCTGAAAGCAATAGCAAATTAGTAGTTATCTTATTGGATCTGGGGGAGGGAAAGAAATAGTCTAGAGAAGGAGCAGGTAGAGCCAACAATATTGCAGCCAACAGGTTGCAGTTCTTAAGTGGGTGGTGGGTTCACAGGTATTCATTTTATTATTATGCTTTTACATATATGTCATGCATTTCACATATTATTTTCTATATAATAAGGATATCTAAAACAATAATGAACTTTATACTAAACAGTGAAATTTTAAGCTTTTTCCATTAAAATCAGGAACAGGCAGGACTATCACCAAGATTAAGTATTATTTGGGAGAGTCTAGCTAATGTCTCCCAAATTAATTAATCCATATAAAAAGTAGAAGAGCCAAAATTATCTTTATTTGAAATTGTGATGCTCTTATAGCTTGAATGTTCAAGGGACCCCATTAAAAAAAATAAAAACTTCTATAATTGATAACTTGGTATGGTGATAGATAAAAGATAAATATATAAAAATCACTTTCCTTTTTTGTACTCAAAAATAATCAGTGAAAAATAAAAATGGAAAGAAAATCCCATTTCCAAAAGGGACAAAAACTGTAAAATATTGAGGAATACAATTTATAAGAAAAGCATAGAAACTTTAAAATACTAAACTCCAATGGCCATATAGGGAAACAGAAAAAGATGGAATATTTAACTATACAAAAAAAAATTTTTTAGTTCATGGCAAAAGACATCATAAGAAAATTGAAAAGAAAATAATATAGGGGAAATATTTAAAATTATATATTTAAGAGATAATACCTTTAATATACAAAGAGATCTTACAAATTGGTAAGACAGACCAACAGCCCAGTAGGCAAATGGGCAAATGATAGGAACTGATAATTCACAGAAGAGAAAATCCAAATGGCCAATAAACTTTCAATCTCATTGTGTTACGGAAATGCAAATTAAAGCAGGTATCAAATACCACTTCTACCCATTAGATCTGCAAAATATAAATTTAAATAATATTGGTTTCAAATAAACTGCCTGATTCAAATCTCAAGTTACTGCGTAAACATTGGCAAGTTTTAGCCTCTTTGTGCCTAAATATCTTCATCTTTAAGATAAGGGTAGTAATCATACCTACCTGGCAGGGTTGTTGTGAGAAAGAAATGAGCATTTAGATCAAGTAAAGCTTAGAACAGAGCCTTGCACAGAATAAGCAGCCAACATTAGCTCTCATTATAACTATTGTAACAAGTGGGCAGGTGGAGCAATGAGCCCTTAATTCATTGCTGGTGGGGCTATGAATTTCTACTACCATTTTAGAAAGTCAACTGGCAATATATTTTAAAATATAAAATATAAAAAACTATAAAAATATATAAAATATAAAAATATATAAAAAAGTATAAAATAAAAAATATTTTAAAATATACTTACATGGGCAGTGAGGGCAGGGGTTATCTGGAAAGGGACACAAAGGAAATTTCTGGAATGATGATAATGTTCTATATTTTGATAGAAATTTGGATTACACTAGTGCTTACATTTATCAAACCTCCAATGTATACTTAAGATTTGAGCATTTTAGTACATGTGAATTTTACATAAAACTATAAACAAATATAGAACTCAAGGATATGCTCGCTGAAGTATTTAGAAGGATATGGACAGACGTTTGAAATTTACTTTGAAACGTATCAAAAAATAAGTTGGTGTTATGGGTTGAATTTTGTCCCACCAAAATTCAGGTATTGAAGTCCTAACCTCCAGCACCTCAAAATGTAACCTTATTTGAAGATAGTGTCTTTACAGAGGTAACCAAATTAAAATGAGGTCAGTAGGTAACCAAATTAAAATGAGGTCGGTCATTCGGATGGGTCCTGATCCAATATGACTGATGTCTTTAAAAGAGGCAGGGCAGGGGTAGGGAGGATTTGTACTTGGAAACAGACCTGCATTGAGGGAAGGCAATGTGAAGAGATAACAGAGAGAAGATGGCCAAGGAGAGAGGTCTGGAACAGATTTTTCTCTCAGAGGAACCAACCCTGCCAACACCTTGATTTTAGACTTCCAGCTTCCAGAACTGTGAGACAATGAATTTCTGTTGTTTAAGCTACCCCATCTGTGGTACTTTACTAGCACAGGCCTGGGATACAATTTGTTTGATGGATGGTTAGAGGCTTGGATAAACAGACAGATACATGATAAAATAAGTACAGTAAAATGTTAATGAGAGGTGGAATCGAGGTGCTGAATTTATGAATGTTCACTGTAAAATTATGTCAAGTTTGCTGCATGTTTGAGATTTTTTAAATGTTAGGAGAAAAAGAGAGCATTATAAAAATATTCACTTAGAACAAAGATAAGTCAACTCCGTTTCAAATAGTAGTTCCATTCCTAGAAGTTCCATGACTAGATAATTCCACAGAAAAGACCAAATCGCTTTAGATGAGCAATTACCACAGTAACAATGGCATTTAAAACACACATACAGCTGATTCACTTTGTTATAAAGCAGAAACGAACACACCATTGTAAAGCAATTATACTCCAATAAAGATGTTAAAAATAAATAAATAAATAAATAAGAGTGGCAAAAAAACCCACCACACATACACACACACACACACACACACACACACACACACACATCCCTACATGTGGACTCAGAAATTCCACCTTGGGGACTCTTATAAAAATAAAATGCCCACATATAAGTACATATTTACTTATTTCACTATAAATGGTGGTCCATCTGTGCAATACTATGTTGCTGTTATTTAAATGAGGTAAATCGATATTGTTTTCCACTTTTAGCCTTTTCTGCCTTATGCTGCAGGAATGAAAATGTGCTCATCCCCTTCTCCTGACAGCTGAACAACAATGGGAATAAAAACTGAGCTGGAGTGTAGGTCTAGTGAAGAAACTGGTATTTGTTCATTGAGAATCTGGGTCTCAGGGGCCCAGCACAATGAGAAACAGCAGGTGGGTAAGTGAGTACACAGATTCTAGAGCCAGAATAACCTGGGTTTGGAAATTTTGGATGTTCTGTTGCCTGTGAGGTTGGGCAGATGCCTCACCCTATATAAAAGATGTCTGTTGTAAAATGGAAAAACTGTAAAATGGGAATAATGATATTTTCCTCCTAGGTTTGATGAGAGGAGTAAATGCAGTGATGTGTGTAAGATACATACCACAGATACTCAAGAGTGACAGCTGTCATTATCGACATCCTTGTGTACGTATCCACTCATAGCAGGGGCGCAGCAAAGGTGACCATAGTCATCATGATTGCAGTGTTTTCCCAGTCTTCCCTGAAGATGAAAAGAGAGCAAGAAACTTGCTTCTGCCCTCCTAGCTCTCTGCTCCACAACCCCAGACGCTCCTTCTGTTTCTTCTTTTATTATCTCTGCATGCTGCTGAAGAGTGTGGTCCTTAGACAACTTGAATGGCAGGAAGCCAAGGGAAGAACCATCACAACAGCGTCCTGGTAATAACTGTCTTGATTCACTTATGCAAATGGCCCGAGTGTGCCCTGTGCCAATGAACACATCAGGATTTGCAGACCAAGTTTAGGGATCTGGTTCAGGGCTAGGTTCTGATTGGGGTGTGTGTGTGTGTGTGTGTGTGTGTGTGTGTGTGTGTAAGAGAGAGAGACAGATAGACAGAGACAGAAACAGAGACACAAAGAGGGAGAGAAGGCTGGCTTGTTTCACATAGCAGCATGGTGAAAAAGGAGGCAATATCATGATATTTGAAATATTATTCAAGAAAATCGGAAAATGATAACTCCCATGTTCATGCAGCTCAGTCCTGGGGATATTTAGATGGAATATGATCTGCTGTGATAAGCTGTATGGCTGGTAAGTCACCCACCCCTATCATATAGGCTGAGTCTGGTGAGATGATTTAGGCAGCAGGGGACATACAGGTGGATCAGAAGATTGTAGAACCTGTCAATCAGAGAGGTGATTTGCAACCCCTTCCCTACAGGACAAATTACCCCTAACCATCCCAGGTGGAAAGAAAGACTCCTGTGTTTTAAAGACCCTTGAAACCCCTCCCATCCTGCCGGCCACCCTGCCTCTTTCAAAAGAAATCTCCCAACTTTCTTGCTCACATGCTCACGGTCTTCGTAGTCAGGAAACTCTTCCCCCGAATTTCACTGGCAGTTTTCCTGCTCTGTTAGACCCTCTTTCCTCGACAGATACAGAGTACAGGACATCACCCTTCTTTAAATAAACCACCCATCACAAAGCGCGGGATGTCTTTTCTTCTTCCACAAGAAAGTCCCAACCGGAGGGCCACCTAACAGCTCTGCCCTGGTCCTGCCTTCTGTCTCTGGCTCTAGCATCTTTCAACCCGGCTAACCGCACAGAGATGATAGCGAAAGGGACAGCAGGCAGCTTCTCTGGGGAGGTGCCTCCTATTCACTGGCACTGTGAGCTCTGACCCTCCTGGTATCCTCACCAGCCTTGGTCTTTGAGACTTAGCTGATGCTTTGTCTCAACTGGCTTCCTGAACATCCCAAAACCGACCTATCACCTGCCTTTTCTTTATAGCCCTGTACTCATCACCTATCGCCCTCAAGTCTACGTTCCTGCCCAGACTAGTAACCCTGGACTAGTAACCACTAGTGACCCTGGTGGGTGGTCGCTGAGAACATCCCTCTTCTTGAAGGTTGGCCAGTCTCTTTCGGCTTAGCCACTTCCCCCGCCACTACCTAAAGCTGGAAGCTGAGGTTAGTTTCTTTCTATCTCCCTTGGTGAAATTGCTCCACGGCTCCACAGTTCAAGGCTGCTGCCCTGGGCTGGCCCTTCCCATTATGTCGATTGCATAACAAGTGCCTTTGTTTCTGGCTGAGTGTCGACATAACTCAAAAGTCACAACGCTCCCTTTGTCCTCCCCTTCCCGGCGCATCGCAGCCGTTCCACACCACACCACCGTGAAAAACAAATCAGCAGGAGCTCGCTGGAAATCGATGTGTGATGCCTGAGAAACTCGCTCCAGATGCTAAACAGATGCCCATTACTGGCACCTTCTCTTGACTCTCAAAATTGCTTGAGGGCCCCGTTGCTTTGTCAGCCACGCAAGTAATGAGCTGTTAAGCCTCACCTACCTCAGCCAGTTGCACAGTCATTTCTGGACTCACTTAAGTTTCCCTAGAATTATAGATTCCCAAGAAAGGCAGTGACCTGAAGAGGTCATTGAGTCCATCCCCCAGCTTCCAGGCTAACCAAATCACCCATCCACTGTCCAAGACAAAGGGGTGTCTATTATCCCTTCCATCCTCATAAGGTCCCCAGTGAAGGAGGTGTTCCATTCTCATTACACAGATGAAAAACAAAAAGGCTTGGAGGGAAGACAAGGCTGGTAAGTGGTGGCACTGGCCAGGAACCCAGACTTAGGGCTCTTTTCACTCCTCCAGACTGGCTCTGCAGACTTAAAGAAAACAGCTCTTCCCCTCCTCCGCTTCTCAGCTACCGCTGACAAAGAGGAGTAGGGCTTGAATGGGGGCGGTGGGGGGAGGGTGGTCACAGAGGCAACCAGGGTCCCAAGTCCTAACTCTGGAGAAGCGCTCCTTGTAGCACGGGGGCCGCAGCAGGTGTGATGGCAAGCAGGACTGCCAGATGAGTGTGCCATGTGCCAAGCTGAGCTAGCACAGGCCCTGAAAGCCAGGGCTTTTCTCTCAGTATCCCAGGACGGGGCAAGTAGGATAGAGGCACACGGGAAATGCAGACTCAGAGGTCTCCAGACTAAGCTGCAGCTGCCCTGTTGAGGGCTTCCAGGCAGAGGGGCAGCCAGCCTGTGGAGCCTAGAGCCACAGGTTGAAGAGTTCAGGGCTCCCTGGCTGAAGGTGCTGGCTTCTCCCAGGTCTGTATTCCTCCTTTGCTTGCCTCCCTGTGAGATGAGTCTCCCTGAGTTTGGAGAGCAGGTCCCCCTCTCTGAGCTGGAAGACAGTGGGTAAACACCCCATTTTGATTCTCAATTCCCAAACATCACTGGCAATGCCTTGTGGAACATTTGGGTTTTGGGGGGTTGGTTTGGTTGTGACTTAGTTCAGCCTGCTATAACAAAATATCACTGACCAGGTAGTTTATCAATAACTGAAACTTATTTCTCACAGTTCTAGAGGCTACAAGTCTAAGAACATAGTGCCAGGATGGTTGGCTTCTGGTGAGAACTCTCTTCCAGGTTGCAAACAAACAATTTCTCCTTACAGCCTCATGTGACAGAAAGAGAGAGAAAAAGCAAGTTCTCTCCTGACTCTTATAAGGGCACTAATCCCATTCATGAGGGCTCTACCCTCATAACTTCATCTAATCCTAATGAGCTCCCAGAGTCCCCACCTCCTAATACCATTGAGTGGTGGGATTTCAACCTATGAATTGAGGGAGACACCAACATTTAGTCCATAACAGGCTGGAAGGTTTTTCCTTCCCTTTTTTGGTTTCCATTAGCAATAAGAGCCGCTGCCATGGCCAGGCTCTTGTTGCATTTGGAGACATAAATGCTAAAAAAGCGTGAGGAGGAGGGTGCAGGTAGTGTCTCCAGCCTTTCCACCCTCCCACCTACTCACCAAAGTGTGGCTTAGTCTGTGGCTTGGAAAGAACATGAAACCAGGTCAGTGAGGGCTCCCAGGACCTGAGTAAGAGAAGGCAGGAGCGGCAGGCGTGGCGGAGACCTGGGCAGGGTCAGGAACGGGAGAGAGGAAGAAGGGGAGAAAGAGGAAGCTAGAGGAAAGAGTGGGGGAGGGAAGAGAGGAAATGGAAAAAGAGAAGACGGGGGAAAAACAAGAAGGTAAGGAAGAAATGAAGGGGAGAGAAGGGCAGGGAGATGATAACAGTGCTTGCTATGTGAACCCCATTGGTTTCAGGGCCAGACTGTGCAAGTTTCCAGCTGACAGTGGTTTTCCTGGGAGTGATCCAGGCTGAGCCACAGAAAATAGAATCTGTTCTAATAGTAATGATAATATTAATAAGTAAAACAACTAATGTTGAGGATAATTAGGGTCGAAAGGAAAGCTCACTGTCGTGAGAGACAAGCAATTCCACTGCCCATTTGACTTCAACAGGTGTCTAGAGGGGGATTTTAAATGCTTTAGAAATAGTAGTTTTGAGCCAGAAAGAAGCTTGGGTGTCTCAGGGGCTGTCTGACTCCCTCATTTTATAGATGAGGTTTAGAGATCAGGTGATTTTTCTCAACGCCGCTCAGCGAGTTAATAACGCATTCTGACTCGGTGGTCTGGACAGCAGTTTGAGAAGTGGCTGCACAGAGCCAGAAGTCTGGGGCTCTGGAGCTACACAGCTCTGAGCTCTAATCCCAGCTCCGCCCTTGCTCCAAGAAGAGAGGCTTGTTCTTTTAGTGACTCCTTTATGGTAAGGCTTTTGTTTATTTTCTTAATTTTTTTAATTGAAGTATAGTTGATTTACAGTGTTGTGTTAGTTTCAAGTGTACAGCAAAGTGATTCAGTTACACGTATATATATTTCAGATTCTTTTCCATTCAAGGTTATTACAAGATATTGGATATAATTCCCTATGCTATACAATAGTTCCTTGTTTATCTACTTTATATATAGTAGTGTGTATCTGTTAATCCCAAACTTCTAATTTATCCCTCCCCCTCTTTTCCCTTTGATAACCATAAGTTTGTTTTCAAAATCTGTGAGTCTATTTCTATTTTCTAAGAAATAAGTTCATTTGTATCACTTTTTTTAGATTCCACATATAAGTGATATCATATTTCTTTTTCTCTGTCTGACTTACTTCACTTAGTATGATAATCTCTAGGTCCATCCATGTTGCTGCAAATGGCATTACTTCATGCTTTTTTATGGCTGAATAATATTCCATGTGTATATATACCACATCTTCTTTATCCATTCGTCTATTTTTTTTTTTTTTTGCAGCAAAGAGGAGGTTTATTCACAGGGCAGCCAAGCGAGGAAGTGACGTGACAATAGGTCTCAAATCCGTCTCCCCAAAGGCAAGGGGCTTGGGGTATCTATGGGATAAAGAATAAAGAAGCAGGGCAGTATGAGGCATGGGAAGCATGAGGAAAGGCGATTGGAAAAAGGCGTGCTCATCATTGTTCAGAGCTGGCGTAACTAGGCTACAGGGAGCCTAGTTCTCATTCTCAGGCTGGAGTTTTCGGCCCTCTGATGGCAGGAGGTCAAAAGGCACTGGCCCAGGTGGAAGATCGGTGGTTCTCTCCAGTCTTAACCAGCTCTTCCTCTCCCTCCTCCCTTCCAACACTGCCTAATACATAGTAAGTACAATATGCCTCAAGGTGTTTCTAAGCTCTCAGTCACACAATCAACAGAAGCCTCTCCAATCTAGACTAGCTGCTCTCTGCTCTGAATCCCCTGTTACCTTCCTTCTTTGTTTATTGCCTCTGGATTATTTCCTTAATAGCTTAAGGTGTAGCACAGGAGGTAAATTTTTCAAATTTCTTTGTGTACAAAATATCTTATTCAGCCTCCATAACCATTCATCTATTGATGGACATTTAAGTTGCTTCCATGTCTTCAGTATTATAAACAGTGCTGCTGTGAACATTGGGGTACATGTATCTCTCTGAGTTAGGGTTTTCTTCTTTTCCAGATATACGCCCAGGAGTGGGATTGCTGGGTCATATGGTAGCTCTAGTTTTCGTTTCTTAAGGAGCCTCCATACTGTTCTCTGTAGTGGCTGCACCAACTTGGTAAGTGTTTTGAGAACTGCTGCAATGGAAGAACAGATCGTTTCTCCCTTGGGTGCTGCAGGATTCAGCGGTAGCCTCCCCACATGGTGCTGGAGGTGCCATGAGGATGAGAATTCTCTGCATCAGCCCAAGATCTCAAGAAGCCACAGCTCAGAGAGCCTGCCTCTCACTGTGAGGGAAAATGTTTTCGACAGTATTCCACGCCACACAACAGGGACTTGAAATTTTTGCCCAAATTACGTGCCGGTGTTTTCCTTCTCTTCGCCCACCCCAGGCTCAAGCTCCTTCCTCCCCACCCATTCAGCTCTCTGCATAGACCTGCACTATCCCATATGGCAGCCACCAGCTAACATGGCTGTTTAAATTTAAATTCACTAACATGAAGTAAAAGTTAAAATTCAGTTCCCTGTACTGGTCACACTTCAAGTGTGATGTGTAGCCTATTGGACAGCCCAGTGTAGAACGTTTCCACCACGGCAGAAAAGATCGTTGACATTGATAGTCAAAGGTCCACTTCTGTAGTTTTGTTGTTCTTATGTATGTTGTCTTGCTGTTTCTATTAAAAATTGCTGTAAGCCCAGCCGTTGGTGGTTTACAGATTCCTGAACTTGGTTTGTGTCCCTGATTCACGCCCCTCGCTTCCCGCTGCCTGCCTGTTGAAGGCGGAGGAGAAGATGTGTGTCCCTGCAGAGCAGGGCAGCCACTGTGCCCCCTTCTGGTAGCAGATGAGTCAACAGGGGTCACTCCATGCTGCCTGCAGGGGCTGACTGGTTGGTCTCTTTCTTTCTTCACCCTCATCCCTGACTTTCTCTGTTACTCCCTAGGTTAAATGACTTAAACAGTTCCTCAGACTCCAAGGTCCTGCTGGGTTGAGCCGAGCACGGAGGGTCAATCACCAAATCCCCACTGGCTCATCCCTCCTCCCATTTGTAGTTTCCCTCTCCTCACCATGACCTCAATTTCCAATCCAATCTATGCGCTTAACAGCAAGAAAACCATGGCGACCTGCAAATTGGAACCCAAAGAGAAAAGGCCAGACTCCTGTTTCTGGGCAATTATTGACTTCTCCTAGAAAGAAGGAGAAGGAGTGACAGGAGGGGGGAAGGAGCTACTTCTTTCTTCCCCAGCAAGTGCTGTTTATTTTGCCAACTGAGTGAAAAGAAAGACTAGTAGAAGATCATCCTTACCAAGTTCCTAAACCATAAGGAAAGCTCATCTGTCTTTGCTTCTTCAGTTTCTTGGTTCCCAACTAAAACCCCTCCTATTAGCTCATATGTTTCATTCATTCATTCACTTGCTGATTTTTCTTAACCAGACCTGCACATCAGAATCGCCTGGAGAGGTTTTTTCAAAGCACACAAACTCAAACTATAGGCAAACACACTGAATCTGAGTTATTAGAGGATGGGGAGGGGGATGGAGGAGACGGGAGGGTGGAAGGGGCTCGTATATTTTGCAAAACATTCCCAGGTTATTCTGTTGCTCAGTTGGGAGAAAATATTTACAAACAATGCAACCAACAAGGGCTTAATTTACAAAATATACTAACAGCTCATACAACTCACAAAAAACAAACAACAACAAAAAACAACCCATTCAAAAAAGTGGGTGGAAGACCTAAATAGACGTTTCTCCAAAGAAGACATGCAGATGGCCAATAGGCACATAAAAAGATGCTCAACATCACTAATTATTAGAGAAATGCAAATCAAAACAATAGTGAGGTACCACCTCACAATGGTCAGAATGGCCATCATTAAAAAGTCTACAAATAACAAAGGCTGGAGAGGGTGTGGAGAAAGGGGAACCCTCATACACTGTTGGTGGGAATCTAAGTTGGTGCAGCCACTGTGGAAAACAATATAGAGGTTCCTCAGAAAACTAAAAATAGAATTACCATATGATCCAGCAATCCCACTCCTGGGCATATATCTAGAAAAAACTATAATTCAAAAAGATACATGCACCCCAATGTTTATAGCAGCACTGTTTATAATAGCCAAGACACGAAAACAACCTAAATGTCCATCGACAGATGAAAAGATAAAGATGTGGTACATATATACAATGGAATACTACTCAGGCATAAAAAAGATTGAAATAACGTCATTTGCAGCAACATGGATGCAACTAGAGATTATCATACTAAGTGAAGTAAGGCAGATGGAGAAAGACAAATACCATATGATATCACTTATATGTGGAATATAAAATATGACACAAATGAACCTATCTATGAAACAGAAACAGAATCAGGGACATAGAGAACAGACTGGTGGTTGCCAAGGGGGAGGGGGAGGGGGAGGAGGGAGGGTTGGAGTGGGAGGTGGGGTTAGCAGATGTAGGTTTTTATATATGGAATGGATAAACAACAAGGTCCTACTGTATAGCACAGAGAACTATATTCAATATCCTATGATAAACCATAATGGAAAAGAATATTAAAAAAAGATTGTATATGTATAACTGAATCACTTTGCTGTGCAGCAGAAATTAACACAACATTGTAAATCAACTATACTTCAGTAAAATAATTAAAACTGAAAAATATTTAATCTCTCTGTGTCTCAGTTTGTTCATCTATGAAATGGGAATAAAGTTACTTATCTGGCAGGATTATTGTGAAGCTAAATGAGATGGGTAGTAACGTGCTGAGACAGTACCTGAATACATTGTTTTCATGTAAAAACTCACCATCTACTAAATGCCCAGCCACTTGATCAAAAATGTCAGCCATCACTGCTGTTAAAGGCTGTTCGATAGCAACCTGGTCATCCTTCCTTGTCCTAAGCCCCCAGCCCCTGCAGAGCCCACGCTGCATCAACCGTGGAAGGGAACTGGTGTGGTGAAGGACCTGGGGTCACACAGAGCCAGAATAAGTCTGAGCTCCGTCCTCTCCCATCTGTGGATTTGCTGCAGCAAATCCCGCCTTCTAAGACATTTGGCTCTCCCTCTGGTGAAAGGGGGTTGGGGGTCAGTCTTTCTCAAAAGCTCATTTAACAGATTAAATGATTATATATGCAAAGTGCCTGGCACAGAGTAGGTTCTTAATACATAGCCTCAGACCACAATGGACATAGGGTGGGGACACTGAAGGGAGCAAGGGAGGGGCTCGGGGGGACAGGGGAGGAGGGGAGCTGGAGGCTCGGCTGAGCCCAGCGGTTTCTCCACTCACACTCTGAGACATCACCTTGCAGAGAGGTCTCTGGACATCAGGAGCCTGACGAAGGACCCCCCCTCCCAATGGAAATTGTACCAGGGAGTGTGAGAGAGAGAGTGAAAGACACAATTACTATCGCCGTCGGCAACCAGGTGCTGGACACAGCTAAGGCCTAGCGCCTTAATTGGGGATTAGAGGCTGAACTTTACCAAAGCACTGCCTCGGTGCCTTCATTAAAAGCTGGAAAATTCTCCATGCAGGTGCGATGACCTTTTGTGAAGTGACCTAGAGAGTGGCTGGGCCCGGAGGAGCATCGTGCCCCTGGCCAGACACTGCGGTCATCTCCCCACCTGCTCCTTCTCCTGCCCAGCACGACACGAGTTCACCTTCCCCCTCCCACCCTCCTGCAGTGCCTACCTCCTACCCCACGTGATGGAGCAGGGAAACAGGCTGACCAAAGACTTGTGCTTACTTGTAGGGTATCGCTGAGCAATCCTGGTGTCCCCATATTACTTTTCTTCCCAGAAAAGAAGAAGAGTCTGAACTTGGTCTGAACTTAAAACTCAAAACCTAGATGTTTCTCTTTAAAATGCAGGTAATAATGACCTGACAACTCTGTTTCACATGATCCAGGTGGTAAAGTCCATTAACACATAGACCATATGATCCTCTCAATGATCCAGTAAGTGAGCAGGGACAGGAGATGATCTTCATTGTTTCAGAGGCAGAATTGGAGTCTGGAGGTGGGGCAGTTCCACAGCAGACCCGATCCAGGCCTTCTGATGCTTGGTCTTTCCCACCAACCTAGCAGGGATGTGTTTCCCGCCAGGTGGGACCTGGAGTGGCTGACGGCCTTGGACGGCAGTTGAGTTGGGGAGGAGGTGCTGCGCAGTGGAAGGCGAGTGAGGACAGAGGACTTGAGGGCACGTTTTGCAGTCGAAGAGTGTTTAGGAGAGAAGATCTGGGAGAGGGACATGAGGCCAAGAATCTTCAAAGAACATGTCAGCATTCAGGACCTACTGGGAAAAGTAGACATTTCTGCTCTGAAGCCTTTCAAGGAAGGATAACTGCTTCTCACCTGCTGGGCCTGGTGGATGGCAGGAGCTGGACAAAATGACCTCTGTAGGTCCTGTTGACCGGTCATCCAATGGCATTTACCTCTGACCAGGTAGCATGCCATCTGGTCCTCTTGGTTCTGGAAGGGGAGTAACCAGTCAGCAGACAGTCACGGATGGAGACGCACTTTGCTGAGAGCACCATGGAAACCGCAAAGAAGCATGAGTCCTGTTCTGATTCCTAGAGCTTACAGCCTAAATGGGGAGTCAAGGCAGACAGATACCTAACGATAAATCGTGGTAACGAGATCATCTTCAATTTTCTTGTGACTTTATGTAATTTCAAAGCATTTTAGTACTTGATATTATGATCTTTATATTTGTCTGTGTATAAAGCATTTAGCCCAATGTGCCCTGGAAAGCGTAAATGTGAAGTTATTGCTATTATTATTATTACTGTTTAGATTATTTTACACTGAACTACAAGCTACTTGAGGGGGAAGCTATATTTTATTCACCTTTTTGTTCTCTGCACCTAGTCCTGCATGTTTTGAACTAAATACAGAATAAATATTTGTAGATGGTCATCGAATGAAGGTCATTTAAACCTCACAAAAATCTCTGGAGGGATTTTCTTTCCTCTAAAGACAAGGAATCTGAGACCCAGGTAGGGCAGGTGACACAGTTAGTGACAGAGCTGAGGCCAGAAGACATTCTATGTCATGTGTACAAGTAGGACCTGGGAACTCTGCCCTGATGTGATCAAGGAGGGCTTCATGGAAGAGGTGTCACTTTCATAGGCTTTTTTGCAATGAATGAGCTTCAAAGAGACATATGAGGAAAAGGTATCAATAACAGGGAACTTCACAGATGAACTCCTGGAGGAGGAAGGAGTGGTCTGCAGGGAAGTGTTTAGAGAACAAAAGGTCCAATGTGGCAGGTGGAGACTAAGCCTGCAGGGGCCTTGAGTGTCAGGCTGAAGGCTGATGCTTAATCCTGAAGCCCATTAGGGCTGGGGTGCCACCTAGACCACCTTTCACCCAAAGACACCAACTCTGGGCCTGTGTCCATCCAACGTGGGGGCTGTGTTGGCCGCTAGGTCCAGATCCTGAAAGGACAGGAGCACATTCACCCCAGGACGGTGCAGGGCCATCTGCTGGGCAGCATGATTCATTCATTAGCACCAGGAAAAGGAGATGAACAATCTGCCTAGGCCCTAATGAGAAAGATTGGAGGCCATGAGGTGCATGTTTATTACTGAAGGTGCTGCATTAATTATGGAGTCTGGAAGGGAAGAGGGAAGCCGTGCTTGGCCTGGGGACCATCTGGAAGAGGTGGCCGGAGGAAGGCGCCCATTACTCTGAGCCCAGCCTGCAAGGCTCACACTCAGCCCCCTGAGGAATGCTCACTCAGCTCTGTGTTCATTCATTCACTCAGCAACTATTTCCTAAATACTGCCTGTGTGCCAGGCCCCTGCACTGAGGCCTGGTGACCTGTGCCCTGGAGGACCCCAGAATCTGGTGACTGTTGGGGACAGATGCACAATCAGATATTTAGAATAAAATCTGCTGAATAGAATCACTGAAAGCATGGGCTCCTAACCTAGTCTGGGGGTGGCCTGGGTTGGCTGGAGTTATCTGGGGATACTTGTAAGACACTCAAGGGGCTGGCTCTTTAACTTTCCAGCGAGGGGAGCCACTGAAAGGATAGAGACGTGGAGTCATACGGTCAGATCTGCTCCATCTCACCCCAGGGTGCCCAACACCCATGGTTACCTCCTGCCTTCTCTCTTTTCTCCTTCAACCGTGCCTGTCCTGGGCTCCAACTCCTCAGGGACAACGGATGCCAGGATGCTACACCCCACCCTGGACTTCTGGAATTGGGGTGTCCAGCATCTAGACAAATGTTTGAAGGCAAGATGACCAATGGGAGTCATGCCGCATGGACTAAGTGCCTACTTGGTCCCCCCAACCTGACCCCAAAGGGTTGCAGAGGCCCTGCTGGCCTTGGTCAGAGGACAGCTACCCCAGACCAAGAGCCGTCATAAGACCTAGAATCAGTGTTGCGACTGTGGCGTCCTAGAGTGCATGTGGCGGGGTAGAGTGGAGCGGCTCTGGGCAGGACTCTGTGATCTAAGCTCTGAGGATGCAGGAGCCCTGTGGTCCTGATTCCCTACTGCACGCCCACATCAGCACAGAGCCTGGAGGAATTGTGAGTGAATGAATGAATGAGTGAGTGAAGGTTCAGATCCCAGCTCAGGCACTTCCTAGCTCTGGGACTTTGGAAGGGTCACTTCACCATCTGAGTCTCACCTTCCACACATGTGAAACACTGATTACGAAGTGTCCTGCATAGAATTGCTGAGATGATGACGTATGATGGCTATGAGTCTAGTACAATGCCTGACACTCAGGAAATGTCAGGAAATTCTTGAGAAAATATGGCCCTGAACGTGTAAGTTTTTGTAGAAGGATTGTGTCCTATGTAGGAAATTAGACCACCTTGAGGGGAAACGCTCCTTTCACAGGTGTGGCCTCCCAACATGGTCATTTCTGAGATACTCATTTCTGCTGAAATTGAGATGTAAGGAAGCCTAGAGTTTGGCAAAAGTCACACCATTGGTCTCAAATCTAGGTTTTCTATCACTCCATCATTCAATGACATTCAACAAAGATTCATTGTGCCCCCACCAGTGCCCGGCACACTCGCCATTCTCTCCACGACACTCCAGCTGGGACAGGGCAGAGGTCCCCCTAAAGCCCACCCTTGGAGATCATCATGGGTGAGGAAAAGGACACTGCTTGGTGACAGGTACAAGGTCACTAGACAGGCAGTGGTGATGTGAACCTCAGGGACCTGCTTTCTGACTCCTGGTCTGGCTCCTCCCTTACACTGAGACCAGGGGTCTGTTTCCCCAGGGTTTGAGAACATCAGTGATTACCTTGCCCAGGTGTATGCGGAGTGGAAATGAAGACAGGGAGATGTGGGGGTGGGGGGAGGGAGGGAGGGAGGGAGGCAGAGCAGAGAAGAGGATCAGCTAGAGAAATGAGAGCTTGTCAAGGCCTTATTGTCCCCCAGGCAGGAGAGGTAATTCAGAGTGCCCTCTGGGAACTTCCCAGGAGGGCTGGGTAAGGCTAAAGAAACTACAGGAATGGAGAGCGGGCTGAGCTCCTCCAGATGGGTCTCCTAGCGTCAGCCACAGGGTCCCTTGTCTGCTCTTGGGATGATGGGACTAGAGTTCCTACCTCCATCCCTCTCTATCTTTGGGCTTTGCAGGGGCTGCGTGGGTAGGTGCGAGGCAGAGGCGTGCAAGCCGGGGATTGGGGGAGGGAGAGACACTTACGTTACCAAATCCCATTCTGAACTACAGCCTCAAGGGCAAACTGTGTGTGTGCAGGGGCGCGCACTAGTCAGTTTTCTAGAGAAAGGGAACCAATAGGAAGTGAACATAATATTATATATATACATGTATACATATATCTATAAAATAAAGAGATTTTTTATAAAGCTTTGGGGCATTGGCTCACGCAATTACGGAGACTGGCAAATCCAAAATCTGCAGGGTGGGCTGGCAGGCTGGAGACCCCAGAGAGCTGATGCTGTAGTTTGAATCCAAAGGCCATCTTCTATAGAACAAGAAAATCTAGTGCAGATGAAATCCAAAGGCTGTCTGCAGGAGAAGTCTCTCTTGCTCAAGGGAGGCTGGTCTTTTTGTTCTATTCAGGCCTTCAACAGATTGGATAAGGCCCACCACATCAGGGATGGCAATCTGCTTTACTCAGGGTCCACAGATTTAAAAGTTAATCTCATCCAAAAACACCCTTGCAGAAACACCCAGAATAACATTTGACTAAATATCTTGGGCATGCACTGGCCCAGCTGAGCTGACACATAAAACTAACCGTGTCACAGAGCACGTGTATGTGTGCACGGTGTTTGTGGGAAGGGTTGAAGGCACAGTGTCTCCCACCCCCAAGCCAGCTCCCAGCACCAGGAAAGGTCCCAGCCATGGAATTTAGGCAGGAGAAACCAAATCCCACCCAAATGGCCTCTCAGCAAGTCTGGGGAGGGTTGCACTCAGGCTGTGAGTGTGGGTGTGTTCCTGTGCCAGTGTGGCACTGTGTATCTCTTAGTGGGGGTCCCCGTCTGTGGGAGTCATGTGTCAGTGTCACTCTGTGTCCAGGTCTGGAGGTCGGTACATGGAAGTGGTCAGATACTGGCGACAGGAAGCATGTGGCTCTCTCAGTGAGGGCCAGGGAAATGAGCATCTGTTCTTCATGTCCACACTGCCTGCCACTTTCCCAGAGATTATGACACATCCCTGTCCAGAAAGGTCTCCATTACCCTGCTGTGCAGGCCACTCTTTGCGAGATCACAGAAGTGCTAAGTGGGGAGTGTCATGTCAAAATGCTTGGCGCTCAGCTGATACAGCAATCAGGGGGCTGACAGCACCACCTATCCCAAGAAGCCAGTGTTACATGTTTATCAAACCCGGAAACAGAACACAGAGAGACGGACAAGCCCTGGGACCCTCAAAACAGAAGCTCCAAATTATCCAGTGAGAAATGCCAATGTTTCCTTTACTCATCTGGCCTGGGACCTGACCCTCTTCCTTTTACCTAAACTGCACCCCTCTTGGAGTTCCAACCCATTTCCTTTATTCTGTTCTCTGTAGAAGTGGACAGTAGCCAGTCGCCCTCCCTCCCCAAGGCCTCCCCCTCCCCCCGATGCCACCTCCACCACACCCACATTCTTGACGCTGGCGGCCATCTTCCCCGCGGTTAACTTGTCCATTTCCGGGCCTCGCCATGCTGGTTTTATTTCTACAGCTTTGAATTCATCTTCACAGATGGCCAAGGGAGGTCCCCTTCTTCATTCTTCTTTTTCAAAATTGTTTTAGGTATTTGTGTTCTTGATTCTACCATGTGATTTGGGGGATCATTTTGTCAAGTTTCTGAAATAACCTCCTGAGAGTCTGATTCAAATTCATGAAATGTAAAGATTAACTGGGGAGAAAGGGTCACCTTAGAGTGCTAAGTCTTCACATCGATGAATATGTTACATCTCTCTGTTTATTTGTTTTCATACAATTTACTTCAAAAAGGTTTTGTACTTTTGTAGTTAGGTTTATTGGTTTGGGTTCCCCCAGAAGCAGCCTCTGAGCTAAGGGTTCAAGTGTGAGCGGTTTACTGAAAGGTACAAGAAATGCAGGGAGGAAGTAAGCCAGTAAAGGCTGCATTAATAATCCAGCTTCCAAGTAGGTGACTGGAGCTGAATTCTGCAGGAAAACTCTGGAAAAACAGAGCAATAAACATGCTTCAGAGTTATCTCAGTCAAGGGATAAGGAACCCCTCCATGCATCACTCATTGCTGAAGGGCTGCCTTTGGGAAGATATTAATTCCCTGGTACTTCTGTCCAGGTCATTCAGGCAAGTGGGTTCTAATAGCCCTGCCACAAGGAACAGGAGCTGCTGTTACAAAGAAAAGGTGATGGCAACAAAGGTGGTATTAATGCATCTGATTTAGGCAGCTTGCAAAAGAGATCCTCCCTCTCTAGGAGGGAAAACTAGAGCAATGGGTGGAAGCCACAGATAGTTCAATAGCGATGAAAGCTTTCTGTCTAATCGAGCTTCCAATGCGTCGCTTCCATCAGAATTCTCCATTCTGTTGGCGAATTCCAAGAACACTCCTGATGACTGGACAATTTCCCAGTTCCCTCAGTGAACACCTGTGTGTCGGGACAGAGTGGGGAGTAATCAGTCTGATGACGGGCTGCATGTAGAGCCAGCCCCACCCACCTCTACCCACCTAGGGCAGAGGGGCTGGGGCAGGCCTTAGCTAGCCCTCCTGAAATACTTCTCATCCCTGATCAAATGGAATCTATTGCTTTTTTTATTATTATTCCAATCACAATGGAAGCTTTTGAAAATATAGAATGCAAGTAGGGGCGGGGAGTAGGTGATGGGGTACCAGAACAGATATTACCCTGTTCCCCAAGGTTTCTGCAGATCAACTTCTGAGATTCATTTGGGGGTATAGATGCTGTGTTTGATCAAATTCAGTAAACACATATTGAACCGCTGCTATGCAGAGGCAGCCTTTGGCCTCTGGCTAAGACCCTAGAATGAAGTACCCCAAAGACATGACAGCTTAAAGGGAGAAGTAGACAAGTAAAACATAAATGCTAGTTCTGTGTGATGTGTGATACATACAGTCATCTTTCTTGCTTTCTTCCTTCTATCCTATAATATTTAAATGTCTGTTATGTACCATCCCTTTTCTAGCTTCTGAGAACATAGTGTCATATATAACAAATAAAATCCTTGCTCTCATGAAGCTTGTATTCTAATGAGGAAGATAGACAATTAACAGAAGATTAAAAATCTGTAAAATAATTTTCTATGAATGTGGCTCGAGGGTAATTTTATACAGGGGAGATAGAGACAGCCTCTCTGAGCAGACAACTTTTGAACAAAGACCAAGTAAGATGAGGGAGTGAACATTGGAAAATGGAGGGAAAGAGAGGTCTAAGCATAGGAAAGAGTAAGAGCGAAGGAACAGGCACAGGATCTTTCAGAACAATGGGACAAGTAAGAGATACAAAGGAAATTCAAGGCCAGCTTACATAAATGGACCAATGCAAGAGCGAAATGAGAAGGGTTAAGGAGGGCTGGCCTCTGAGGGATGCATAAGAGGACTGTGGCTGGCAGGGGCTGGAAATGCAGTTGTAGGAAGAGGTCACATGCAGGGTCAGGTATGCCAGGTCCCGAGGCTGAGGGTGCAGACAGCCTTCTGGGCCAGGCAAGGGTTCTCTTCCTTAGACCAAGGATGGTTTGGGAGACAGAACGTTCAAGAGGAGAGAGAGCTTCCGGCTGGAAACTGGAAGGCTCATTTGCTGAGACCTTTTTTCCCCTCTAACCCTTGCTTGCGCCATCTGTAACTGCAAGATGAACACCCTTGCTCCTCTATCCACTGAACATGTTGAAGGTCATGGCATCCCCGCCATGCGGAGGGGATTCTGGGTCCTCAGGAGGCAGAGCTGCATCTGTTCCCTCAGTGCCTGCCCTTATGGGTGGTTGTCACAAGCTGGGGGCCCACTTGTCAGTAAGACCATTTTCATCCGAACCTGGTCTCCTCTGAGCCTAAAGACTCAGACCCTCCTGACATCTGGCAGGGCCACCTTTTACTCTGACCCACTTCCCAGCAACAGATTTGCAATAATATCTGCTAAGACAGTCAACTCCCAGCATGACTAATGTGACATAAAGCTGGCATTTCTTCCTTCTTCTCTCAGAAATCACCTCCAAGCAACAAGGCAAATGAGAGGTTGAAACATGAACTCCATCTTCGCAAAGTAGGAGAGACCTGGAACCATAGACAGATGGACATGTCATCCCGCAGTGAAGATCCAGGTGGAAGAAGTGGGGAGAGGAAGTCTCAGCAGCAAAGCTCAGAAAGAAATTTCAGAGTACATTTCTGGAAGGTGAGAAGACAGCCCTCCTCAAGATGTAAAACCTAAACCCCACAATTTCAAAAGCAGGAATGGAGTACATGGGGTGGGGCCAGGAGAGTCCATGGACCCAGCTCCATGAAGCAGAGAAGGTGGGGCAAGACCAGATGTCACACAAACAAGCCATAGTTGTGAGAAAAGGTTCATCTTTGTGACAGTGGGGAGGAGAGAGGTTTTTTCCTGTGAATTACCCCACAGCTGCCTGTCCTCTCTGGCTGGAGAGACGTAAAAGCCCCAGCTACTCATACACAAAATTCTGAGTCCCAACAAGAAATTCTGGTCACCTGAAACACAGGCTCACCCACCCCACACACAAACCAACCACAAATAGCTGCTTCACGGGAAAACTCTCCTTCACCAAAAATATTTGAAAAGGAACCACAACAAGGTCTATACGCAAAAAGCAAGAATAAAGGAGGAAAGAAATAGTAAAAACAAAGAGTAGATGAAAAAGGATCAACAAGAAAAACTGTTTTCACAGAGCTGAATAAATTGTGACTAAATATTTCACCATGATTTTTTAAAAAGAAAGTAATGAGGCAATTATCTTAGTGAAGCAAATGCACTGAACAAAGATATGAAAGAAATTGCTACCTATTATCTAAAGAAATAGAGAATTGAATGTATTATATAATTCAGACTGTCTAAAGAAATAGGAGATTAAACATGTTATATAAAGTTATAGTTATTAAGGTAACTGCCAGAAAAATACAAATGTTCCAAAATACACACACAAGAAAAAGGAGAAAAAGTTCCACAAAGATGACGTTTCTTATATAAAAAACCTGAAAACATGACAAAACAGTGACAGAATGAAGACCAAACGTATATATCATATAAATCCATGTAGTGAACTAAATTCTTTATTAAAAGAAAAAGATTTCAGATTGTATCACAAAGCAAAACCAGCTCTGCTTCATATAAAAGCCACCTAAAACAAAGGGATTTAAAAGGTTGAAAATAAAAGGGTAGACAATGGTATTCCAAGTACATGCACAGAAAAACAAAACAGGTCATAATCTGAACATCAGGTACATTGAATTTGTGTGAAAGCACACAGTGAGACAAAGAATGACACTTTATAATGCTAAATGATAAACTCGCAGTGAAATTAAAAAGTTATGACCAACTATGGGTAAATAGCATACCATCAATATTTACAACACACAAAAAAAAGGAAACACAAGGATAAATAGGTGAAAATACATCAGTAGTAAAAGATTTTGATTCAACTCTCTATGATCACAGGTCAAGTGGATAAAGATTAAGCTTACAGAACACCGAAATAACATAGCTCAATAAGTACATTTAGCTTATATATTTCCAACTCTGTATCCTCAAAACAGAGAAAACATATTCATTTGAAATGTACTCAAAGTCAAAAAGTACAAAATTCATTCTTTGGTCATATTGCACTAAAACTAGAGATAAATAATAAAAACAAAAATAAAAAATTCTTACCACTGGAAAAAACATTTGAAGTCTTTCTAAAACAACTCTTAGGTCAAAAAAGGTATGCAAATAAATATGATAGGATAGCTAGAACATGATAATTGAGACAGTATATATAAATTCTGTGAAATGCAGCTAAAGTAATATCAAAAGGGAAATTTATTTCAGTAAATAGTAATAATAATCAAGAGTCTATAAAATAGATGAGTTAAACATTCAATTCTAGAGGCTGTAAAAATAATAAAACAACCCTTAGGAAAGCATAAGGAAGGATGTAATAGCTAAAAGCAGAAATGAATATATTAATTTAAAAAGGAAAATGTTAGGATAAATCGAAGAGCTGACTTTTAGGAAAATAAATAAGTAATCTAATTAATGAAGAGAGAGAAAGCAAAACTACCAAATAAGGCATATGAGGGGGAGAACTACAGATACAAAGGAAATTAAAACACTTAGCTCTACATAATACATTTGAAAATTTCAAGAGAATGAATAATGGCATAAGTTACATAATTTTCTACACTGACTATAAAAGATAGAAAAACTAAACAGACCGATTATGAAAGATTAAATAGAAAATGTTAGTAAACTTTCTCTCTGTAAAACTACCAAGCCAGAAATTTTTACAAGGTAATTTTCTACATCTTTTTTTAAAAGAAGGAAAAGAAAATAGTGGTTTCTAACAGCCCTGAAAATTTTTTAGAGCCTAGAAGAAAAGGAATTCTTCCAAATTCTTCTGAATGAAGCAAGCATAACACTAATTCCAAACCCTAACCATAAACCAACACCCTTATAAATAACGTTTCCAAAAATCCTAAATAAAGTGACACACCAAGACTGGGTAAGATTTGTTTCCAGCAATGCAAGGGAGATTCAATAGTAGGAAATCCATTAACACATTCACTAGATTAATAGACAGAAGAAAAATGATATGATTATCTGCACAGATACCCAAAAGGCATAGGATAGAATTCAACAATCACTCTTTTCCTTTTTCTTTTTAATTTACATGTATATATATACAGCAAAGAGCATAAATCACAAGTATACAACTCAATGATGGTTTACATTTATATGTATAATCATCACCATGATCCTAATATAGGATATTTCCAGTCCTCCAAAAGACTCCCTCATGTGCCTTCTCAGTCAAAAATCCCTCCACCGAGGTAAACATTGTCCTCACATTATTTTACCATGTATTAGTTTTTTGTCTGTTTATGAACCTTCATATAAATTGAATCATACTGTAGCCACATTCATTCATTAGAATCTCTTATTTAAGTAAGAGGTTTTAATGAATACTCCCTCAACATGGTAATATATATCTCTCTGAACTCCAAAGTTTAATGAGGAAACATCATAAGCATTGCCATTAATGGTAAGAATGCAGAAAAAATGTCCACTATCTCCAGTATTAAACTGTTCTAGAGGTACTAGCCAATGCAGTTAGACATAGGAAGAAATTAGAGTTATAAACATTGGAAAGGAGAAGGAAAAATTATCACTATCTTCATTTGGGAAAACCCAAAAGTCCTACAAGGAGAAAAACAACACCAAATAAACTATTATAAGTAGTGAGAGATTTCACTACATTGGCCGGATGCAAGATTAGTATACAGAACTTAAGGGCTTCATGTAAGCAAACAACAAATGACAATTTGAAGGCATAATAGAAGACAAGACTCCATTCGCAACAGCAAAAAATACACATACAAATAAAGATGAAATACTGAGCAATAAAAATTAGTGGTAAATGTGAAAGATTGATATGAAGAAAACTAAAAATACAAAAGAAGACTTAAACAAATGAACAGGCACACTATGGTCTTGACAAAACACAACATTATAAAGATGTAAGTTCTCAATCTATGAATATAATTAATGTAAAAAAGTACATTTAAGTATATTCAAGTTTAAAAGTATATTCAAATATAAAGCTACAAAAATTAAAGCATTGTGATATGGCATATGAATAGACTGACAGATCCTTGGGAAAGAATAAAAAGACCAGAAATAAATCCAAATAACCTGGGAAATTAGTACATTATAAAGAAAGCATCATAAATCAGAAGGGATAAATGGATTTTTTTTAAAAAATGATTCTGGGAATATAGGATGAAAACCCTAAAAATAAATTAAGTTTTATTCATACAACACCTACACAAGAAGAAATTCCAAATGTTGAATAACAGTTGTAAATGCAAAACTGATACCATAGTGACAACAGAAGAAAAATGGGAGAACGTTTTTTTATCATCTCAGAGTATAAATGACCTAAATCTGATGCAAATCTCAAAAGCCACAAAAGAAACACTGAAAAACTTGTCAACATAAACGTTTTTAAGGACCTGCATAGGAAAAGCCACCATATGTAAGATAAAAAGACAAACTAAAAACTGAGAAAATATCTTCAAGTCATATCACAATTTCTTTAATATATAAAGAGTTCACAAATCAATAAGAAAAGAATTAGCTAACAGCACAATAGAAAAAGGAACAAAACATTTGGAACAATTTACTGAAAGGAAAATGCAAAAGGGTTTTAAGCATAGGGAAAAATACTTAATTCCACACACAATAAGAAACTTACAAAATAAAATGATGCTGAAATACCATTTGTCCCTTATTAAATTGGCAATTATCAAAATGTTAGATATTGCTAAATTACTCTCCATAGAGGTGATACCAATTTACACTCTCTCTAACAATGCATGATAATGTATAACCCAACACACTCTTCATGCTCACACGTTGTTAGTGGAGGTGTAAATTGGTATAACATCTATGTAACTTAGCAATATCTAACAAAATTAAAACTACATGTACGCTCTTGATCCAGACACTCTACTTCAAGAAATTTATACTTAGTTAGACTCCAGCATGAGTGAAATAATGTCATTTGTTCTTCATAGCACCACTGTTTGTAATAGTGAAAAGTTAGACAGTAGTTCACTAGTTTAAGAAAGTATTTATGAGAAATCATAGCCAAAAGTGGGGAGAGTGCAATATAATGTTATAAAGTACATCACCACTTGTGTAACAAAAAGAGGGAGGATATATGTATTTTATTGGACGTGTATAAACTATCTTAAAAGAATGCCCAAGAACAATTGTCACTGTCAGGGAGAAAACCTAGATATCTAGGGGATAGTGGGAAGACATACTTTTTTCCATGCATATAATTTTGTACTTTTTGAATTCTGAATCATTTGGAAGATTTACCTATTCCATAAATATACAAGAATTAGGTTTTTTAGGGATTCAAAAATTTTAATAGATTATACTCCATTTAAAGTTATAAAATATTGGCTACCTTCCCTGTGCTGCACAACATAGCCTTGTAGCTTCTTTATTTTATTCATAGTAGTGTGTACCTCTTAATCTTCCTTCCCTATTTTGCCCCTCTCCCCCTTCCCTCTCTCCACAAGTAACCACCAGTTTGTTCTCTATATCTGTGAGTCTGATTCTGTTTTGTTTTGTTCATTCACGTGTTTATTTTTTAGATTCCACATATAAGTGATATCATATGCTATTTGTTTTTCTCTGTTTGACTTATTTCACTAAGCATAATACCTTCCAGGTCCATCCATGTTTTTCAAATGGCAAACTTTCATTCTTTTCTTATGGCTGAGGAGCATTCCATTGTGTATATCACATCTTCTTTATTCATTTATCCATTGATGGACAATTAGGTTGCTTCCATATCTTAGCTATGGTAAATAATGCTGCTATGAATATTGGGGTACACGTACCTTTTCAAATTAGTGTTTTCATTGTCTTCAGATTTTTATCCAGGAGTGGAATTGCTGGAACATATAGTAATTCTATTTCAGTTTTTTGAGGAAGCTCCATACTGTTTTCCATAGTGGCTGCAACAATTTACATTCCCACCAACAGTTTACTAGGGTTCTCTTTTCTCCACATCCTCACCAACATTTGTTATTTGTAGATTTTTTTATGACAGCCATTCTGACAGGTGTGAGGTTGTATCTCATTGTGGGTTTGATTTGCATTTACCTGGTGATTAGCAACATTGAACATCTTTTCATGTGCCTGTTGGCCATCTGTATGCCTTCTTTGGGCAAATGTCCATAGAGGTCTTCTCCCCATTTTTAATTGGTTTTTGGCTATTGGTTGTATGAGCTGTTTGTATATTTTAGGTATTAATCCCATTCACATCATTTGCAAATACTTTCTCCCTTTCAGTAGGTTGTCTTTTGTTTTGTCAGAGGTTTCCTTTGCTGATCAAAAGCTTTAAGTTTACTTAGGTCCCGTTTGTTTATTTTTGCTTTTGTTTCCTTTGCATTAAGATACAGATCAAAAAACATTGCTACAATGTATGTCAAAGAGTGTTCTGCCTATGTTCTTTTCTAGGAGATTTATGGTTTCCAGTCTTACATTTAGGTCTTTAATCCATTGCGAATTTATTTTTGTATATTGTGTGAGAGAATGTTCTAATTTCATTCTTTTACATGTAGCTGTCCAGTTTTCCCAGCACCATTTATTGAAGAGACTGTCTTTTCTCCATTGTGTATTCTTGCCCCTTTTGTCATAGATTAATGGACCATAAGTGTGTGGGTTTATTTTGGAGCTCTCTGTTCTGTTCCATTGATCTATAGTTCTGTATTTGTGCCAGTACCATACTGTTTTGATGACTGTAGCTTTGTAGTATAGTCCAAAGTCCAGGAACATGACACCTCCAGCTTTGTTCTTCTTTCTCTAGATTACTTTGGCTATTTGGAGTCTTTTGTGTTTCCATACAAATTTTAGAATTATTTGTTCTAGTTCTGTGAAAAATGTCACTGGTATTTTCATAGGGCTTGTCATATTTGGCCTTTATTATGTTGAGGTATGTCCCCTCTATGCTGACTTTTTTGAGAGCTTTTATCATAAATGGATGTCAAAAGTTTTATCTGCATCTATTGTGACGATCATATGATTTTTATTCTTTAATTCGTTAATGTATCACATTGATTGATTTGCAGATATTGAGTCATCCTTGCATCCCTGGGATAAATCCCACTTGGTCTTGGTGTATGATTCTTTTAATGTATTGCTGAATTTGGTTTGCTAATATTTTGTTGAAGATTTTTGCATCTATGTTCATCAATGATATTGGCCTGTACTTTTCTTTTCTTGTGATAACTTTGTCTGGTTTTGGTATCAGGTTGATGTTGCTGGCCTCATAGAATGAGTTCAAAGGTATTCCTTCCTCTGCAAGTTTTTGGAATAGTTTGAGAAGGATAGAGTTTAACTCTTCTCTAAATGTTTGGTAGAATTCACCCATAAAGTCATCTGATGCTAGACTTTTGGTTTGGGGGAGGTTTTTCTGTTTTTTGGTTTTGGGGGGTGGGGTTTGACTACTGATTCAATTTCATTACTGCTAATTGGTCTGTCCCCATTGTTCACATTTTCTATTTCTTTCTGGTTCAGTCTTGGGAGATTGTACAAATCTAGGAATTTGTCCATTTCTTCTAGGTTGTCCATTTTATTGGTGCATAGTTGTTTGTAGGAGTCTCTTATTATCTTTTGTATTTCTGTGGTGTGTGTTGCAACTTTTCCTTTTTCATTTCTGATTTTATTGATTTGGGCCCTCTCTCTTTTTATCTTGATGAGTCTAAAAGTTGCTAAAGGTTTGTCAATTTTGTTTACCTTTTCAAAGAACCAGCTCTTAGTTTCATTGATCTTTTCTGTTGTATTTTGCTCTCTATTTCATTTATTTCTGCTCTGATCTTTATGACTTCTTTCCTTCTACTAACTTTGGGTTTTCTTTGTTCTCCTTTTTCTAATTCCTTTAGGTGTAAAGTTAGGTTGTTTATTTGATATTTTTCTTGTTTCCTGAAGTAGGCTTTCATCACTATAGACTTCCCTCTTAGAACTGCTTTTGCTGTGTCTTATAGATTTTGGATCATTATGTTTTCATTTACATTTGTCTCCAGGTATTTTTTTGGTTGTAGGTTTTTCCCTTTCGTCACTTTAAATATATCATACCACTCCATTTGTCCTGCAGAGTTTCTGCTGAAAATTCAACTGATAGCCTTGTGAGAGTTCCCTTGTATGTAACTTGTTGCTTTTCCCTTGCTACTTTTAATATTCTCTCTTTATCTTTAATTTCTACTATTTTGATTACAATGTGTCTTGGTGTGGTCCTCTTTGGGCTGATCCTGTTTGGAACTCTCTGTGCTTCTTGTAGCTAGATGTCTGTTTCTTTTCCCAGTTTAGGGAAGTTTTCAGCTCTTGTGTCTTCAAATATGTTTTCTGCCACTTTTCTCTCTCTTCTCCTCCTGAGACCCCTATAATTTGAATGTTAATATACTTGATGTTGTCTCAGAGGTCTCTTAAACTGTCCTTACTTTTCTCATTCTTTTTTTTTTCCTTTTTTCTATTCAGCTTCAGTGATTTCCACTACTCTGTCTTCAGCTAGCTGATCCGTTCCTCTGTGTCAATTAATCTACTCTTGATTCCTCTTAGTGTATTTTTTCATTTCAGTTATTGTATTCTTCATACGTGTTTGGTTTTTCTTTATATTTTCTAACTCCTTGTAAAAAAACTTGTAATTTCTTGCTATGTTCATCAATTCTTTCCCAAGTTCTTTGATCATCTTTATGATCATTACCTTGAACTCTCTATTGGATAGATTGCCTATCTCTACTTCACTTAGTTTTTCTTCTGGGGTTTTCATCTTATTCCTTCCACATGTTCCTCTATCACCTAATTTTGCCTAATTTTCAGTTTTTATTCCTGTGTATTTGGTAGGTTGGTTACATTTCCTGATCTTGGAGAAGTTGCCTTCTGTAGGAGATGTCCTATACATCCCAGCAGCACACTTCCCTCTGGCCACCAGATCTGTATGCTTTAGGGGTGTCCCCTATGTGAGCTATGTGGCTCCTTCTGTTTTGGAGAGCTGACTGCTGAGGGCAGTCTCGTAGGTATGGTCGGCCCCTGGTCTGGTTGGTTGTGGGGCCCTGCTTTATGCACAGGCTTCCAGCTACGGTTGGAGGGGGCAGGTCACAAGGCAGTTGGCTGTGGAACACTGGGTGGTCCCAGGACCAGTGCTGGCTCACTGGTGGGCAGAGCCAGGTTCTGGGGTGGGTGTTTACAGTCCAGGGTTCTCAGATCCAGTGTCAGCCTGCTGGTGGATTGGGCCAGTTCCTGACACAGCTGGCTTCAGCTTCTGGGGTGTCCCAAAGCTAGTGCTGGTCTGAAGGTGGGTGGGGCTGGATCCTGGGGTGGCTGGCTGAGGAGTCCAACAACTCTTAGAGCTGGTGTCAGCCTGCTGGTGGTGGGTTTAGGACCCAGGGGTCCTGGGGCTTGTGCTGGCCACTGGTGGGTAGGGCCAGGTCCCAAGTCTCTGGCTGCAGGGCTCAGTGTCCCAGAGTCTGTATCAGAACACTAGTTGGTGGGGTCAAAGCTCAGGGAGACCTAGGGCTGGTGCTGCCTCACTGGTGATCAGAGCTGGCAACAGGATCTCTGTCTACAGTGTCCAGGGTGTCCTGAAGCTGGAAAAAACCGTTTTAATAATTATTATAGCTTCCATTTGTCATGTGCTTTCTATATCTCAGCACTCTTCGAAGATTTTACAAGCATCATCCCATGCAGTCCTTGCAATACCCCTATGAAGTATCCTTCTTTCCACAGCTGAGGAAACTAAGGCACAGAGCATTTAAGTAACTTATCTAAAAATCACAGAGCTAGAAACACCCAGCACTCAAGCCAGGATTGAACCCAGGTAGTTCTACCCAGGATACTCAGGAGCCCCAGCTGTTCCTCACTCAGATATACACACTGCTTATCTATTTGTGGACTGCCTGCACAGTGTATTTAATATAGATCAACCCTGTCCCCCCCTGAGAGGTTCCTGCTTTCAGAGACACATCCTATCAGGACACCCAGCCTACAAAGCAATTCCCTTGGTCAGTGCTAGACTTTCTGCACCCCTGGAGACAGGTGCATGAAGGGGGGTGGGGGAGACTTTCAGAAGATAGCATTCGCCTTATCTTTTCCTCTTTAGCCCTCATATTCCCACTGCACCAAATCTCACATTTATAACTCCCTAAGTGGCTCTCCTCTGTCTCCCTTCTTCCTCCTTCCATGTGCCTTTGACTCAGTTCAGACTGCCATCAAATCATAACTAAATTTCGGCACCAGCCTCCTAATTCATTGGGTGGTGGCCAGAATAATGTTTTCCCATTTGTATTATATTCTACACAAGTAAACGTGGCTATTATAGGAAACCATTTAAATTTCATTAAGCAGAAAAGAAGATGCCTTTCTAATACTCCCCCCTGGTTTCAAAGGATCAAGGCATGATAAAGTACAAGAACCTATGTGCTCTGGGCTTTCTGGGCTCATCTGCCACACAGTGTCTTCCTTCTAGATCTGTGGAACGAAGAACTGCATCCAACTTTCTGGTGGTTTCAAAGCATTTCTCATCCCAGGACCTTCATACACACTAGCCCCTGTGTTCAGAATGCCCAGCTGCAAATCCACCTGGCCAGCTCCCACTGTTGCCCTGAAACTCAGCTCAAGTATTCCTTCCCTAGGGAAGCCATCTCTGTCCCTCAGTCTGATATAAATCCCCCTCTTCTTTGACTCTATAGGATCCAAGGCAAAGCTCAGTCCCAGTACAGATCACACATATGAGAGTATTGCCTACTTGTCTGTAATCAATGATCTGTGAGCTCCTTGAAAGCCAGGACAGTGCCTTGGTCATCTTGGTGTGCCCAGTATGTGGCACAGTGCCTGGTACTACTTTGAGTGACTTACTCATTATTGAACGAAATATGTTATTGAATGAAATATGTTAAACCCACGTGCACCTCCAAGGACTGCTTTTCCACCTTCTAGACTTGTCTAATCAAGCCCTGTATTAGTTTCCTGAACATTTACTGGCAGCTGCAGTTCCAAAGGCCACATGGTAGATTGTTACATTGGTGGTCCCCACTACACCACATTTCCTGGTAGTTATACCCTTGCCTCGTTCCCAGCGCTCTTCCAAGTCACAGCACTCTTCTTCCCACAGTGACTCTGGACTTGGCCATGTGACTTGCTTTGGCCAGTGGGACATCAGCAAGCATGATGCAAACAGAAGCTGGATTAGTCTTTGCACACTGGGACTTGTCTTCTAGGAAGGCTCCCTCTTGGAAGCTGCCCGCCATTTTGTAGAGAAGCTCAGAGTAAACTACTGAATGATGAGAGGCTACGTGGATTAAGGATGAAAGTCGTCTTGGGCGTTCCAGCCCCTATCCAGCTCCTAGCAGAATGCAGCCTTATGAGTGATCTCTGCTACAACTTGCAGGGTGAAGAAGAACCTCCCAGCTGAATTCAGTCTACCCACAAAACTGCAAAAAATAATGTCACTGTTCCTTTAAGCCACTATTGGTTATGACAGGTTTGGGGTGATTTGTTCTGCAGCAACAGACAACTGAAACAGGCCCATATGGAAACGCCTATGTTCCTGCTGCTTGTACAGCAAAAGAGTCTCCCTGGCAACCCTGGCTGGTCACTGCAGCTGCCCTATGTGCAAAGGTCGTTTGCTGGGACCAGAGCTGCCAGAAAAAGCAAACCCAAGTGAGAAAATGAGACCCCCCCCAAATCAAAGCACAACCATAAAGCAGAAACACCTGGGGAAGAGCTCAGACTGTGTCTGAGCGTGAGCAGCCTTTGTCAGGGAGAAAAAGGGAAGGTCAGGCTGAGCTTTGATGCTGCCTTTGTCTGGAGCTTCCTCCCAAGCACACCTGGCAGAGGAAACGCACGAAACTACAGCCTTCCAGGACTTTTGATGTTAGAAAAAAACATCCTGTTCAGCATCACTCCCTCCACACAAAGACCCAAGGGGAATTCTGTGCTCTGGTCCCTTCCCCAGCAGGGTGGGTGCAAGCTCCGGCTCTCTTCGTCCACAATCCCTTGTGCCAGGCACTGTGCACAAACGCATGATTTTGGCTTATGGACAAAAGGAGATAAACTGTCAACCAGAGAGAAGACAGCAGCCCTGGGCGTCCTAAAGGAAGGGATGTCTTTCAGTTGAAAGACTGTGTACAGCAAGTATCCTCTCCCCCAAAACTAAGCTGGTTAAGCACGAAGCTAGTGATTTTTGGCACTTATTTCGATTACAATTAAATCCTTTTTGGTGAATCGCTCTTCCCCAGTAGAAAGACAGATCCTCAAGAGTAGAGACTCGGTCTGCGTCATTCCACATTGTAACTACCTTGCCCAGCACGGAGCATGGCACAGAGTGGATATTCAGTAAGTAGCTATGGAGTGAATGAATGAATACGTGAATGAATGAATACGTGAATGAATACCCAGCCCAGCCCCATGCACATAGGGTTCCTTAACGATGATGTTGATCATGCTTTCTCCCATCTCTGTGCCTCTCTACAGGCCGTGACTCTGCCTGTAACAGAGTATTCCCTTTCTCTCCAAATCTAACTGACACTCAGCCTTCTTACCAGTTCTGGAATGGTGAGCTAGTTTCAAACCTCTTCGATCCGCAGTTTGCTTCTCCATGTATGGGGGACATTCTGCCTTGGACAGAAGAGGTAAAGAGAAGATCACATCATGCCTATAACATGCCTTGCACACAGTCAGGGCTTAATAATGCTAGCTGGCTCACTCTGACTTCTGCCAAGATGCTTATGACCATTTCTCTGTACCATGTCCTCTGCCCCTGGTGCTGAGTAACCAGAAGTAATCCTTGGAGTTTTCCTAACCACAGAGTAGTTGGGCAGTGATGGGAGCCCAAAGGTGAGCTAGATGCGTGATTCTTGGACTTTAATGTGCGTACATGTCACCTGGGGACCTTGTTAATATGCAGACTCTAATTCAGCAGGCCTGAGGAGGGGAGAGGGCTAAGATGTTACATTTCTGAACAAGTATTCAAATGACGGGATGCTGCTGACCCAGGAAGACTCTTTGAGGAGCAAGAGGTTACAGCAGCAGCTGTGGGGTGAGTATGAAGAGAGCCACGGAAGAGGCATGGGGGTAGTTACTAGAAGTAAGGATGGGCAGCATGGGTGGCTGCTGTGATGGTTCAGGCCACTGTGATGAACTGGACCTTCTGGTTGGTGCCTGGTGGGAACTGACACCAATAGCTCTAGGGCCCCTTCCTAAAGGCCGAACAGCTGAACTGCAGGTGTTTTCCAGGTGGTGGAGGTAGGAGGGCAGGGAAGTTTTCTCCTGTGCGTCTACTCTAAGGATTAGTGCCTGAAAGGCACATTTTTGCAGCTACAAGCCTCTGAGCCTCTGCTTCTCACCCCCAGTAAGAGAGGGCAGTGGAGGAGAACACTGATCACAGAAGGAGATCAAATGACAAGCATTATTCTGATGAACCAGAAATCCTCCCCAGAAACTCCCTTAATTTGGAGTTGGATTGTTGAAAAGAAAGGGGGAAACCAATGCCATGTTTTTCAAGAAGCTCAGTCAAGCCTGCCTGTCAGCAGGTATGTGGTACATTCTTTGTAACCTGGCAGCCTTGGAGGAGAGAAATCAGATCCCTACCCAGATCAGACAGGCCCTCCTTCTCTGGGCTTGGGGGACTGGGAGTGAGATCAAGTGCTTTACATGCATTGTCCTGGTGGTTCCCAACCTTCCTGGAGACCTCTGAGGACTCTCATCTCACAGCAAGCATGTCCACAGATCTCCACGTAAGAGCACGGGCACTTCGTGTCTGTTGATTGAAGAAAACATCATTACAAAGTCTACTAGGAATTTCAGGATGCTTGTCCCTGAATTTGCATTTTATTTATTATAGGAACACCACTGTACACATGAAAAATGATTGAACACATATGAGAGGGCAATGTAAATTCTGTGTGCAGACAGTGGGCTTGAGGTGCCAGTGGAGACGCAGATACTCTGCAGTAATTCTTGCCCTCCCTCCACCTTGCTCTCTGTAATTTCATTTAATCCTGCTTTGTCTCTTTCAGCCTTCATAATAGTCCTGCAAGGTAGATATAGCTACCCCCATTTTACAGATGAGGAAGCTGAGGCTCTAAGGGGTTAAATAAGTTGTCCAAGGTCACATGTCAAATAAGAAGCAGAATCGGGTTTTTAACCTGGGTCTTTGAGGCAGGAAAGCCCCACCTCTTTGTACTACTCCACTGGACTTCTTTAGCAGCTACTTAACATTGAATCACTCTGGCGCCCTCTGCAGGTCACTCCTCCATCCTGCCCCCTAAGAAAGGTCAGTTCATCGCAAATTAATGCCCACTGGTTTCCTTTTCTTTTTTGTAAAGTCTGGCACCCAGAGGAGACCCTGAAGTAAAGGCTAGTTGAGTAAGATAGAAATCTGTCCAAAAATGGAACGTAGAGGGCCCCTCTGCCCACTCGCGCAGCATAAAGAGAAGGGAGGAGGTGACAGCCCCTCCACGCTCACCCCAGCCCCACGCCGGTCCCACAGCTGTCTGTCTGTGTCAAATGTTCTGAGCAGAGGTTGGGGGCTTCAGCTCCCCACACAAAGAGAGTTCAGAGCTGTCAGCACCTTTCTCACAATACACTAGGTGCCGAGGCGCAGTGATAATTGTAGCCCTGTCACCCTTGTCACCTCTGAGCTGGCTGGGTTTTTTTTTTTTTTTTCTAAAAACAAATGTTGTGCTGCCTGGAAATCAAAATTGGAGTTTCAGTTGAGGAAATACACACGTGCAGGCTTTTGCTCTTTCTCACGGGGCACAGATAGGAGATCCCTCGTTTGACCTCCTGTCTGGGGAAGGAGGCTGAGTGAGGACAGCCGCCTGGCCACCGTGTGAGCACCGCCTGGCGCGAAGGCGTCCCATCCCGCAGCCAGCTTGGCTGTCAGAGCTCCACCTATTGATCTTAGTTCTGCCCTTTGGAGAAAACACGCGAGAAGTCTCAGCTTCCTTCCCTGCTCAGGCGCTTTCATGTTCTGCCCCCTGCTCTTCTGAGACCAACTTAAATGCTCCCCAGCTCTTCTGACCCTGGGTTTAGAAGGATTCCAGTTTCATACAGATGGCCAACAGGCACATGAAAATATGCTCAACATCACTAAGCAACAGGGAAATGCAAATCAAAACCACAATGAACTATTACCTCACACCTGTCAGAATGGCTGTCATCAAAAAGAACACAAATAACAAATGTTGGCAAGGGTGCGGAGAAAAGGGAACCCTAGTACAGACAGTGGGAATGTAAATTGGTGCAGCCACTGTGGAAAATGGTGCAGGGTTTCTCAAAAAACTAAAAACAGAACTACCGTTTGATCCAGCAATTCCACTTCTGGGTATATATCTGAAGAAAACAAAAACACTAGTTCATGCACCCCAATGTTCATAGCAGCATTTTTTACAATAGCCAAGATGTGAAAGCGACCTAAGTGTCCATCAAGGGATGAATGGGTAAAGAAGATGTATATATACATACACACATACACATACAATGGAATACTACTCAGCCATAAAAAAGAATGAAATTTTGCCATTTGCAACAACATGGATAGACTTGGAGGGCATTATGTATAGTGAAATAAGTCAGACAGAGAAAGACAACGTATGTTATCACTTATACGTGGCATCTAAAAGCAAGCTAGTGAGTATAGCAAAACAGAAACAGACTCATAGATATAGAGAACAAACTAGTGGTTACCAGTGGGGAGAGGGAACCAGGGAGGGGCAAGATGGAGGTCAGGGATTAAAAGGTACAAACTTCTATGTATAAAATAAATTAGCTACAAGGATATATTGTACAGCACAGGGAATACAGCCAACACTTATAATAACTATAAATTGAGTATAATCTATATAAAAAAGAAGGATTCCAGATTCCAGTCTCTCACTCTTAAGGTCTCCCTGTCCTCAGGACACACTGTAGTGTGTCTGTGAATGTCTATGTTAAACAGTAGCAATGAGAGTAAAATATTCCAGAAGCATATACTCAGATATTCACACACACTGATACAAACCAAAAGAATGTCCCGTAAGAACAGATGTCGTTACGCACAAGAATATCTTAAGTGAATTGAGCATTTTATTATGTGCCAGCATTGTGCAAAGCATTTATATACATTAATCTCCTTTAGTCTTCACACACCCTTAAGAGATTGCTATAGACTCTATCACCATCATTTTACAGATAAGACAACTAAAGCTTAAATGTGGTAGAAATCCATTGAGTCTCAGAGGTAATGAAGTGCTAAGAAAGCACTGAAATCCATATCTATTTGTCTCCAAAACTTAACGCTCTTCACCACTCCTCTATACTGTCTACTTCATACAGTCACTTAATGTTTTTTTCCCTAAAACAGCACAAACACTCCGATATAGCTCTTCTTAGAGCCACACGTGTTCATATTACATAAACACACACAGATAGAGACTCAAGTAAGTTCCTGCAAGCTGACATATAGACAAATCAAATTTCTATTTAAAAACCCATAGAAATATCATTTCTCAGTGTAAGTTACCTAATCAATTTTATTTACAACTACTTTTCATTGCAGGAACTATCACTGCAGGTAAAAGCAGGGAACATTCAATACTTTCATGTTCTGCCTTGGCAATTTAATCTCTCAGAAAGCAAATGCTGGGGTCAGGGCGAGACATCTACTTTGCACTTAATTCTGCTCCAATAAGGGCGAAGTGCTTGGAGAAGCAACAGGGAGAGAAATCCTGAGAAACAGTAGCCAGGTCATCTCAAAGTTCATGATATTCACAGAGAAAAAAGCTGGGCATGGTCTGACGTGTACCTTGGTCTTTTCTCCCGTTACAGAGCACAGGCTCCGGACACGCAGGCTCAGCGGCCATGGCTCACGGGCCCAGCCACTCCGCGGCATGTGGGATCTTCCCGGACCGGGGCACGAACCCGTGTCCCCTGCATCGGCAGGCGGACTCTCAACCATTGAGCCACCAGGGAAGCCCCATGTACCTTAGTCTTTATGAAGGCAGATTGCAAAACCTTTGGAGGAAAGATAGGCTGGTCCCATGACCTTCCACTCTCAAGAAAGACAGCTCTGGAGGGATGACTTTCACAAATGAAATTCTGACAATACGATTGCAAATGACTCTGATATGGAAGAAACGTGGCTGCACAGGATGAATACAAAGGAGTGATACAGACTTTTAAGTATCATGCCAGCAAGGCTGAAGCCAGAATGAGCTGAGGACCACACCACAAAGGGACTTCCTGGGTATAGTGAGAGCAACGAGAACAGAGAAGGGCTAGGTCCACATCTCAATACTGGCTGTATGACCTTGGGCAGCTTTCCTAACCTCTCTGAACCTCAGTTTCCTTACCCTTAACATGGGAATAATAGTTCTTACACTGTGGGTTTGTTGCGAGGATTACATGGAATGATGCATTAGAAAATAACAACAACAACCCCCCCAAAAAAACCCAAAACACACAAACAGAGGAAAGCTCTCAAAAATATTGGTTATCAGTTTCCTCCTGTCCTTCTAGGACTAATGGTTGAAAATTAACAAAAAGCTGCACTCTTCAGCTTCCATCTTTCTGTCAAGGACAATGGTCCTCAGATTAGAGCATCTAGAATGAACGCTGATAAGGAGAATTGACGAATCCAGTAGCACACGTGTTGTTAAAACAAGGTCAAGCCTCTTGCCCTGGAAGAGTTAATTCCATGGAATGGGAAAGGGAACAAAAGACACACCTGGGACATAGCAAGCACTCAGTTAGAATTTGCGGGATGCTATTGAAAAGGAGCGAGAAACTAACAAGGGCCTTGATCTTCTCAAAGGGATAGAAGGCATGCCTGAGGTCTCTTCCAGGTACAGCTTCAGAACTGCTTATTAAACAGCTGGCTTTGGGAGCCTCAGGAAGAGATACCATGATCCCCAACGTGGGTCCATCAAGAACACGTCGTGCCTGACGTACTTCATTTCCTTTTCTGATAGAGTTGATAGAGGACTAGGCAAAAGTGCAGTATCTTGGGGTCACGATCCCAGGTGGAGAAATGTAACTTGGATGATAATGTAGTCAGGGGCTTAGTGACCGTCAAGTTGACCATACCAAAGAGAGCAGATTAGCTGGGTCAGTACCAATCTGGGGAGGGGGCTGGAGTCCTCAGGCAGGGAACCCATCTTGGCCTGTCCTGGTCAACATTTTTCTTATCGATTGGAGGAGAGCGTAGATGGATTGCTGATCAGTTTATAAATGAAACAAGGGGGTGGGGGTGGACAGTTCATGTGTTGGAGAGCAGAGTCAGGATCCAGCTATACCTGTGCCAGCCCAATCTGGGCTCAAAAGAACAATATTGTTTCCGTAAATCCTTTCTATTTCTTCAGACTCCAGAGTCATCTGGGCCAGAAACTTCTCCCTCTCACTCGTTCCCTACATCCATCCACTCACCAAATTCACTGGCTTTACCTCCTAAATATTCCTCAGACTTTTCCTCTACTTTCAATCCCACTGTCCCTGGCCAAATGTAGGTCCATGGTAGGTCACATTGGTCAAGGGTTTGGAATCGGGTCAGAGTGAGCTGTATTCAAATCCCAGTTTATGTTGGTAGCTGTATGATCTCGGGCAAGTTATTTAACCTTTCAAAATTTCAGTCTCCATTTAGGTAACATTGGAGGTAATAATACTATCACCCCAGGGTTGTTGCAAGATTTTTGAGATAGTGCTTATCAAGTGCTCAGCACTGTGCCTGGCGTGAGATGAGCACTCAGTAAACATTAGTTAATATACGGGACGGTTGTGATAACCTCCCAACTAGTCTGTCCACCACCAGCCCATCTCCCTCTGCATCACCTGCCGCTCATTAGAGTGGCAATCAAATCTACAGCCAATCAATGATTCTGCCCAGTGTAAACACCACCACACACACTTGCACGCACATGTGCTCACACACGCACACACACACACACGGCATTGCCCCAGGATGAGGTCCCAGTTCCTTAGCCTGGTACATAAGAGTCTTCCTGACTTTTCTAAACTGCAACTTGTAAGTGCCTGCTGTTTGCATTGCACAGGCAGCTGGTTCCCACCTTTAAGCTTTTGAGCAAGCTTTTCCCTCTGCCTGGAATCCCCTTGCCCTCTTGTCCCTGCAGTAAACTTCAGCTTGTTCATGAAAATCCAGGCAGGTGTCCGTCCTCTGTGAAGCCCGCCAGGTCCTCTGAAGGTGGACTCCACCCCACCAGAGACATCTCGGGGCCTCCATGCCCGCACCTGCGAAGTGATGTTTAAAATACCAACTCGAGAGGGTGTCGTTATGAGACTTAAGTGAAACAAAACACATAGCAGGTCTAGGAGGCTGGAATGCAAGCAGAATGCTGAGAGGCTCAGACCCTTTCATACGAAGGTTGACGATATCCAAGAGGAGAGAGTGAGGATTTACGATGGGAGTTCTAAGGGACAGAAGCCATGTTCTGTTCATCTCTGCATTACTAAGAATAGGAGACAGTAAATGCTTGCTAAATTGAGGTGAAGTGTGAAAACAAACAAACAAATAAATCGGTCATTCAGTCAGTCAGTCAGTCTCTCAGGCCCCTTCTCCTGCAGTGAACATGGGTGCCCTTCGGCCAGGAGTAATACCAATAGTCACACATCTTTCTCAGTCTCGCTGACTGCCCTGCATCCTGCCAAGGCAAGGAAGGGGGTGGGGCTCAGAGGTTAGAGGCTTCACTCAACGTGCTCCAACCTGTCGCCTGCAGCACCTGGCATTAACTGAGGTTTAACCCACTTGCTCACACTCTGCTTCCTGAGGACGCAGCCAGAGACGTGTGCTCATTGCTCTTGACAGCAGAGAGGCACTGGACAACCTGGACCATCCCCAGCAAACCAGCCTGGCCTCTCTCCCTCATGTCAGAGGGACATTCCTTAGCTGTCTCTGCACCAGGGCTGCTGGGCCTGCTGCCTCGATCATAACCAAAGCAAAGAACCCCCTTCACTTTCCATTGGAAAACTGCTATGGATCTTACTGTCAACAGGGATTTAGCTTCAGAGATATTTTTAGGTTGGTTTCATGAATCAAGTGAACCCCTTATCTGCTCATTGCTAAAAATCGCCTACAGGTCAGTGTGGGCACTACCTGAAGCCCTCACTCGCTAAGCAAGGATGGACGTCCCCTTCCTCACTCCTTGAAAGCAGCTCTCTTGTAGTTTTCTGACCACACAGACTGTAAAACCCGGCAAAGCAGAGCTGAAAGGGAAGCACTTGATCACCCAGGGGAATAGTTGGTTAAGGCCACCCAGGGTCAGGCTCAAATGCGGGTCCTAACTCCCAGTCCAATGTCCTTGCCTTTCACCACACTGCCTGCCTGGGGGAGGGGGCGGACCTGGGGGTGCCCTCCCCCTGAGGATGGGTGGAAATGCACCCATTTTTCTGAGAGTCCTGAAACCCCTACCAGCCAATCAGGAGCTCAGCCGGTAATGGGACTAAAGACCTCGTGATTTTCACAAGGATAATCATCTCTACCAGGTCCTGCACATTTTTTGCCAGGTCCTGTACATTTATTATCTCTTTGGACCTCACAAAACTTTATGAGGCAGGTGTTACCACCTCTACTTTCCAGATAAGGAAAATGAAACTCAGAAAAGTTCTGTAACAAACACTCCAAGATTCCACATAGGGAGTGGACATCTTTCAGGCCATAAGGCCACAGGTACAGCTGAGCCAGGCACTGGCTTAGACTAAAGTAGGGAAAAAAGTCAGACTGCATCCAAATGAGAGAAGGAAAATCATCATAAACCAGCTAGTGGACTAGAAGGGAGACTAGAAGGACCAGAGTGAGAGACGCCTCCAGAATATGCAGTGGGCATGTCTGCCGTTCTGTGCAGGACAGCCGGGAGCCCAGGACTTATTTCTGTAAAGTTACTATGCCACAGCAAAAGCCGGGTCAACCCCAGAGGCCAGGACAGCTGCAGAGAGGTACACGTGGCAACCCAGGACCAGGAAGCACATCGTGAATCCTCATCCAGAGAGGAGGCTGGGCAGCAGGCCTGAAAGTCCCTCTGAACCTGGCAATGAGGAGGTGCAGCTGCCTCAGGTCCCATTCAAGCAGGATCAACCAGGATCCGTGTCAGCCAAGACGCCCATGAGGCTTTAGGTCACCTTAGGATACACATTTGATTTAGTCAGCTTTTGAAATGAGTTTTCCACAAGACGCCCATGAGGCTTTAGGTCACCTTAGGATACACATTTGATTTAGTCAGCTTTTGAAATGAGTTTTCCACCTTTGCTTCATAATTTTTCTTTCCAAACACATCAACCTGTATGGGCCAAGTTTGGGTTAAAATGCTTGTCCCTCTGGCTGAGCAGAGCTCCCCTAGAGGCCAGGTGAGGTAATGAAAGCCCACCTAGCCAACGTGTATTTCCCGAGCACCTACTGTTTGCCAAGTCCCGTTCCATGTTCCAGGTAGAAACCCTGAGCAGAGCAGAAACCCCTGCTCTCACAGACCTAAGTTTCATAGGGAGGGAAGCAAACAGTACAGTACTGAACAAATACTATAAAGTGAATTCTGAATAATAAGGGCGTACAAGGGTGCCTGTGGGCACCTCTCTAAGGTAGTAATGAGGTATCTTTGAGCTGCAGGAAGTGAATGAACCCATCTTGTGAAGCCCTAGGGAGATGGAACAGCAAACACAAAAGCCCAGAGATAGGCGGAAGCTTGGCTTGCTGGAGGGACAGCCTGAGGTGAGTGTGATTGGCACCTGGTAAGTTGGGGCTGGGGTGTGAAATGAGAGCGAAGCAACTGGCAGGCTCATTCAGCAGGGTGAGCACCAGGGGGACCTCACTTCTTTGCTGCGCCCTAAGCCCAACTGAGCTCTTTGCAGAGAATACCTGCTTAATAAGCCTCTGTTGAATGAACAAATAAGTGAGACAGCGCCTGGATTCATGAGTGAGGGGTGGACCCTGGGGAATGAAAGCATTGGCTGGTGCCTTTCCTGTAACAGACCTCATCCAGCCCTCAAGCCCTCCAGGTCCATAAGTGCCCCCCAACCCCAGTGTAGTTCTCCCGGCAGGAGCCCATCACTAGAGCAGAAAGGGACAGACCAAAATGAGGATCTGCGAGTTGGGGGACCCTAAAGCTGACTTCAGCCCCTCTTCTTTACAGAAAAAGCATGTCTCTGGGATGCTGAGATCAACCCCAATATGGAAAAAAGGGAAGTTTTCATTTGAGCCACCAGCCAGACCCTCTTCCCACTAAGGATGGCTTAGAGACTCAGGGATTCCAAGGTCCTGTCACTGCCTGGAGCTTCCCCTGGGTTTACTCCCAAAGACCCAGACTGGGCACAGGGGCTTCTGGACTCCCCATGCTGGTAAGCTGGCTCTGTGGTGAGGAGGGTTTCGTTTTCTAAGGAGAGGTGTTTTAGGCTTTGTTTCCACTTGTCTGTTGGCAGGACTGACTGAAGAGTTCAACTGAGATTGACAAACATATGTGGGCCCCGCCTGCTAGGTGCCGGGCACTGGACAAATGAAGAGCAGCCTAGAGCAGAAGACAGCCTCATAAACAGAACACAAAAGCCCCACCAACACTGCCAGGCTGATCAATAAATGTCTGGGGCTCTGCTCCCACAGAGCCACAGAGGAGGACATCAATGAGTATTTCATTCCCTCTCTCCCACCCTTGCTTCTTGCTCTTTTGTCTGTTTTCTTACATGAACCAGAGCACAGGCATTGAAGTTTGGAATTCTGGAAGCTTGCCATTGCCAACAGGAGGACGCATTACTGAAGTGTTATGCTTGTTAATAGTACACTCCGAATCTCTGGTGATTATAAGACTGCAGGCCATTAGGAGGTCAGTTCAAGCCAAATCACTTTTCAGAGACTAATTATGATGTTTTTGAAAGAATAGAAATGCCCCATTTCCCCCAAATACTTAACTCAGGGGCAAGGGGAGGATGAAAGTGACTCAGCCTGTTTTCAAGACATTGTAGGTCCCTAAGGAGGCCTCCTGCAGCCTCAAGCAGACTCCTACAAACTCAAGACCTACACAGTTTTAGAGACCCTCATTTACCTCACAAGGCCCATGGTCATCCAGTCTTGTCTCTATGGTCCCTTACAGCTTGTGGTCTCAGAATTGCACCAACCAAGCCAGACCTCACAGACCCTGCGCCCATCATATGGAAGCCTCAGATAAAGCACCCAGCCTCTTCCTCCTGGGACAAACATGGCAGTTTGTCCATGAGTTCCTCCTGGAAACCCTGGCGCACCCAGAGTTCCCCCTGGAAACTCTTTCCTCTCTCCCCTTTCTAAGCACGATAGATAGTGAACTTATCTACAGCAACTTCTCCCCATAGTTGAACTGAAGATTTCCGGATTTAAAAGTAACACATGAGGACCGGGGGAGGGGGAAGGGTAAGCTGGGACAAAGTGAGAGAGTGGTAGTGTATATATGGACATATACACACTACCAAATGTAAAATAGCTAGCTAGTGGGAAGCAGTTGCATAGCACAGGGAGATCAGCTCGGTGCTTTGTGACCACCTAGAGGGGTGGGGGTAGGGAGGGTGGGAGGGAGGGAGACGTAAGAGGGAAGAGATATGGGGATATATGTATATATATATAACTGAGTCACTTTGTTATAAAGCAGAAACTAACACACCATTGTAAACCAATTATACTCCAATAAAAATGTTAAAAAAAGGAACACATGCACAATTAACTCAATAATTCAACAATTATTTATTCTGTATCTACCAAGGGCATTCTTCTAGGCATTTAGAATACTGATTTGTACAAATTGGACAAATCTAATTTTGTATCATGATTCTGTTAGTCCATTTAGGCTGATGTAACAAAAATACAATAGACAGAGTGCCTGAAACAGCAAACATTTATTTCTCACAGTTCTGGAGGCTGGAATGTCCAAGATCAAGGCCTCAGCAGATTTGGTGTCTGGTGAGAGCTCACCTCCTGTCATCTCACTGTGTCCTTACATGGAAGAAGAGGTAAGGGAGCTCTCTGGGGTCTGTTTTTTTGTGTGTGTGCGGTATGTGGGCCTCTCACTGTTGTGGCCTCTCCCGTTGCGGAGCACAGGCTCCGGACACACAGGCTCAGCGGCCATGGCTCACAGGCCCAGCTGCTCCACAGCATGTGGGATCTTCCCAGACTGGGGCATGAACCCGTGTCCCCTGCATCAGCAAGCGGACTCTCAACCAGTGCACCACCAGGGAAGCCCTGGGGTCTCTTTTATAAAGACACTAATCCCACTCATGAGGGCTCCACCCTCATGACCTAATCACCTCCCAAAGGCCCCACCTCCTAAAACCATCACACTGAGAGTTAGGATTTTAACATATGAATTAGGCAGGGCATTGAAACATGCAGTCCATAACTGATTTTTTAATTTAATATTATGTCATAATCATCTTCCTCAGAATTGCCAAATTTAGCAAACAAAAATTCGGGACAACCAGTTAAAATTGAATTTTGGAGACAGATGAATAAATTTTAAGCATAAGTATTTCCCAAGTACTTCATGGGACACACTTATACTAAAAAAAAAAATATTCATTGTGTCTCTGAAATTAAAACGTAAACTGATATCATATTTTATCTGGCAACCCTCTGGTTACAAACTCATGCAAGGCCTTTTCTGGCCTCATTTTTGCCACTGACCTCCTTCCCTTGTTCTGCTGCAAATATATCAACCTTGCACAGGTCACCTGCACCTGCCACAGCCTTGGCCCTTTTTCCACCTCCTTCCACCTAGACACTCCTCATCTGTGATTTGAGTGACTCCTTATTCACCTATTAAAAGGCCTCCACCCTCCACTCTATCTGAAATAACACTCTCCATCTCTCTCCTGGCCTCATCCTGACTGGTCTTTTCATAATGTTCATCCCCACGTAACATTATATATTTGTTTATTGTCTGGTTCCATCTATTAGGGTAGAAATCCCTAAGAACAAGAACTTTATCTGTTATGTTTGTTTTTTCTTTTGTTTTATTGCCATATCCCCAGTGTATAGAACAGCACCCACTGTATAAATATTTGTTAGATGAATGGATACATGTGCGTGCGTGTGTGTATCTGGTTATCAATTCTATTCTATTGAACAATTCTTGAACCATTACCATACTGAATTAATTATCGTAGCTACATCAGTTTGCTTTTTAAAAAGTATCTGGTGGAGCTAGCCTTCTCATTCATCTTCTTTTACGCTTCTTTTCCTTGGTTATTTTCAACTGATTATTCTTCCATCTAAATTTAGAGGCATAAAGATGGCAAACAGTTATAGAGCATATACTCTGTGCCAGGCATATTCTAAGCATTTTCCATGCATTAACTCATATACTTTAACTCTCAACTAAACTATGAGACAGACACTATACTTACCCCCACTTTCCAGATGAGGTAACTGAGGCTAAGTAACTTCGTCAAGGTCACATGGCTAGCAGGTGCCAGAGCGGATATTTGAACCCAATCTGGCTGCAGAGGGCATCCCCCAAACCACCATTCTATGCTGCCATAACAAGTCACCACAAACTCAGCAGTTGTAAAACAATACACATTTATTATCTCACAGTTCCACGGATCAAGAGGCTAGGGTACAGCTTAGCTGGATCCTCTGCTCAGGTCCCAGAGGCTGAAATCATAGTGTCAGTGAAACTACACTTCTCCTCTGAGGCACGGGTCCTTTTCCAAGTTCCCTGGTTCCGTGGCATGTGTTCCCTCAGCTGCTTACAGCATAGCAGCTTGCTGTTTCTTCCTCGAAGCCAGCGGGAGCCCATCTCCCCTCAACTTCCTCTCCTGCCAATCGCCAGAGAAAACTCTCCACTTTTCAAGGGCTCCCTGATTGGGTCTGGCCACTCAAATAATCTCTGTGTCTTAAGGCCAACTGACTTGGGACTTTATTTACATCTGCAAAGTCCCTTCACAGCAGCAGCTAGGTTAGTGTTTGATTGAATTATCAGGGGAAGGGATCTCGAGGGAGCCATGTTTAGAATTCTGCCTACCACACAGTCTTTTCTTTGGCTGCGTCGGGACTTAGTTGTAGCATGCGGGATATTCATTGAGGCACGTGGGATGTTTCATTGCGACGTGCAGGCTTCTCTCTAGTTGTGGCGTGCAGGTTCTAGAGTACACGGCCTCAGTAGTTGTGACGCGCGGGCTTAGTTGCTCCGCAGCATGGGGAATATTACTTCCCCGACCAGGGATCGAACCCACATCCCCTGCATTGGAAGGCTGATTCTAAACCACTGGACCACCAGGGAAGTCCCCTACACAGTCTTTTAATGCATATTTGGTTACTATTTAGGTAAAGTCCAACAGATCAGGAAACAACTGTCATGGAAAAGATGTTTTGTGATATTCAGAGATCTCAGGGCAAAGGAGGGCCATGTAGGCAAGCCTTGGCATCAGTCAGGAAGCAGAGAGACTGGGGGAAACTAAGGGCAAGAGCTTTTATTGTGATTTCCATGGGAGGGATCAGGCAAGGCACGGTAAGCAGGTTTAGGATTGGCTAGTTTGAATAATTTCAGTAGGCTCCGGGATCTAGGGGCTGTACCTAGTTGTCTGGTGCCTGGCCCTGGGGTGATTAAGGCAGGGAGTTAGAGACCCGGAGCGTGAGAGCCCAACAAAGGAGGTGAGGGGCTTGTGAGCTCTGGATTGGTTGGTTTGCATCTGAAAGACACACTCAAGGGCAAGCTCTAGGAACTGGCTAACCCTTCAAGGCACTCCCTCCTGGGTCAGCAAGGCCTCAGATGTCAAATCATCAGAATACAGAAAATAAGAGACCTGGTTAGCACACACAGCTGCCTCATTCGGTCAAGTCCTCCACTCCTTCCCCCCATCCCTCCCCTCCCAAGAAGAAAACAACTCTATCTTTGTGTGTGCCAGACACTATTATTATTGCTTAGCATGTAATTCTCTTAATTTTTTTTTGGACTATAGCTAATTTACAATGTTGTGTTAGTTGCAGGTGTACAGCAAAGTGAATCACTTATTCATATACATACATCCATTCTTTTTTTTTTTTTTTTTTTAAGATTCTTTTCCCAAATAGGCCGTTACAGAGTACTGAGTAGAGTTCCCGGTGCTATACAGCAGGTTTTTACTAGTTATCTATTTTATGTATAGTAGTGTGTATATGTCAGTCCCAACTCTGTCCTTTTGATTGTCAATGTTTCAAACTTGCATGGCAATTTAGGAAGAATGACTCCTTTGGGACAGTCTTTCCACCCAGGAACATGGTATATATACCTCTCCATTTATTCAAGTCTTCTTTTGTGACTCTCAGTAAAGTTTTGCACTTTTCTTTATATAAATTCTCACCTTTTGTTGTGGTTATTTCAGATATTTTGGGGGTCTTATTTTATAATAAATGGGATTTTTCCCTATATTTTCTAACTAGTTGTTACTGATATATAGGAACTGCATTGTTTTTACAGCTTTATTGAGATCCAATAAACTGCACATTCTTTTTTTTTTCGTGGTACGCGGGCCTCTCACTATTGCAGCCTCTCCTGTTGCGGAGCGCAGGCCCAGTGGCCATGGCTCACGGGCCCAGCCGCTCCGCGGCACGTGGGATCCTCCCGGACCGGGGCACGAACCCGCGTCCTCCGCATCGGCAGGTGGACTCTCAACAACTGCGCCACCCGGGAAGCCCTAAACTGCACATTTTTAAGGTGATATTTGATGTATTTGGCATGTGTTACACCCATGAAACCATCACCACAATTAAGGCAGTGAACATATCCATCACCCTCCCAAACTCCCTTGTGCCCTTTTGTAATCTCCCCCTGCTAACCCTTCCACCCCATTTCTAGGCGACCATCGATCTGCTTTCTGACACTAGCGATTTTTGTATTGCATTGTGTTTTCAGCTACTAAATAGTTAAAACTTTTCATAGTTTTTCAAGTTATTCCTTTGAGTTTTCTAGTATAAAAGCAGATCATCAATATATAATAGCAACTTTATTTCTCCTTTCCACACTTATATGACCTAATCCTATTTCATACATAATAAATCATCAAGAATTTCCAGAACAACGCCACATCACATCAGCCGATTCTTGTGTCATCCCTTATTCTAGCCAGAATGACTATAGTGCTTGGATCATTATTTTAAGGGAATATCAGCTATTATCCAGAACCAGGCTTTAAAACACAGAGAACAAGTTCTGTGATTAAGTAGCATCCTCGTCTTAAACCTGGATCTGTCCACTCACCAGCCCTTTCTCCTGGCTTGTCACTTCCAGCCCACTTTAGTCACTCCTTCCTCTGTATCTGGTACCTATGTTTATTATGGCATCTCTCATACTAGAGTATAATTTATTTTTACCTGTTTTCCTTCATGACCAGACTGTGAATTAAAGCAGAAATTGTGTCTTTTCCATCTTTTGGGGCAAAACACCTCCCACATACTAGATACTTCATAAAGGCTTATTAAATTGAATTGAAATACGGTAATATTTACCTAAAAGCATGGCTCCCAAACCTGGATACACATTAGAATCACCTCAGTAGATTAGTGGGGCGAGAGAGGCAGTGAGGAAGCAAAAAGCTGTATTTTTAAACAGATTTTTAAAATTAGTAAAAGAGTTAAAAAAAAAAAAAAAGGATACATTCTCCTATGTCCCGCCCATCTCAGACCCCATCAATTAGAATCTCTGGTCCTGGAAGCCTGAAATTTGTTTTTGTTTCTGGTTTCTTTGTGGGTTTTTTTTTTTTTTCAGCCTCACAGCTTACGGAATCTTAGTTCCCCCACCAGAGCTTGAACCCGCACCCTTGGCAGTGAAAGCATGGAGTCCTAACCACTGGACCACCAGGGAATTCCCTGGAATTCATATTTTTAATAAGCTTCCAGGTGACTATTATCCAGCCAGTCTCACATGGGGTGATGATCCGTTTGGAGACTCATTGCCTGTAAGCAACAAAGACAAGCTGGAGCGAAGCCCTTTTGTATTATAAAATGTTGGTGCTAAAGAAATTCTGAAAATCTATTCCACAACTACATTTTTCAGCAGGTGAAACATCTGAAAGGTAAACTGCTTTGCCCAAAGCACTTTAGATCACCCTGGTGAGTCTCAGACAAGAGCTGGGACACAGAGGATCCGTTTCCACCTGACACCTTGCCCCCCTGGAACTCCACGCCAGCCGTGGCAGAGAAGAATGTCTCAGAATGTTGAAGAAATCCTAATCATCCCAGGCCCAGCAAAAAGCAGCAGGGATAACAGGGCAACATGTTGAGAGCTGTTACTCTGGGAGGAATATGATGACTATAAATCAAACAGAATTTTTCAGCAAAATGCTTGAATCTGAATTCTGAAATAATTCAAACCCTTCAGAAAATTATAGACACACATGAAGCCAGACAACAGGCGATAATTCTCCAGGCCACTTCTGACAGATGCATTATTTATAAGATGGGAAATACATTTTTATGCATTTCTTTCTTTATAGATATGCAATAAAAACCCCAAGGCAAAGCAGCCCCTAACATTCAGTTGCAGACACCATCAGGCTCATGTCACATACTGACTCACTTCCCTGGATCCTGTCCTGGGCAGAAGCCTTCCAAACCTGACCCCCACAGGCAATATTCCCACTAGGAGAGATGGTTAGCACACACAGCTGCCTCTAGGAGGCAGAGGCCCTCAGGACAGGAGAAGTTGTTAGATCATCTGGCATGGGCTCTTTTCTTACAGAGAGGAAAAGCAAAGCTTAGAGAGAGAAAGTGATCTGCTGGCCACCCCCAGCAAGATGAGATGAAGGCGGTCTTGGGCTCTAGGTAGTTCCTTTGCCACCTCGAAGATTGCACGCTAAATTCTGTACACTTTACCCCTGGGGGAAGGGTTTTTGGGTTTCATCAGGTTTGCAAAGGGGCCCATGACCCTCAGAATGTCCCTTGCCAGAGGTGTCTGACTCCCCACCACCGCTTGAACCCCTCCTCTCTCACTGCCTCTGCCCAGCCTCCCTCACATATAATCCCCATTCTTGCAACATCCTTCCATGGGTCATGCTGGCTCCGCGCTGCTACCAGAGGGCTCTTTCTAAAATGCAAACCTACCCACGTGGTTGCCCTGCCTATAGACCCGCAGTGATTCCCAAGGGAACCACTGTTTCCTAGGATAAAAACCTAAATGGAGGGTATCACAAGGGTCCTCTTTAGGCTGGCCCTTTTCTGTCTCTCTAGTCTCATAACTCACTCTGTTGCTGCTTTTCGCACCCACAGTGAGGACTGGGGCCTCAGCAGGGGATTTGAACACAGCTATTTGGCATCAAAGCCCATGGTCTCTGGCTGACAGAAGTTGTGTCCTGTACCAGTAAGGAAGGCCCTTTCATCTGTATATCTTATATACTCCCTTGGGTGCTTTCTTAAACCCACCTGGGATCCACCCACTCTAGCCATATATACGCACACCCTCTAGAAATGGGAGTGTGATGGGATTCATTCTAGTACTTAGAATTCGACTATCACTTATTAAGTGCCAATTTTGCCCCAGCCAATGTGCCACATGCTTAGATATAAGCGGGAATAAAACACAGCTCCCAATTATTAGCCATCAGGGAAATGCAAAGCAAGACACAATGAAATGCTGTTCATACCCCCTAGGATGGCTATAATAAAAAGACAGGACATAGCAAGTACTGGTGAGAGTGTAGAGAAACTGGAACCTTCATACATTGCTGTGAGAATGTGAAATAGAGCTGCTGCTTTGGAAAACATCTGACAGTCCCTCAAATGATTAAACAGAGTTACCACATGACCCAGCAGTCCCACTCCTAGATTTCTACCCAAGAAAAATGAAAACAGATGTCCACACAAACACTTGTATGCGAACAATCATCGCATCATTATTCCTAATAACCAAAAAGTAGAAACAACCCAAACGTCCAACAACTGATGAATAGATAAATAGATGTGGTATATTCATACAATGGAATATTATTCAGCAACGAAAAGGGAATGAAGTTTTTTTTTTTTTATGTTGGGGGTAGGAGTTTAGTAATTTATTTATTTATTTTTGCTGTGTTGGGTCTTCGTTTCTGTGCGAGGGTTTTCTCTAGTTGTGGCAAGCGTGGACCACTCTTCATTGCAGTGCGCGGGCCTCTGACTATCACGGTCTCTCTTGTTACGGAGCACAGGCTCCAGATGCGCAGGCTCAGTAGTTGTGGCTCACGGGCCTAGTTGCTCCATGGCATATGGGATCCTCCCAGACCAGGGCTCGAACCCGTGTCCCCTGCATTAGCAGGCAGATTCTCAACCACTGCACCACCAGGGAAGCCCCGGGAATGAAGTATTGACACATGTTACAACATGAACGGACCTCGAAAACATTATGCTAAGTGAAAAAAGCCAGACACAAAATGTCACATATTATATGGTTCCATTAATATCAAATGTCCAGAATAGACAAATCTGTAGAGACAGGAAGGGGATTAATTTGGTCCAAGGCTGTGGCTTCAGGGTGGGAGTAAGGTTTTGGGGCGGAAGTGGGGAGCAGCTAACAGGTATGGGCTTGCTCTGGAGGGCGATGATAGTGTTCTAAAAGGGATTATGATGATAGTTGCACGACTGTAAATATACTAAAAACCACTGAACTGTACATTTTAAATGGGTCAATTGATGGCATGTTATGATATCTCAGTAAAGCGGTTAGCAAACCAACAACAAAACACAGCCCCTACTCTCAATGAGCCTATAGTCTGCTCAGCCTCTAGGGTGACCAACTTGTCTTGGTTTGCCCGGGACTTTCCCAGTTTTAGGACCAAAAGTCCCACATCCAGGGAAACCCCTCAATCCCAGACAAACCAGGACAACAAACAGATCACCCTACTGGAATCCCCACCCACCGCAGCAGGGACTGCACGTGCATAAAAAGGGCAACTTCCCCATCTGCAGGCCTGGGGCTCCAAAGTCAGATGTAGAAATGACGCCTACAGGAGGGAGGTGGGAGGCTGAGCAGGGAATCCTCTGGGGTGGAGGCGGGGGTGGGGGGAGGGTGACTCCTCCCGGACCTGGGCTGGCAAAGCTGACCCGACAGGAGATCAGACACTCAGAGTGAGCTTCTGGCCAGCTAGTCAAGGCCACCTCATCCCAGCCCCATTCCCCCTTGGGAGCTGGCGTAACTGAGGGTGCAGGGCGGCTGGTCCACACTCCTAATTTTTTAAGCTCACACGGTGATTTTAATCCCACTCTCTGCTCTGTCATGCCCTCAGCCCTTCCTGTGAGAACTCCCCACCTGCCCAAGGCGCTGCCCACACCTCTCTGCGCCTCCAAGTGGCACAGCTAAGTGGCCAGGGTGGAAAGCTTTCCAGAGAGCAGATCTGGGAGGCTTAATGATGTTTGGTCTTTCTAAAGCACTTGTAATCATCTCTCGTTTTTATGATCCAATTTCAAACATGGCAAATAGTCCAGCCTAGCCTGCGTGGCTCTAATTGCTGCTGAAGCCTGACAAAGAGGGACAAGGGGATAATCTCATCAGCTGGGAGACAGAGCGCTGACCAGGGGTCAAGGTGTCCACGCCTGGGACCTGCTGGGTGCTCACCATTTCTCCAAGGGGAGTCTGCTCTGCTGTCACTCTTCAGCAATCAGACTATTTTCCCAATTAACCTCACGTTGTCTTGCTACAGCTGTAGGTAATTCCCTCTAAATAGGTTCTGATACCACTTTGAATAGTGGGTATTCGAAGTGTATTGTAAACAAGAAATGATAATAGGCATTTTAAAAATAGTTCACAGTTTGGCCTCCACGTACAACATCCAGAATTATTTTATAACATAAGTCAGAGCATGTCACATCCCTGCTCTGAACACTCCTTTGACTTCCTACTCCTTGTAGAATAGAATCCTGAGTCTCTCCATGGCCCCAGGGCCCTAAATGATTCTTGCCCTGCCTGCTCCCTCAACCTCAAGTCTGAGCACGCCCCCTGCCACTCCTCCCCCACTTCATCCCCCCACCCCCCCACCTCAGCCTCAGTGCCAGCCACCCTGGCCCACAGGCTCTGCTTTGAACACCAAGCAGGCTCTTGCTTCCTGGCCTTTGCACGTGCTGTTGCTTTGACCCAGAATATTGTTCTCCCAAATAACCCCATGTCTCTCTCCCTCACTTCCTTCAGGTCTTTTCCAAATGTCACCTCCCTAAAGAGGACTTCCATCCTATTAAATAAAATGTCACCTTTCCATCACTATTCCTTTACCCTGCTTTATTTTTCTTCATTGCATTCATCACTATATCAAATATTTGTTTGCTTATTTGTCTACTTCCCTCCAATAGGACATAAGGTCCACGAGAGAAGAGACGCTCTTTTGTTTACTGCTGTATTCCCAGAACCTAGAATAATGCCTGGTATATAACAGGTGCTCAAATAATACTTATTAAATGACCACTGCTATTCACTCTCCTTTATGAGGTGGTACTCAATATCTCCATTTCACAGATGAGGAAACTGAGGCACAGAAAGATTATGTTGCTCATCCGAAGTCATGCAACTAGTGAGTGGCAGGTATGGAATGTGAACCGAAATCTCTCTGGAGCCAAACTCTATGTTCTCTCAATTATACCACGTTGCCTCACTTCTGAAACACAGCCCTTTGTGGAACTGCGTGGGCAGGGAGCTTAAAAAGGGAAGAGGCTCCTCAGAGAAATAAGGAACCTGCCGCCCTCCTTCTCCACCTCCGGTTCTCAGCTGATGTTTTGTGACATTGAAGCTGGAGCAATACCAGCTAGAAACATTTATCGATTCCAAAGCCAAGCAGGCTCGAAGCTCAGTGTTAAGGCAATCCCATCCTAGAACTGAAGTTGCTGGTGTCAAGAAAAAGTTACAGCAAATCTCAAGGTGGGTGACGGCAGTTATACCATTCAGGGCTCAAATCCTTCTGGGGAGAAGGCTGGAAAGTCATGGGGAAATGAATAAACCATTAGTATAAAGTCCACAACCAAAGTCAATTCATGGCCTAATATGAAACTTCAAAGATGTTCAGAAAATCAATCGGCTATTTCTTATTACACAGAGCAGTGAACATTGTGGCGGTGTTTCCCAGAAGATCAAGAGCATCAGGAGTATAAAAATCTCAGAGTTCAATAAGCCCAGAAATTAGCAAACTGTTTCTATAAAGTGTCAGATAATAACTATTTTAGGCTTGCGAGCTATACCATCTCTGTAACCACTCAACTCTGCTGTTGTAGCCCAAAAGCAGCCACAGACAATATGTAAACAAGTGAGCATGGCTGTGTTCCAATAAAACTTTATTTACAAAACAGGTGGTGGGCCATAGGGGCCCACGAGCTGTAGTTTGCCAACCACTACTCTAGACCAATGTGCTTCTGTGACAAATGAAAAAAACTAAAAGATGGAGAGATGAAGTGACTGTCACAGCCAGTTACAAAAGAGGGAAAAGGGTTAGAAAGTCATTTAACAAATGTTTATTGAGCATGTATTACACATCAGGCTATTTTAAATACAAGAGAGATAAAGGTAAAGAAAACAGAAGCAATTCCTGCTCTCCCGGACCTCACATGCCAAAACAGGCAGCAGACAGCAAGACAAATAAATCAAAGAGATCAGGTTGGACAGCAATAAGTTCTATGGATGCAGTGGAAACAAGATAACGTATGAAGCGGCAGCTTTAGGCATGGGAATAGGTAAAGGGGGGGGGGGGCAATTAAATTGGTTGTCAGGGAAGACAGCTCCATGCCCATGTGCCCATGCAAAGATCACATCTTTACATATACACTCATTGAATCTTCTTAGCCCTGTTATTCCAGATGGGAAAACTGAGGCTAACAGCTGAGAAACTTGCCCATGGAGGAGCCCAGAAGAATCTGTAAGCCAGTCCTGTCTGTCTCCAAAGGTTGGACACTTTCTTTCACAGCAATGTTTCTCTGCCATTTCACAGTAAGATGACTTAGGAATCCCCTCAGGAATTTAAAGCATCTCAGTCTCACAAGCTTGGTTTGGGGCCCGAATGTGTATTAAAATACAGATTAAATTTTAATGAGGTATTACAGCATCAAAAACTGCTTTGATGACCTGATGCTTGAAATGACCACAGTTTGCACTTTAAAAATTAAACTGGCTTTTTAAAAAATTTTTTCATATTTTTCTAAGCAAGTAGGAGAGAAGGTTTCAGGATGCTACTTTGAAGCGTCTCTCTGCAAACAAAACCTTCATGAATAATATTTATTCCCCAAAAATGAAAAGCCAAAATGAAGTGCATTTTTCTTTTCTTTTTAATATTGATTTTTGAAGTACCAGAGAAGTCTCAAAGTGCTCTCAGAATTTTGATTAGCCAAATGCAGCTTGCTGATTTGATCAAGGTGATCATGGGGCAAATCATTCTCGTCGTCCTTTTCAAGCGTTCCTTATGCTTCCTACCTTCAACTAGCGGGTCCCTTAGGAGTGAAAGCTAAACGAAATATGACTCGTGGTGGGAACGGTTTCCACGACGTGGAGTGCTCACGCCCACCAGAGCCCCACTGCATACGCTCTTCCATATACACCCTGCGTTCCAACTGTTCCTTTTAGAGGCAAAAGAAGGTTTAAATAATAACTCTGTTCCTCGACTGTTTTGAGCCAGAAATGAAGACAGAGACCTTGGATGGGAATGCCCAGCCCCACCGCGCAGGCGCAGGACCCGGGGGATGAAAGTGAGGCTCCTGGGGGGCGGGGAGAGGGGGGTGCAGATCAGAAGGAGGCAGTTCAGGCACTTGCACAATCCTGGGGGAGGAGAGGGAGGCTTCCTTCTGTTTTGCACCCTGGCTGCCTCACTGGCCTCCCCCGGGCATGCACTGGAACACACACACACACACAAACGCACACGCACACGCACACGCACACGCACACGCACTGCAACTCAACTTCTCCAAGAATCAGCGGTCAGGAAACGCTGCACCTCACCTTACTAGATCCTAAAACCTCCCCAAATTCACCTGCATTAACTTCATGGGCCTGGGGGGGGGGGGGGGGGTTGTGCCAACGGGCAGCGCCGCTTGGCTTGTGTTTGCTTGTGCTTGTCACCTCCATCTGTTTCTCTCTCAGTTGGGTCTAAAGGTATGGTTTTTTTTGTTTTTTTTGTTTGTTTTTGTTTTTTGCTGTATGCGGGCCTCTCACCGTTGCGGCCTCTCCCGCTGCAGAACACAGGCTCCGGTCGCGCAGGCTCAGCGGCCATGGCTCACGGGCCCAGCCGCTCCACGGCATGTGGGATCCTCCCGGACCGGGGCACGAACCCGCGTCCCCTGCATCGGCAGGTGGACTCAACCCCTGCGCCACCAGGGAAGCCCTAAAGGTATGTTTTTTATGATACCTTGGGTTATAACAAAAAAAACCTTTTTTCATGAATTTTTTTTTTTCTTTCTTCTTTCAGAAAGAAAAGGACTTTGGGAGGAAAACTCAAAACAACAGGCACTGGGACCTCAAGCAAGTTACCTCTCTGTGCCTTAGTTACTTCATCTGTGAGGCATGATGATAATAGTATCCACCTCATAGGTTCAGAGTTAAGTGTGTTAACACACGTGCTTGGCCACTGGACTGTGCTGCATACATTAATAAAATCAGGCAGTGGCCCACTCTGTTGATCTGAATCAAAACAAAAGTTGAAAAAAAAGGATCTCAGTTAAGAGAACTGTAGGAATATGAAATGAGACAGTTTCATATTTACTTAAAATTTTTCCATGCTAAGTATTTTTATGCATATGTTTTATTTTTATTACATGACCATTTTGTTACGGTGCCTTTACTTGTTGCTTTATTTCATTTATTTATTTATTTATTTATTTATTGGATACATCAGGTCCCAGTTGCCGCACATAGGATCTTTCATTGTGGCGCATAGGCTCTTCGCTGTGGTGCATGGGTTCCTCTCTAGTTGTGGCACGTGGGCTCCAGAGCGCACGGGCTGAGCAGTTGTAGTGCATGGGCTCACTAGCCATGGCGCGCAGGCCCCAGAGTGCATATTTACAGCACATGGGCTCTCTAGTTGTGGCACTGGGGCTCAGTAGTTGTGGCATGCGGGCTTAGTTGCCCCACAGCATGTGGGATCTTAGTTCCCCAACCAGGGATTGAACCAGCATCCCCTGCGTTGTAAGACGGATTCTCAACCACTGGGCCACCAGGGAAGTCCCACTTGTTGCTTTATGATTTAGATTTTTAAAAAACATTTTAGTTAATGTTATTGAATAAATAATACATGCACAGGGCGTAACAAGAAACAAAAAATAATCAGATATCACTGATTGCTAAAACTCCCCAATAACCTCAACCAGTTTTAATTTTTATTTTATTTTATTTTATTTTATCTCTTGTCTTTGTAATTCCTGAGGATCATCCATTCTTTTTTTTAATTTAATTTTTATTTTACATATGTTTTAGGCATACATCAAAGTGATTCAGTTTTACATATACATATATGCATTCTTTTCAGATTCTTTTCCCATATAGGTTGTTGCGGAATATTGAGTAGAGTTCCCTGTGCTATACAGTAGGCCCTTATTATCTATTTTATATACAGTAGTGTGTATATTTTAATCCAAAACTTCTAATTTATCCCTCCCCTATAACTCTTCCCTTTGGTAACCATAAGTTTTCAAAGTCTGTGAGTCTGTTTCTATTTTGTACATAAGTTCATTTGTATCATTATTTTTTTTAGATTCTACATGTAAGTGATATCATATGGTATTTGTGTTTCTGACTTATTTCACTTAGTATGATAATCTCTAGGTCCATCCATGTTGCTGCAGATTACATTATTTCACTCTTCTTTATGGCTGAGTAATATTCCATTTTATGCATATATATATATATATATATATGTGCATATACACACACACGCATATATACATCACATCTTCTTTATCTGTTCATCTGTTGGTGGGTACATAGGTTGCTTCCATGTCTTGGCTATTGTAAATAGTGCTACTATGAACATTGGGGTGCGTATATCTTTTCCAAATATATGCTCAGTAGTGGGATTGATGGGTCATATGGTAATTCTATTTGTAGTTTTTTAAGGACCCTCCATACTGTTCTCCATAGTGGCTGTACCAATTTACATTCCCATCAACAGTGTAGGAGGGTTCCCTTTTCTCCACATCCTCTCCAGCCTTTATTGTTTGTAGATGTTTTGTTGATGGCCATTGTCATGACCTCAACCAGTTTTTAAATAATGGAGCTCTTGAGCCGGAAGGGATTCTTAGAGATGGTCTGGTCCAACCACCCGCCTCCAGCCAGTCATCACTGTCAGTGGCATCACCAGGCTGGGTGCAGAAAGCCTGGCAGATGACTTTGAATAATCTGAGGCTGCTGCTCCCTCATCACACAATATTAGCAAATCTGTGTCGCTCTAACGTGCAGGAGCTAATATCTACCCTTTATACCTTACAGGGGATTGGGAAGACCTAAATAAATTCGTTTACATAATACTACTTTTTTAAAAAGTGTTAAGCATTATAAAATGAACCTGGAGATTATCATACTAAGTGAAGGAAGTCAGACAGAGAAAGACAAACGTCATATGATATCTCTTATATGCGGAAGCTAAAAAAAAATGATACAAATGAACTTATTTACAGAACAGAAACACAGACTTAGAGAACGAACTTATGGTTATCAGGGGGAAAGGGTGGAAGGCAGGGATAGACTGGGACTTTGGGATTGACATGTACACAGTACTATATTTAAAATAACCAACAGAGACCTATTGTGTAGCACAGGAAACTCGGCTCAATATTCTTAATAACCTAAATGGGAAAAGAAACTGAAAAAGAACGGATACTTGTATGGGTATAACTGAATCACTTCTCTGTACACATGAAACCAACACATAATTGTTAATCAACTATACTCCAATATAAAATAAAAATTTTTTAAATGAAATAAAATGAAAGAAATAGTTTAAAATCTCTAGGAGTGTTAAATTTTAGGAACCCTTCATCACTATCTCAGCATAGAGTCAACCATGTGGAGAAAGTTTATCCTCACTTCTAATTAGCTTCTCCTACTGCACATCTTACTTGGCTTCCGGAAGTAAACAAAACCATATTTAAATATTAGTGCCACCATCCTTAGCTGTGTGACCTTAGGTGAGCCCCCTAACCTCTCTGGGCACCTGTTTCCTTACCTGTAAAATGAGAATGTGAATCTACTGTAAAGAGCTGTTATAATGGCTCAGTGAATAGCACATAGCACACTGTCTCAAGAAGTGGTATTGTTAAGAAATAGTTTTATTACAAAAAGCAGAACTTCAGAGTTACCAAAGATCCATTTCGTCCTCTTGTTCTTCTCCAGAACCAACATTCCTGTTGCCTCTAACTGTTCCCAGTTTTCTAATCCCTGTTTTCAAAATAGTGACTCTTGAGCTCTTTGGGGTTTCTTAGCCTTATTGAGAATCTAATGAAAATTTCAAAGCCTCTTCACCCAAAAGTTTACCAGGAAACTTTTGAGCACAGTTTCAAGAGTTTCAGGAACTTTCCCAAACCCATTCACATGCCCCTCAGAAAGTCCAAGGACCCCCAGCTAGAAACCTTAGTTTTGAGAATTCCCCCACTTCCTCCCACCAACTCGTGGGCAGCACCCCAGAAACAGCCTTTTCTGGTAGGATCTGGTTTCTGAGAGGGGCCTGCCTTCCCTGAAGCAACTTCAGATACAAAAAACAATTTGGCCGCTCCAGGGATCTGGAGAAGCCTGGGATTTGGGCAGAATAATCAAGCTGAGAAGAAATGCATCTCAGCACAGCCTGGGTCTGGCAGAACAAATGTCCAATTACCAACCTCAGACTTTCAAAATGTCAGACCTAGTTTATCAGAAACCTTTTAAAGCTGAGAGGCATTAACTGGACCAAAAGGAGAAAGCTGAGTCAGAGGCTGGAAACACCAGGGCTGGTGGAGGAGGCATCCAGGGGCTTGTAATGACAGGTCCCTTGACAAAACTGCAAGACCCCATGGGCAGGTCTGGGAGCCTCCCCATGTGCTGACACCCTCCGTTAACGGCAAGATCCATATCCCTTCGGCACACCAAGAGGCTGTTGAGAGCAGGCTGTTCCCATCTCCAGCCATGACCATGAATCTCATTCATTTGGGGCCCCTGGTTAGCCATACTGTGAGCTCAGACAGGGGCCCCACTGAAGGGTCTCCTAGAACCACCCAGGAGAGATGTCTAAGTCAGACAGATGCCTGGGTTGGCATCCAGCTCCACACAGCTTCATTTACAGACCTCAGGAGGTCACTTAACTTTTTGATCCCAAGTTTCCTCATCTATAAAAGGTGGATAATGATCTCTTGGGGCTGAGTTGAGCATTAAGTGAGGAAATATATGTAAAGAGCCTGGAAGCTAGTAAGCCCTCAGTGAATGGCAGCTGGTACCCCTGGGAAAGGCATTGCACCAATATTCCCATTTCACAAAATGTGTTAAAAGCCTACTGTGTGTAGTTGGGACTTCCCTCGTGGCACAATTGTTAAGAATCCGCCTGCCAGTGCAGGAGACACGGGTTCAAGCCCTGGTTCAGGAAGATCCCACATGCCATGGAGCAACTAAGCCTGTGCACCACAACTACTGAGCCTGCGCTCTAGAGCCCGTGAGCCACAACTACTAAGCCCACGTGCCACAACTACTGAAGCTTGCGCTCCTAGAGCCTGTGCTCTGCAACAAGAGAAGCCACGGCAATGAGAAGCCCATGCACCGCAGTGAAGAGTAGGCCCCGCTCACTGCAACTAGAGAGAGCCCACGCACAGCAACAAAGACCCAATGCAGCTAAAAATTAATTAATTAATTTTTTAAAAAGCCTACTGTGTGTAGTTGAGTTAGGCAATAAGATGCATGCAGGGTCAAAGTGAGAAGAAACCATTCACAGACAACTAGAACCTCCATTTACCACCAATTGTTGTGATGCTCTTTATTCTTGCAGACCTATAAGGAGCACCCTCTTGCAGGGAATATTTCATGTGGTTACTCTGTGGTTGAGAGCATACAACTACTTTTGAGAGGGAAATTCTACAGTTAGAATTTTTATTCATTCAGAATGGTCTTTGCCCTAGTTACTCCTAATTAGTGAGATCTGTCCATGGAATAAGAAAACCCAATTGACTGACTGCTTGTGAGCTAGAAGCTTTCACAGCTATTTTATTTAAGCTTCACAACCCTGCTAGGTGAGTATTATTATCCTCATTTATAAGATGAGACAATTCAGTCAAAGAGAGATCAAGGGGACACTCTTTTGTTTGAGATCTCAAGTAGACCTCTGGGATTTCAACACAAGTTACTAGGACACTCCGTTCAGCAAACTGCCTTAGTCTGTTTTCCTCAAAAGGCAACTTTAACCATCAAAGCACTAGTAATAGCTGGAGTGAGCTTGAGCCGATCAGAGCAGCTGTGGGGGGCTGAAGAGGACACTCAGGACCTCAGTGGTCCCGCTAAAGGGAAATTGCACTGGACACATCTCAAACATTGCAGGGAAGACTTCATTCAAGCCTATTGCAGTAGAGGAGAGAGATGGAACTCAACCCTGAATACAACAGGGGCAGCTGGGGATTTATAGCCAACCAAAAGGGTGAGGGAGAAGATGGAAAATTACTAAGAGGAACTTGGTTAGGTATCAAGGGTGGGAGAATGAGGAACTTGACTGGATATCAAGGGTTAGAAACTCAGTTAGGAGGATTCTTGCTAAAACTGTGCTCAGCAGGCCAAGAACTGAGCCAAGGACGGGGCCTAGCTGAAAAGAGAGCTCCAAACAGGCTGACTAAAGTTTGGTTCAGGAGGGAATTCCGTGGCAGTCCAGTGTTAGGATTCTGCACTTTCACTGCCAGGACTTGGGTTCAATCTCTGGTCCGGGACGAAGATCTTGCAAGCCACGTGGCACAGCAAAAAAAAAAAAAAAAAAAGTTTGGTTCAGGAGCAAGTCCTTATCAGTCCAATATGGCAGACTACAAAAATTGCCAACCTTCTCTGCCATTCCCTGTGTCTTTTTGTATTGTAATATGACTCTGCAGCAATTCCCATCCAGAGGTGAAATCTGGGCTGGCCAACAGAAAATGGTAGAAGCGGCATGGTGTCCGTTCTAAGCCTAGATGTCTTTCTCTCTCCCCCTCCTATCTAGCTGTCATGTGAACAAGCCTAGGCTAGCCTTATGGATAGCAAAAGAAATAGGGCCCAGTCCCACATTCCCGCCTTGCCCCAGCAACATCTCCTGGACGCACAGCCACTCTTCTGGTCTGTGGCGGATTGAAGACACATGAGTGAGCCAAGCATCAACCAGAGGAACTGCCTAGCGGATTCCAGCCCAAAGTGCTGACCTACAGAACCATGAGCTAAATAAGTGGTGATTGTTTTAAGCCACTAAATTGTGGGCCTGTTTTTTATGAGGCAATAGATAATGGATATAATCCCAGACACGCCCACAAATTGGAATCACTTAGGAGATTTCCAAAATATTGATGCCTGCGTCTCCCCCAAGCTCCCTGCAGAGCTTCCCACTTATTTGGCCTAGAGTTTGAGCCCAGCATCTGGAGTCCCAAAGGCTCCTCAAGCAACTCCAAAGTATAGCCAAGATTGAGCATCACTGCCCTAGCTCTTCTGACCTGGGCTAGGTACGCAGATCAGTTACAACTTGAGCTGCCGTGAGATCCAAGGGTCTATGGATCAGAGGCAGTGCTTCTCAAACCTTTCTGTGTATACTCATCACCCACGGCTCTTGTTAAAATGAAGACTCTGATCCAGTAGACTAAGGTAGAGTCTGCATTTCTAACACATGCCCAGGGGACACTGATGCTGCTATCTGTGGACCATACTTTAGTGGGTCTTGGAGATCTACCTCAGACTCCCTCCTTCCTATCACTCTTTAGAAGGCTGGCAGCCACCTCTGAGCTGAACTCTCTCATAGGTACAGTTGTCACCTGGAAGAGAACAACCTCCAGATGGTGAGATTTGGGGCAGGCTCTGAGGGGCACAGGCAGGCCCTAGGACTCTTCTTGGTTATTTCAGACTCCCATATAATTCATTCCAGGACAGGGGCCTCTGTCAGACCCAAAGGAGGGCCCTGTATTCTTTTGCTAGGGCTGCCATAACAAAGTACCACAGATGGGGTGGCTTAAACAACAGAAATTTATTTCCTCACAGTTCTGGAGGCTGGGAGTTCGAGATCAAGGTGTCAGCAGGGTCGGTTTCTTCTGAGGCCTCTCTTTTTGGCTTGCAGGTGGCTGCTTTCTTGCTGTGTCCTCACATGGTCTTCCCACTGTGCGTGTCTGTGTCCTAATCTCCTCTTCTTGTAAGGACACCAATCACATTGGATTAGGGCCCACACTAGTGACCTCATTTTAACTCAATTACCTCTTTGAAGACTCTCCAAATACAGTCACATGCTGGGGTTTAGGATTTCAACATATGAATTTTGCAGGGACAAAATTCAGCCTGCCGTAGGCACCCACTTTTCTCTTCCCTCCTGTGTGGAACCAGCAACATGACCATTATTAAGGGGCCACAGTCTTGGCTGGCAGAGCCTGGGATGGGAGGCAGGTGCAGAGCTGTGAAGCACTTTCAAGGGCAGAAGGACGAACAAACGAAGCTGTGTTTGAAAGTGGAGAATAGGCTGGTGTAGCCAGAGTGTATGTAGAAAGCCCGAAGCAAAATGGCATTTTCTCTCTAGAACAACAAACACCATAGCGTGGATCCATCATATGAAGATCCACGTCTAAGCAAACCATGTGCCTGAAATAGAACTTGATTGGGACCAGGAAAGTGGTCAAAGGATGATCAGAAAACACCAAGGCCACACCAGGGCACCACAGAATTGTTTGGAACAGGACTCGACTCCTGGGATCAAAGTGCTACCAAAGCTTGGAGAGGAGGGTGGGAGCTTCCCCGAGTGTCACCTCAGTGCTTGGTGCTTTGTCCTTCAACCTCTTACCATCCTCGTCACCCTCTCTGAGCCCTTTCTCCTCCTTTGCAACGTGAGGCTCATTCCGCCTCCCTCCTAAGGTTGATGGAGATTAAATCCTAAGATGCCTGCGATTAGAACCAGACTCATCACTGTGTCAGTATTCCCAGTCTGCGTCCTTATTTCTCCACCTCCTCCCCCTCCCCCACCCCATCCACCTTGGAGAATTTTGCTCAGCTCTTTCCTCACCCCTGATCTTTCAAGAGAGTTCTGTCTCTGCCCACCGGTTCTCTGGCTTTTTGTTGTGCAATAGGGCAAATGGAAGGAGTGAGACAGCCCTAAAGAGGTCAAAGGCCAGGACACAGGCTCTTGCCTGTTGGGTTGGCCCCAGCACTGTCCTTTGGTGTAGAGAATCTGCATAACAGGCAAGCAGAGAAGAAACTAAACCCGATGGTTAGGTCTATCTGCCTGGGGAAGATCCCGGACGGAGACGAGGCAAGGGAAGAAGAAACAGCAGCAAGAACACTGAAGTATCAGGGAACATTCTGGAGTATTTGCCAAGTGAGAGCTTCTGAATTAGCCTGTAGATATGGGGGATTCCAGACAGAAAGGGAACCTTGAGAGCTTTTACCGTGAGGCTTGAATTCAATCATTTTAATGCTCTTTGAGAGATGCCAGTAAAGATTGGAATTCCTGTTTAATTACTTTGGGCAGCTAGAATTTGCTTCTTAAAGCATGACTCAATGAAGGAACTGGTGAACGTGAGCTCTGGGTTTTATGTGGGGGAGATACATCTATATCCATTTCCATATTCATATCCATATTTGTATCTATCTGATCTCCGTTTGCACAGTTTCTGGAGGTTAGTAGCTACTTAATTAATGGTAGCTTATAATTATTATTAGTTCCTTGCCTCATGCTCTGGGGCCAGATCCCCATCCTTCTGAGAAACGACTTGATGTTTTGGACCTCTCCCCTCCCCTATCTCTCCAGTCCCTGCCCCACTCAAGACTCACCTTGTTTCCGGATGATTGGAAGGCAGAGAGTCTTGATGGTCACCACTCACCTCAGCCTCTGAAGAAGGCACACAACAGTTTCCAATCCAGGAACTGCAGACTCCCCAGACAAACGATCACTTCCCTAGTGACTCTAAATCATGCACTCCTGGGAACAGTAGATTCATTGAAGAATACACAATCCAAAAGCACGCCAAGCATTGCCTATGGGCTGAAAAAATATGTTATCACATATGTAAGCTATTTTTGAAATGTATGCACAAGATTTACAGTACTTTCTGTTATTTTTATCTTCTCAGTTATTACGTACTTTCACACAATTTCAGGTGTGTGAAGAGAAGATCCTAAATTATTTTTCTGATGTAAAAAGTCTTATAAACAAAAATGTTAGCAATCTCTGATATAGGATCCCTTAGGGCAGGAGCTGTGCCTTCTCCAAGTTTTAGAACTCTCCAGCCCTCACCTGGCAAATAGCAATTGAGTTTTCGTCTGTGACTTGTTTAAGATCAAGCATCTATCTCTCAAGAGGCTCACAGCACAGAGGCCAAATGACATAGTGATCACTGTTAAGTGATGACCTGAGGGAAGGAAGCATCCCTGAGGGACCGCCCTGCTGGTCTCTGGACACTTCCTCAGGGCTGGCATAACTCTAGGTCCTGCACTACCCCTAACTGATATCAGTGTCACTTTGGACAATTCATCTCTCCACTCAGGTTCTCAATCTCCCCAGGTGAACTGTGAGGAGGTGCCATGAGATGGTCTCAGGAACCCAATCAGCTCAGCCTGGATGGGCGGGAGGAGGTTACAGTGCTTTTCCAGCCTCAAGCTGACAAGGAAAGCACTCTTAGCACAGTGTGGGCAAATGTTAAACAGGGACCTAGCCCTACCTGCCCAGGGCATGCGTACTAGGGGAGGGAGTAAAGAGCCAGCCGAGTGTGTGTGGTATATTGAACCAGGAGAGCGTCCTGGGGGATATGCCCTGGGTCTTAGAGCAACTGTTTGCTGAGGGGCTTAACAGAGAGCATGTTGTGTCAGACTCGAAGACAGGCTTAGCTTACACGTGACACGCATGAGCTTAAGTTTTCACTGCAAAAGCCACATTATGAAGAATTCTTTCTCTTTTACCACTGTGTAAATCACCTTGGTATCTATTGATTGCATTTGCATGTGAAGAGGGATGCTGTGTTTGTAACTCATGGATTTGGGTGTGCATTTTAATTAGTCCACTGACAGGAGGATGGTGATTAGGAAGGCAGGTATGGAATTATCACCCTCTCTGCTGAGAGAATTGGGCACCTCCGGAGGCCAAGCATGGCCTGACAGGTGGGATTCTTGCAGGCAGGTGGGGGCTGAGCAGCAGCAGCCCCTCCGGACGTGTCTGTCGAGGACTCATGTGGCTGCCCCCTAATGCCACTCACTGTCTGGGCCAGCCTGAGGGCGGTGGAACACTACAAAGATTCTGCCGGTCCACCCCAGGTCTGCCTGGAGGAGTGCTCCTTTCTCTTTAAACCATTATGTTTTTACTTCCATATGGCTTGGCAGAAGCCATCAAAAAGCTATCCCATTATGCCTGTGTGCTGGCAACAGGCTTGTCTACTCAGAAAAAAAGGCTCATGGCTGTTTAAATATCTCCTTTGCTCTTTGGAGCTAGAATTGATATTAAGCCTAATTTGCATCCAACATTTAAATCTATTCATTAGGGACTTCCCTGGTGGCACAGTGGTTAAGAATCCACCTGCCAATGCAGGGGACACGGTTTCGAGCCCTGGTCCGGGAAGATCCCACATACCACGGAGCAACTAAGCCAGTGCGCCACAACTACTGAGCCTGTGCTCTAGAGACTGCGAGCCACAACTACTGAAACACCTAGAGCTCGTGCTCCACAACTAGAGAAGACACCACAATGAGAAGCCCGTGCACCGCAACGAAGAGTAGCCCCCGCTTGCCACAACTAGAGAAAGCCCGCAGGCAGAAACGAAGACACAACGCAGCCACAAATAAATAAATAAATAAAGACGATCTTTAAATAAAAAATCTTATAAAAAAATAATAAATAAGTGTACTCATTAACTCTAAGCCACAGCATCTCCTGATAGCTCTGTCCCTGATAAAGATGGTAGTGCTTTCAGAAGAGCATGTCCCCCTTCTGGGAACATAACTTCCTAAAACACATTCCAGCTAAATACCAGGTTTTTGCATACAGAGGAATCACGTGACTTCTCTCCTGGCTGTCCCCAAGGAGATACAGGGAGAAGGCAGAGTGGTGAGGGGAGCCCTGAGACTGGGGTGGGTGCCCATAGTCCTGGCTGCCCTCACTAACTGTCGTGGAAATAAGATTTCACACTCAGAATTTTAAATGTATTTTTTTCTTGTTGTTCATTTTTGGTTTATTTGCTTTTTATCATTCACTCAAGCTCTGCATGCAGAATGAAACGAGTGAGATTGACCACCAGCTTGAAGCCACAGATGAGACTTCAGTTCTGCAGACCTCAGCTGCATGAGTTCCCTTTCTTCCATGAGGTCTACCTAAGATGTCCCGCAGGTGCACTTTTCCAGGGATTGTTTTGGGCTCAATAGGGGAGGCGAGTCTTACACTCTAAGTAAACAAACCCCAAAAGATTGCTAGTATACATTTGATACAACTGGAGTGACAGTAAACAAAACAAAATATATATTTGAAATGAGATTCAAATCTATATTTTTACAGCAAATCAGAGTCTTAAGATACAAAGTAAAGATTACACCTGAAAGAAGATTCATAGATAGATAGATGATAGATAGATGATAGATAGATAGATAGATAGATAGATAGATAGATAGATAGATAGATAGGTGATAGATAGATATATGGATAGATAGATGAGATAGATAGACAGGTGGATAGATAGAAGATTTGAAAAGAAAGGTCATGGTATTCATTCAGAAGAACAAAGAGGGAGTTTGATATTGAGAGAATAAAACATTATGATATCTGTTACTTGAGTATGTAACACGTATTTACTCCTCTTCTGTAGTTTTTTTTCTTTGTTATTGAAGTATAGTTGGTTTGCAATGTTGTGATAGTTTCAGGTGTGCAGAAGAGTGATTCAGATATAGCTAGCTAGCTAGATATTATTTTTTAGATTCTTTTGCATTACAGGCTATTACGAGATATTGGGTATAGTTCCCTGCGCTCTACAGTAAATCCTTGCTGCTTACCTGTCTTATATATAGTAGTGTGTATCTGTTCATCCCAATCTCTAACACTTGTTTACTCTTGAGTCCTGGCTGGAGAACCAGGACTCTGTCCTTGGTCCTTACTTCTACTCAATCCACACTGAATCCCTTGGACATCTCTCTCTCATCCTCCCAGCTTTAAATCCCATCTCTATGTTTATGTCTCCAGCCCAGCTCCCTCTTCTGAGCTCCAGACTCGCATAGCCCGTGGTCTCCTAACATCTCCATTTGGGTGTGTAATAGGCCTCTCAAAGGTGACATGTCCAAAACAAAACTCCCGATCTCACCCCACAGACCTGCTCCAGGCCCACAGCCTCCCACATGCTATTCTTCCAATTGCTTGGGCCAAAAAATTTGGTGTCATTCTTAACCTCCCTCATTCTCTCACTCCTCACATCCAACCTGTTGGGAAGTCCTGTAAGTTCTAGCTTCAAAATATATCCAGAATCCAACCACTCTCACCAGTTCCACTGCTTGCTCCCTGGGCCAAGCCCTCCGAGTCTCTCAGCGGGGTCATTGCAGATGCTTCCAGCAGGCATCACCATTTCCTCCCATGCTCCTGTAGAGAATATTCTCAGCAGAGCACTTGTGAAAATAGATCATGTCACCCTTCGGCCCAAGGCCCTCCAGATGGCCCGCAGAGCCCCATCCAATCTGCACCCGCCTCCCGTGCCCATTGTCCCCTGTCCTCCCCTCCTCGCCCTCCCCTCTCTCCGCCCCTGCCTTACAGGCTCCTTGTTGCCCCCCTGACCCTCGAGGCATAGCCCTGCTCAGAGGCTTTGCACTGGCTCATCCCTTTGCCGGGAGCGCCCTGTGCGCCAGGCTCATACCCTCAGCTCCTCGGGTCTTTGCTTCAATGCCACCTTCTCCTCGAAACTTGCCTTGGCCTTTCCACTGCAGACCCCACCTCTGCCAGCGCCCCAGCACCCCCTCACCCTGCTGTATTTTATTTTGTGGCTGTAGCCTTTCTCCCACTCCCACTGGAATGTAAGCTCCACGAGGCAGAAATGATTGTCCGTGATCCCCAGCACCTAAAACTGCCCTTGGTACACAGTAGGCACCCCAAAAATAGATGCTGGGTGAATAAATGGGTATTTCAGTGGGCCAGGCAATGGCGTAGGTGTTTTAAACACATTTCTGTGTTTAATAACTCTATCCATGTTTTATTGAAGAGAAAACTAAGTTAGAGATTAAGTAACTTGCCCATGGTTTCACAGTTAATAAATTGTAGGGTTGGAATTTACATGCAGGCCTGTCTGACTTCAGAACATCAACTAGCAAGCATACTTTCTGAAAAAAAAAGAGACTTTTCTCAGAAAGTTCACAAACCCTAGTGAGGGATTTACCCACAGTGCCCACAGTTCTGCCCCAGGTACAAACGAAAGGGACAAAGTGTCTCTCCTTCCCAAGATGGGCCCACGGAGGATGCCTGTGGGTGGTGGTTACACCCCTTCGCTAAGTGAGCTAGAGCAGCTCAGGATGCAGGATCCAGGGTCACATGTGATATAACCCCGCCTTCAGCAGAGGAATAACAGCGTGAGCAGTGCTGAAATATTGCTTGATTGTCTTGGAAGGGGAGTATTGGAATTGGGGAGAAGAAGACTTTGAATGCCAGGGCTTTATTTCTTACAGCCCAAACTTCTATCGCAGTGAGATTAAAATAATCAACTTTAGGCTTCTTTCAGAGAGGAACGTCATCGCTATCTTGGCAGATCCCAAAACAAGTAACTGTCATGCTTCTAGCCCATCACATGATCTCACTTATCCCACAACATACCTAAAAGGGAGGTCTTATTGTCTCCATGGAATAGAAAGATCAGATCACGTGCCTGAGAGTAGACATCTAACACATGGCAGAGCCAGATTGGAACGCAGGTGTCTCCGAACCCAAGTCCGTGTTCTTCCCATAATTTCACATTGCACCTATACCCCCTCCTTTCTGGCAGTTCAGGGATAAAGAGGCAAACATGGAAGCTCGATGGGCACTAAGGTCTCCAAGCACTTAACTCAGCAAAGCAAGAGCAATTCTGTACCTCACTCAAGAGTTGGGGGAGGCAGGTCGGGGTGGGGTAGGGTGATGGTCTTCAGGCAAAATTAATAAGCTAGCTTTCTTAGACCTCCCTGTAGAAGGCCCACCACCGGGTCTCAGCTGCATTCCCCCAGCCTCCAACCCAGGCCACTCTTGGGCACGTCCCTCATGACTACTGCACAGTGGCCAGGGTCCCAGGTGAGCTCACATGCCGGTGGAGTTGGGGTGCTTGTGTCAAGTGACTCCTTGGAGAAGCAGCATTTGGGAAGAAGCCTGAAGCCTGGGCAGGATGCTTACAGGGCTTCACAGAAGTGCTGACAAGAGCACAGATGCCGCCGGGGCAGGAGAGCGCGGGGTGTGTTTGTAGGAGGGCGAGGGGCCCCATGTGGCTGAATTGAGGCCACAAGTAAGAAAGTGATGGGAAACCAGGGCACAGTGGGGACCAGAGTGCACAGGCCTCACTTAGTTCAGTGGGAGACAACAGCTGCTTCAGGATAAGTGGGTATCATGATCAAAGCCATGTGTTCCCGAGATTAATCTGGTGGTAGCCGGCGAGGTGGGCTGGAAGGAGTTGAGGGAAGGAGCCAAGAGGCTCGATAAGAAGCTGATGCTTGTAATAACCTATAATGGAAAAGAATCTGAAAAAGAAAAAATACATATACTTGCATAACTGAATCACTTTGCTGTACACCAGAAACTAACACAACCTTGTAAATCAACCACACTTCAATAAAAATAAATAAAATAAAATTTTATAAAGAGAAAAAAAAAAAAGAAGCTAACGCTGCAGCCAGGCCTGAGGCAGGACCCTGACAGCAGGGCAAGGAGAAAGGCTAGGCGTGAGAAATGCTTTGTCCCCTCACTCAGAGGCTCCCAGCTCCCTCCTGCCTCAGGGCATTAGCACAGACCTTTTGGGTTTTTTTCTACCTCATCCTACATCAAGATCTCTGCCTACACGTGAATCTCTGGCCTCCCAGACTAGTCCAGGCCCCGGCTTTATACCACCCTTCATGACACTTATTGCCCCTGTATCTGTGTGAGAGTCTACGTGTGGGGATGGGGGTGAGGCCGCCCTCCAGCTGTGCCCACACCGTCCACTTCACCACTCTGCTCTCAACAGCTCCCAGCACGGCCCAGGCAGGCAGGGCTCCACTGGGCTCTCTTCTTGCCACTATGAGAGGCAAATGGTCTAGCGGTTCATTAGATGCCCGGGCTCACTTGGAGAGGCAACGTGCTCAGGGTGATGGGGCCGCGGGTGGACAGACTAAAACCTGGGAGCTCGCGTGGGGATGTCTCTTCATCCCCTCTTGGGAAGCTCCTGACTTCCAGAGGCGTGATGCGCAGCAGGCTTGCAGAAGGATTTATCACGCTTCCAAAGTGATTGACTTCTGATGAGAGGTTTGGGAGCTCAGGAAAATGCTACCGGCTTACAGTGTATTGTGAGTAAAAGAAAAGAAATAACAGGTACTCTTCAAGTGTGGGAGCTGAAAAAAGATGCTAATTAAATGTCAGGGCTGGAGTTTAACCCACTTGATTGTGGTGTTTCTATTCTGGAGTCGTTGAATTTCTCGTTCCCAAGCCCGGGTTCTGAAGCACACAACCTGGTTTCAAAGCTGACAACAAGAGCCGTGTGGCATGGGGAGGCCTAGGGGCTGGGGCTGGACTGGCCTCTCTCTAGCCCTCCTCACCCGGAATTCAAAACTTCAGCGATGCTGAGGAGAGTGACGGGGTCTGACAAGTAGAGGAAAGCCACAAGGCATCCGAATCTTCTTCCTCGTATCAGGAGCAGAGCAAAGAAGGAGCCAGAGAGGAAGGACCCCTTTCCTAGGGTGGAGATGGGAGGGGACCTGTCTCAAATTCCATCTGAAAAAGGGTATTTGGAGACAGATGGCTCAGAAGCCCAGCCCAGCCTGGCTGAGGCCGAGGCAGTGACGGATCTGTCCCTGGTGACGCACAGGGCGGGGAGGCTGGCCTCACCCAGCCGGAGAGCCCAGACCCGGCTCTTTGCACTGCCTATTTGCATTCCTAGCCCAGAGATCGAGCCTAATCAAGGGCCCCGCAGAGAGAGCTGGCGCCACGCGGAGGTTTTACTAATGTGCTCTGGCTGAAGAGGCCAGCAGACAGACAGCCCAGGGCTGTGCACCCACGTGGAGCATCTGTCACTGAACAGCCGCTCCTGCAGGGCATGGGGCCTGGAGGTCCGGCTCTCCTCCAGTACGTCCCCTAGGACTCCACACTGGCCCACTACCATGTGGAAAGGAGGAGGGGGTCCCTTTCCTAACCCCACTCCCTTCATCTCCAGAGGAGCGGGGTTGGCAATATTAATGGTAATCTCCATCCCCAACACCTGTTCCCTGCTTAGCCATCCTCAAAGCGCTTTCCTAGCCCTTCTCTCTCCTAACCCTCATTACTGCCTGTGAGGACAGACCTATATTGACAGTGTGCAGCTAAGAAAATGGAAGCCCAGAGGTGACGGGACTCGCCTAAGTTAAAACAGCAAAACTGGCAGAGCAGGGACGCCTTCTCTAGAGCCATGCCTTGTAGTGGGGGGATTTGCACATAGGCCCGGGGCCCTGGCATGATGGATTCTCCCAGCCTCACAACAAGAACCTCTCACCAGGCTCACAAACCCCTCCTCCTCCCTGAGAAGCCCAGGCACCAGGTTGAGGGTCATAGAGAAGCCCAGGCAATGAGCTCCTAAAAAGCTAAATCCTTATTTATTTTTTATTTTATTTTTTTTTTTGCGTTACGCGGGCCTCTCACTGTTGTGGCCTCTCCCGCCGTGGAGCACAGGCTCCAGACGCGCAGGCTCAGCGGCCATGGCTCACATGCCCAGCCGCTCCACGGCATGTGGGATCTTCCCAGACTGGGGCACGAATCCGTGTCCCCTGCATCGGCAGGTGGACTCTCAACCACTGCACCACCAGGGAAGCCCCTAAATCCTTATTTTGATCGTCCGTTTTAACGCACGTTAACCAGCTTTCTATTCTTTCCTGCGCGGGAACAGGAGAGGAGGGATATAGGGGTGAGGAGGAATGAATGAAAGGCGAATAGATATCCCCACTCGAGGCAGTGGCGACAGCCCCTTACTATCAACAGAGGCCCCAAGAGAGGCTTGTTTCTAATATGGTTTGGATTCAGCAAGAGAGAAGGAACACGGGCTCCCCCCACACACCCTGGTATGATTAAATCAGCCACAAAGGCGGCTAGTTCCCTCCTGCCCACCCCACTTCCCAGCTCCCAGCCTCCGGCATCAGTGGGGCTGGAGGTGAGTCCAGCCTCTGCACAGGGGCTCGGAGTCCAGGCCTCCTCTGGGCCCCAAGGAGACTGACTCGCACATGCTCAACCAGGGACAGATAATGTCACCCTCCAGGGCAGCCACCGACCGTCTGTCCTCTCACCACCCAGGGGTTAAGTCTCAAAATTGATTTTCCGTGTTCTCTGAAGACAGTAGAGGGCACTTACTCAGGAATCTTGCCCCAGCCCTGCTACTTCACTAATGGGGTCTGTCTGAAGGGTTGACCTGCAAGGCACCTAAGGGCCCCATCTGCTACGACATCTCCTCAGACAGAAAGCGAGCTTCTCTCAAACCCAGCCAGCGGCTGTGCAATATTACCTGCCTTCCTCCTACCCCCAACCCCAGCATTTCAAGTGTCAAGCATTGAAATTTATCTAAAAAATGTTTGTTACATTAATAAAGGAACTTCCCATTTTAATCTGAAACCTAGGCAGACAGGAAGTTCTTCTCTGTGTTTAACTGTGCTCTACTGCTTTCACTTCCATGCTTTTCCCCTCTGGGGTTCTCGGTGGACATGGCAGGTCCTGGTTACAGAAGCATCCAGTCCTGGAGAAGGGGGTGAGGGGCCAGGTCAGAAAAAGGATTAAATATGTAACTTACATTTACACATATATTTAATAACTGCATGAGCATCAACCAATCAAAACAGATGCCCACTGGTGCAGACACTGTGGAAAACAGTATGGAGGTTCCTCAGAAGACTAAAAATAGAATTATCCTATGAACCAGCAATCCCACTCCTAGGCATATATATCCAGACAAAACTATAATTCCAAAAGACACATGCACCCCAATGTTCATAGCAGCACTATTCTCAATAGCCAAGATATGGAAACAACCTAAACGCCCATCGACAGATGAATGGATAAAGAAGATGTGGTACATATATACAATGGAATATTACTAAGCCATATAAAAGAACGAAATAACTCCATTTGCAGCAACATGGAAGGAAGTAGAGATTACCATACTAAGTGAAGTAAGTCAGAAAGAGAAAGACAAATGCCATAGGATATCACTTATATGTGAAATCTAAAATATGACACAAATTCTATGAAACAGAATCGGGGCAAAGAGAACAGACTGGTGGTTGCCAAGGGGGAGGGCATTGGAGGAAGGATGGAATGGGAGGCTGGGGTTAGCAGATGTAAGCTTTTATATAGAGACTGGATAAACCAGGTCCTACTATACAGAATGGAGAAGTATATCCAATATCCTATGATAAACCATAATGGAAAAGAATATTTCAAAAAAAGAATGTATATATATGTGTAACTGAACTACTTTGCTGTATAGCAGAAATTAACACATTGTAAATCAACTATACTTCAATTAGTCTAACATTCCGTACCTCCTCACCAGGGAGGTTCAGGTGTCTGTAAGAACAAGATCCATTTAGGCATGGGGGGTGCTTAACACGGGGGCTGCCGTGAAAGATCTCCTCAGGGGGCATCACTGTGGGGCTGGAAGCCCCTAGGAAGTGGGTTCCAATGTTGTCCTTGTCCGTGGAGGCCACTTTGTCTCTCACTATGCAAGGTTGTATTATTGTTCAGCAAATGTTCATTCTCTAAAGCCCCCACCGCCATGGAAGGAGACACCTCCCACACCTTGGACGTTGGGTTTGGCCAACTTGCTTTGGCCAATGGAATGTGAATGGACTTGGCACATGGGTCCAAAGCTTCTAGAAGGGCTGTACATTTATGGTAGCCCTCTTGAGCTTCCTCTCTCTACCATGAGAACAAAATGCCCCAGAGCATGGAGGCTCCTTCAGCCTAATCCTGGAATGAGAAGCAGGAGCAGACCTGAACTTGACCTTCCACCCAGAGCCAAGCACAGCCAGGCCCAGCAGAGCCACAGCCACCCTGCAGACCCATAAAGAATAACCGTTACTCGTTGTAAGCCATGAGGTTTAGGGGGTCGTTATAATAGCACAGGCTGACTCATCCACTCATTCCCCTGATTCCTGGCAAAGGTGAGCCAAATGTTATCATTCAGGGCACGTGGAGTGAAGAAATTGATAGGCTTTGGTGGTAGATAGACCTGAGTGCTAATCCCAGCTCTATAGCTTAGCTGTGTGATGTTAGGCGAGTTACTTTCACTCTCTGAACTCCAACTTCTTCCTCTATAAGACGAGACTGACAGTAACCACCTCAGAGGGCTGTTACTAGCATTATACATGAAAATGTGTACACATGTGCTGCAGCTGTAACAAGCAGACGCTGAGCCAGGCCACCTCTAAGGCCCAGGTACATATTCACTCACTCATTCATTCAACAGCTATCCTTTCTGTGCAAACACTGTGCTTGGCCACAGGGACACAATATTGAAGAAGACAGAGGCCCTTCCTGGCCTCACAGAACCCAGCTCTACCCACTACCTCCCAGCTAAACTCACTACTAAAGCTATGAACTTACACCTCAGTGAAGGACACAGACATCCAGCAAGTCCTTAGGTGTTTAAACTTAGGTACAGAGGGCATCTAGGGAGTGTAACGAGGAAACTCACCTAGTCTAGAAGCAGGAGAGACTTTCTTGAAGAAGGGAGATTTGAGATGACCACTGAAGGGTGACAGAAATTAACCAGGGGAAGGGAGGTTGAGGGACAAGCATTCGGGCAGAGGGAACAGCATGTTAGTAAGTGACGGGAGCACTGTCCTGGGAAAAGTGAGGCAGGAGATGGAGCAGGCAGGCCTTCAAGCCACATCAGAGACTTTGGGTTGTCATCCTAGGAAAACATTGGGAGCCTTGATTTTAAATTAAAGAGAGGTAAGACCAGGCTTGCTATTTGAAAAGATTACTCTAAGACACACCTAAAACAAAAGTGATTCAGAAAGGGTAGAAATTAGAGGACAGACTGGTTCCAGCTAAACGTAGAGTTATGAACATATTTATCTCTATTTCTTCCCTGATGTGACTAAAAAAGTGACAGCAAAAGGATGAAAACCACATAAAAGAGAACACAGCATGAAACCACAACAAAGAGAACAGGAGAGGAGACCAGAGCAGATGTAAACAGAATTTTAGAATTCTGGGGGGAAAAAAAAGCAGCAGAAGCATGAAGAAACTTAGCCAACTAAGAAGAGTTGGGCCTAAAAGAGCATGGAGGGCAGCGAAGTGGGGAAGCAGAAGCAAAGCTGCTTTAGTGCACGGATCCCAGAAAACTCAGGATGGAGAGGCACCAAGGACCTCCACCGCAGGGTGTGGTCGTGGCTGAAATCAATGGGATTGTCCTCAAGTCTGTGCAAGCAGCAGTTAGCTTCCCCACCCCCATCAGCCAGGCAAACAGGAAGGAGGTCTAGTCCACAGGGACTCCGGAAGTGGGCCTGCCATACTGTATACGGCATCACCGGAAGGTCTACATGTCAAGTGGTGAGATCACCCCTGCTTCCCTTCTTTCCCTTCCCAAAGTGGCCCTCCTTCCCCACTTTGCTCCCAGAACCAGGCATCTAGATGTGTTTCCCCACTCCTACCCCACCAGCCAGGGCAGGAGACAAGGCAGATTCCGCTCTGTTGAAACTGGCTGGTCAAGAGAAAAGAGAACGTCATGGCAGAGGGATGGGGAGTCCTCAATGATTCAGACTGGTCCCTGCCCAGTAAGCCCCCAGTGAAAACCACCTCTGGGCAATCTGGCCCATGTACCAGAACTTCCAATCCACGCTGTAATGTTTCACTCTTAAACATCAACATTTAGCCAAAGATCAACAGATATTGCCAAGGGGGAGGAGTGAGGGAGATGCGAGTTTGGGGTTGGTAGATGCAAACTATTACATTTAGAATGGATAAACAACAAGGTCCTAATGTATAGCACAGGGAACTATATTCAATATCCTGTGATAAGTCATAATGGAAAAGAATATTAAAAAAAGAATGTATATATGTGTATAACTGGGTCACTTTGCTGTACAGCAGAAATTAACACAACACTGTAAATCAACTATACTTCAATTAAAAAAATCAACAGATATAAGAAAGTCTCTAATATGAAACACAGATATGAAACAAATAGAAAAACAACTTAAAAAAAATGAGTCAATGTAAGGAGCAGAGAAAACTTCCCAAGTATTATAGTTAATATCCTCAGAGAGATAAAAAGAAGCAATTGCATCCATGGAAATTAGAACAGGGTGTCCTTCCACCACAAAAAAATGTGTGGGGAGGTTGGGGGAGGATTGAGGAAACAAAAAAATATAAAATAGCATGAACTAAAAAATCAGTAGAAACGTCAGAAAATAAAGATAACATCTCTTAGAAAGAAGAATAAAAAGATAAAGAGATTGAAAATAGGAAAGACAAAAAAAAGGATTTTTCCTGAAGGTCAAATGTCCAATAATGATATGAGTTTTGGAAAGAGAGAACAAAAAGAATGAACTTAAAAAATGTAGCACTTGTGCAGGTTAACTTCCTAGATTTGAAGGCTGTGTTTCCATATTGAAAGGTCCTATCACTGAGAGCCCAGCACAATACAAGAAAATGGATAGCCAAGCACACCATCAGCAAACCTCAGAATACCAGGGCAGAGAGGGGATCTACAGGCATCCAGAGAGGTGATGCACTGATGGGAAGGGAGACAGGCTACTTGGGGTCACATCCAAAGGATCCAGTATCAGAACAAGTTCTCATCGGGCTTCCCTGTGGTGCAGTAGCTGTGAATCCGCTTGCCAGTGCAGGGTACATGGGTTCGATCCCTGGTCCGGGAAGATCCCACATGCTGCGGAGCAACTAAGGCCGTGCGCCACAGCTTCTGAGCCTGCGCTCTAGAGCCCGCGAGCCACGTCTACTGAAGCCCGCGCGCCTAGAGCCCGTGCTCTGCAACAAGGGAAACCACTGCAATGAGAAGCCCGCGAACTGCAGCGAAGAGTAGCCCCCGCTCGCCGCAACCAGAGAAAAGCCCACGCGCAGCAACGAAGACCCAACGCAGCCAGAAATAATAAATAAATTAAATAAAATAATAAAATAAATAAATTTATTTTTAAAAAAAGAACATCAATATTGGAAGCTAGCAGACAATAGTCCTTCAAATTCTAAGGGAAAATTATACCAAACCCAGGATTCTATTGTCTAACAAACCCATCAATCAGCTATTGATGTCTATAAGGTAAAATAAGAACATTCTCAGAGATGAAAATCCTCCAAAGTTTGATCTCCCGTGCACCTTTTCTCTGAAAGCTATTAAAAGACGGTTCCACCAAAATGAGAGTAAACAAAGAGAAAGCCAGAAGACAGGGGATCCAACACAGGAGAGAACAGAGGGGGTCCCCAGGGGCTGTGAAGGGAGCTAAGAGAGTGACCAATCTGGATAAGAACAAGAGGCCAGGGGCCTCCAGGAGGATCCCTTACTGGAGTTTTGAATACTGAGACAAGAATTATACTTCTGCCAGAGAGTTGGGAGTCAATTAACGAGAAATACAGAGAAATGGACACAAAGAAAAAGCTGAATAGTAACTGCAGAAAAAATAGAAAGTTGTGCAAAAAGGAAACAACATGATTTACCACATTGCTCAACTCTAAATAATAGTCAGATAACCACAATACTAGGTACATTAAATATTTATTTAGTAAAAAAAATGTGCTATAGCTATATTAAAAGAATTGAGAGGGGAAATGGGGAAGAGCAGAGTGAAAGGGTTAAATCCAACTTTTCCATTGTAGGAAGTCAATAGATAGTATCTAAAACTTTACAACATTAAAAAAGTAGCAATAAGTGTGTTACATAGATATATGGAGAAAATGCCAGAAAAGCCAAAAGAACTTAAAGCGGTTGCCTTGTCTGCATGCAGAAGCCGTGTATGCAAAGGACTGATCGATTTTTCTTTTCATATTTTAAAATATAAGCTTCATAGAACGTTTGACATCTCTATCTATACATTTATATCTATTCTAATGTGTTTTTATAAAAAACATAAATGAAAGGGGAAAAGAAAACAGTAAATAGCTCCACTGTGCAATTCATAAATAGACCCCCACAGGCCAAACAGATAAAACAACTGAATGTTAAAGAGCCGATGGCTTGGGGTAACTTTGGCAGCGACATTATTACACATGGATACAAAAAATTGTGGTATGTCAACTTTTAGAAGGAGGTGAAGATGATGTGCTCTGGAAAATTGGGATAAATGACTCAGAACATTATCTCTAATGATGGAGAAGAGAACCATAATCTTAAAAATGCATGCGAAGAGTCTGAACAAAAAGATTTCATGAAATAATGAGGGTGGGGGAAACAGTGCTTCTAAATTAAGATTTTACATAATATATGACATTTTAATATGCATATGCAAGTGAAATAATTGATAAATTAACTTTAAGTTTGAAAAATCTTAAATAAAAATACACAGAAATATAAAGGAAAGCAGGGGCAAAGGCACACCAGGCAAATGCAGATTTGAAGTTGGGATGAAGGGCAAAGCGTTAAAAAAAAAGAGTAATGATTCACCATGAAGCTCTACCGGTCCTGAATATCTGTGCATCGATAATATAATACCTAAATTCATTTAAAAAAGTAAAAATATTCAAAAGAAATGGAAGCACATTTGTGTAATAATACTTCCTATTGACAAAGGTGTGGGAGCAACTCTTGCAGGCAGCACTGACAGAGCGAACATTCTATGAAGGGCAATTTGCAAAATCTATCAGATTACCAGGGCACATACATATCTTCGGTCCGGAAATTCTATTTCTATCAATTTATAGAATTGCACATTATGAAAGGCACCTACAAAAATATTTACTGCAACATTGTTTATAATGGCAAAATGTTGAAAACAGTCTGAATCCTCTCTATGCAAAGAGCGGCCAATGGACCAGAAGCATGAGTATCACCCAGGAGCTGTCAAAAATGCAGAATCTCAGGCCCCCCCTTAGACCCACGGAATCAGAATCTGCATTTACTCAAGATCACCTGATGATTGCTTCATATGCACTTTAAAGTTTGAGAAATGCTTGTCTAAATATCCATCAGTAGGAAGCTGATTGAATCAATGACAGTATACCCATTAAATAAAATTTTATATATGCTCATTAAAAAGTGAGGGACTGCCATATGTGCCAATATAGAATAGTCTACAAGACATAAGGTAAAAAAAAAAACAAAAGCATGGGGCAGAACAGCGCTGTGCTATGCTCCCATTTGTACTTTATTTTGAAAATGTATCATGCAGCAACAATCTAATTGGTGACCTAATTGGTCTCTCAGATTCTACTCTTGTACCAATTAGGTCAGTTATTTTCCTCCTTCACATTCCCTGGTGCTTGTAGTCAGCACTGACGGTTCATTTTCATCTTACTCAGCTCCTAGAGGAGGTGGTTAATGAAAGGAATTGGGAAGGAATTTTCTCCATCATTCCCAGGCCCCAGAAAAAGAGACAAAGGAATAAAAAGCAGCAGCCCTGACCCTGTCAATATTTCACAGCCTTGTCTGATGCCCACACAGGACTTAGAGGTGGGACCTAATTGGGCTCTAGTAGGTCAGAGCCCTCTCACTCGCTCGCTCTCTCTTTCTCTCTCTCTCTCTCTCTCTCTCTCTCTCTCTCTCTCTCTCACACACACACACACACACACACACCTTTTGGCATCTCCCCAATCCAGTCCCTGACTGCTGTGTACCAACCCCTCCCCACAGCCAGGCACATCACTGCCACATCCACACAGGAGGCTCACTAGTCCTGTCAGGGCCCCAGAGAGAGCAGCATGTCAAAGGGGGTGTTTGTCTCTGGCAACCGTCTTCTCCTGTGGTCAATACAGTCATTTTGTAAATGATGTACTAAGAGCCCCTAAGAGCTGGCTCAGAGGCAGCTATTGATTAGACCCCAGGGACCAGGGCCCTCCCCACATGTCTCATAGCCGAGCTCCCAGACCTGTGAGCAGCCCCCCTCAGACAGAAGGAGGGAGGAAAGAGCGTAACGGGTGCTTAATGGCACCATTTACTTCCCCTTGCAGCCAAGTGATTGGCAGGAAGGAAGGATAAAGTGGCCCGGCCATCGCATGCGGTCTTGGCAGTCGATCCACCGACCGATCTGCACCTGCTCCCCAGCAGCCCACACCTTGCCTCTCTGCCTGCGAGGAAGTAGAAACAATACTGGGAGAGTCTGAGAAAGCAAGTTCCCGTAACCTTCTGACCTGGCATGATGTCCTGGTTATCTGTTGCTATGTAACAAACCACTCCAAAGTAGGTGGCATAAGACAAAATTATTTGATATGCTAACAGATTCTATAGGCAGGAATTTGGGTGGAGAACAGCAGAAATGGCTTCTCTCTGCTCTGTGATGTCTGGGGCCTTATCTGAGCAACTCAAACAATGAAGGGCAGCGTGATCAGACAGGGTTGGATTATCTGGAGGCTTTCACTCTCGTGTCCAGTACCTGGGCTGGGATGACATGAGGCTGGGCTCAGCTGGGACCACCAACTGGGTGCCTACATGGGTCCATCTGGTTTGGACTTCCTGAAGCATATTAGCTGTTCTCCCTCTGGGAACATCCAGAGAGTGAATGTACCATGAGAACCAGGTACAAGCCCTTTTATGATCTAGTGTCAGAAGCCTCATAGCATCACTTCCTCTGTATTCTGTGAGCCAAAGCTGTCAAAATCCCACCCAGATTCAAAGGAGGAGACATAGACACTACTTCTCAATGGGAAGAGTGTCTAAGAATTTGAAGCTATTTTTAAACATACAAACTTTATTTTTTAGAGCAGTTTTAGGCCCACAGCAAAAGTGAGGGGAAGGTATATTTTCCATATAACCCCTGCCCCCTCTCATGCAGAGCCTGCCTATTAACAACATGAGCCACCAGAATGGTACGTTAGTTACCAAGCATGAACCTACATTGACACATCATAATCCCCAAAAGTCCATAGTTTTCATTAGGGCTCATTCTGAGTGTTGCACATTCCATGGGTTTAGACAAATGTAAAATGATGTATCCACCGTTACAGTATCTTACAAAGTAGTTTGCCCCCCAAATCCTCTGTGCTCCACTTATCCATCCTCCCAATCCCCAACTCCTGGCAACCACTGAACTGTTTACTGCCTCCATACTTTTGCTTTTTCTAGAATGTCATGTAGTTGGAATCATACAGTATGTAGCCTTTTCAGATTTCACTCTGAAAGAGTGAGCAAAGAGAGCAGTTGCTACCACCCTTGAGTGCACTGTTCTGAGCGCTGCTGGGACGGACGCACTTTGGGAGTAGCAGTTAAAGGAAAGGAGGGAAGTGTAGCTAGTCAAGCTGTACCTCCAGCTTGGGGAAAGCGCTAACAGGCAGCAGACAGGCTACGTACACAGGCGGGCATCACACCACCCTCCCCAGGTGCTCGGGGTCCCTCCATCATTCTCATCATCCCCTACATCCTCTCCGTAGACAGTCACAGAGCCTTGGAGCTCAGCGGACAGTTCTGGGATCACAACAGAGTCGATCTCTGAGAGAGGCAGGGAATCCTCCCCTCTAATCACCACTCCTCAATCCCTGGCAAGACATTGAAGCAGGTAAAGAATTCAGTCTAAGGCCAGGTCACCAGCTGAAGTTCAGCAAGCGTGGCAGGCTCGCACAGCCTGGCTTCGTAGTATTGGACCAAATAAGGATGCAGATGCAGGTGAGCTCCTGGCAGCATCCGATATGCTTTGTGGGGTGGAGGCCTGGGCTAGTCAGACCTAACCACCACCGCCGCCCATTCCTACCCCATGCTGAGAACCACGAGGTGCAGAGTTGGAAGGGATCTGCCATTGGTTAGCCACTATCCTTCCAGATTGCTCTTTCCTTTTTGGTTAGCACTACTTATTAGAAAATTCTATGGAACCAAAACATCTCCTTAAGCCATCTCTGACCACCCCACCCTTCCCCTGGCCCAAGGCAAGTGCTTCCCTACCCCACACACTGGGCATTTCTTTTCTTTTCTTTTTCTTTTTTTTTTTTTTTTTACTAAGGGAGACTACCTTTTCAGTTCTTTTTTTTTTGCAGTACGTGGGCCTCTCACTGTTGTGGCCTCTCCCGTTGCGGAGCACAGGCTCCGGATGCGCAGGCTCAGCGGCCATGGCTCGTGGGCCGAGCCGCTCCGCGGCATGTGGGATCTTCCCAGACCGGGGCACGAACCCGTGTCCCCTGCATCGGCAGGCGGACTCTCAACCACTGCGCCACAAGGGAAGCCCCTCTTTTTTTTTTTAAACGTATTTATTTGTTTATTTATTTTTGCTGTGTTGGGTCTTCATTTCTGTGCGAGAGTTTTCTCTAGTTGCGGCGAATGGGGGCCACTCTTCATCGCAGTGCACGGGCCTCTCACTGTCACAGGCTCTCTTGTTGAGGAGCACAAGCTCCAGATGCACAGGCTCAGCAGTTGTGGCTCACGGGCTTAGTTGCTCCGTGGCATGTGGGATCTTCCCAGACCAGGGCTCGAACCCGTGTCCCCTGCATTGGCAGGCAGATCCCCAACCACTGAGCCACCAGGGAAGCCCCAGCACTGCGCATTTCTGCTATGGTTTTGCTTGTGATTCAATCAGACCAAATGCTCCTCAACAACAGGGATGGGTTCACCATTGTGCACACAAACTAGTGTTTATAAGTGTCTGTAGAATTTAGTGCACTAAACAAATATGCTTCTCATTGTTCCAAGCTCCACCTTCTGGGAATATCCAGTACAAGCTTGAGTCTCCTCCCACCCAACAGCCCATCAGAAAACACACTTCTTCTCCAGGCTAACCAGCCCCAGCTCCTACAGCTCTGGCTTCAAGTCTTCTCCCCTCCTGACCTGCCCCATCTCAAACCCACAGCCATCCCATGCAGGTGTTTCCACGTGGTGCACTTGGGATATTGTTTGTGCCTGGTTCTACACAGAGCTGCCTCTGAGCATTCCTGTTCCAACCTGCCCAGTGACTTTAGCCTGCAACCGAAGCTGGACCAAGAAACATCATCCTGGAGTAAGAAGGCTGAAAAGGATACTGCTATCTCTGTGCCCTTGGGTAAGTCACCTTGGCTCCCAGGACTAAGTTTCCTCATCAGATACGATCCCTTCTAGATGAAGGCAATACATGTAAGCCCTCTACTCCACTTGACAAACTTTTATAAGTCATCTGCAACATGCCAGGCTCTGGGCTGGGTGCCAGGATTTGGTGGCGAACCAGAGATAGTGCACGTAGGGAGAAACATCCTTTACCTCTCCCCACACTACTGCCGGCCTGTAAAAGAGAAACTTGTCCCAGAAGATTATAAGTACTGGTGATAAATTAATCAAACAAGGAGGCCATTAGATTGAGTTGGCGTAAATGCCTTGGTGGCCAAGTAAACAAGCCAAAACCAAGCCTGTGATGCCTCAAGGATAAGTAATTGAAACCTAAGGACAGTCAGTCACAGACACCTGGGCTTTCCCAAACAATGCGATGCTTAAGCTAAGAGCCAATCAAATTATCTCCTTGCTTTGTTTCCACCCTTTCTCTGTAGAAATCTTGCCCCAGCTCCTGTTGGTGGAGCTCCTAACCACTCCAGTTGGGCACTGCCCAATTCTGATCAATTTTTGCTTACATAAACTCTTACAATTTTTAATATGCCTCAGTTTATCTTTTAACATTGGGCAGAAACTGCTATTTCACCTTCAGAAGAAGCAGTGACTATGATTGTTGAGACTGGAAAAGGGTCAAGCAGATATGTGACCGTCCACGTCTGCTGCTCCTTTGGAGTTGCTGTTCCCATTCCTCCTTCCATTTAGTAAGATCTCTATGGCCAGCTGCTCCATTTAGTAAGATCTCTGTGGCCAGCTGCTCCATTTAGTAAGATCTCTGTGGCCAGCTGCTCCATTTAGTAAGATCTCTGTGGCCAGCTGGTCCATTTAGTAAGATCTCTGCGACCAGCTGCTCTGCACCTGCAGTTGTCCTGCTGTGCTGCTCTGACGGGAGGGTAGTCTCAACCCAGGAGGAAAGTAATAGAGAGCTCATTTTGTCTTTGGGCCAAGTCATTTTCCTCAATCTAGCTTTATTAGCAATAATAAAAAGCCTAATAATAATAAGAGCCTATCCGACACTTGTGCTTATTTCTCTATTCAAAACTCACAGCTAGAGGGCATGAATCATTGTCACTGCCACCCACCCCCCTCCCTTTCCAAAACCCTTCCTTCTCCTGGAATGCAGCCTGGTGGGAAAGCTAGATGAGCCCCAGGCAGCTGTAATCCAGTGTAACGAAAGAGATGTTTGGGATCAGCCTATACTGCTATGGGAACACAGCCCAGTCCTGCAGGTCAGAGAAGGCTTCCTGGAGGAAAGGATGCCCAAGAAACCGGAGAGGGAACAGGAGCTCAGCAGGTGACATGGAGAACGTTTGTGGGATGGCTGTGTGGTACCCCCGCAGGATATGTACCCAGAAGGGGCAGTGTGTGTTGCATCTGTAGGATAGAGAAAGGATTTGATGAGGCCAAGACTGGAGGCAGGGAGGCCAGTTAGGAGGCTGTCACCATCACCTGGGTGGGAGTTGATGGTGGTGTTGATGCTGAAAATTAGGTGGTTGGTGGTGTTGATGCTGAAAATTAGGCCTCTGTGCACCGGTGCTGAGCAAAATTTTGGAGACAGAGTTTTGGGTGAAGTAGAAAAGAATAGCTTTATTGCTTTGCCAGGCTAAGTGGGGCACAGCGGGCTTATGCCCACAAAACCTTGAGTGTCCCAAGCTGGGGGGATTTGGTGAGGAGTTATATAGCAATGGTTCAAGGGGAGGGCTGCTGCTAAGGATCAGGGTGTGTGCAGGGTCTGCATTCCTTTAATCTGGCCTCAGGTGGTCTCCCGATGAGCTTTTGTGGTTCTCAAGGTTATCAAACTATGACCTTCTATCTGGAATAAAGAATGCTTCATCAAGTAGTTCATCTTCCATTTGTTGGGGGTTTTCGTTCTGCAGAAGAGCTCAAAGATATTGCTACGTGTATCCCTCGAGGTGGAACCAGGACCTGCCCCAAGGCTGCACTGTTGTTTCTGGGCTGCTCCTCCCTTGTCTCTGCATCCCCTCCCTTCCCTGATTAGCAATTGTTTGAACCTGCCCTTTGGAACGCAGGGAAGGTCATGGGAAGGCTAGAATCTATTCCCTACAGACAACAGGGAACACAGAAAGGTTTCTGTGCCCAGGAGCCCCCCGCAGGCTCCTGCTGGGTTTCAGTGTGGCCTGGGGCAGTAGCCCAGGGTGGGGGCAGGGGTGGTGGGGAGGGGAACTGTGGAAGGATTTGAGGCATATTCAGGAGGTAAATCTATGTGACTCAGTGACTGATTTGATGATGGGGTGAGGGAGCAAGTGGAGGTGGGACAACTGGCAGGTTTCCAAACCTGGGACACTCTCCCAGATCTGGCTGGAGCTCAGGAGGGGAAGAAGGAAGAGGAGGTAAGGGGAGAGGGGAGGCAGGAGCAGCACCCTGATGCTGAAGGCGTGTTTATTTCTCCTCAGTAATGTTCCCCTAATTAATACTGGGAGGCTGTGCCTACCACTTCACCATTTCACTCTGCTGATTTGCCCCTTGAGACAAAAGGAAATTGGAATTAAGAGGAGACAATGGAATTGCCGGCAGGATTATTAGCTTCAATGAAGTTAATGAAAGGAGTGGGAGGGGGAGGCGTTTAGAGCCTCAGGGGGGCTGTGACTCAGGCTGGGAGCTGCCAGCAGGAAGGAGGCTGGGGGGTGGGGTTGTGGAGGGGGAGCTGCCATGGCAAGAAAGACTCTTGGCCCTTCTGGGCTCCAGAGATCCTGGGGGGTGCCCCAAGGTCAGGGGCTGCACTGAGGTAGGATTCCACGGGAAGAGGACAGGAGTCCAGAGTAGGAGGGGGATGTCCCCAAGCAAAAAGAGTGCAGCGGGGTGATAGAGGGGATGCAAGGCTGGGTATGGAGTAGGCACCTCACCCCTGAGCTCCTGGAGAGGGGTCCAGGTACTGGGAAGCCCCAGATGACTTCTAAGCAGGGTCAGAGTCCAACTGCCTGCCCCGCTGAGGGTAAAGGGGCTGCATTTCTCCAAAGGGAGCCCAACTGAAACTCCAACTGCACAGCAAGACCCAGCCAAGCTGTCATCTACCCCAGGTACCAAGACACAGAGAACTGGATCTCAGGAGTAAGCTCCGGTCCCTGAAGCTCAAAGGATAAAACATGGATGGAGAAAGCAAAAATAATTAGAGCCCAAGTCCCCCAAAACAGTAGCATTCAGGTCAGGTGCACCTGTATACACGCACACTCGCTCTCTCTCACGCTCACTACAAGCCCACACGGTCAACCAGCCTATGTGTACACATAGACCCACACTCACATGCACACATGTGCACTCACACTTGCATGCTCACCTGTCCCTGGGAGATTCTAACACTAATTTGGCAGTGACTGTCTCCTTCGCAAACCCATGCACGTGTCAGCTCCCTTCCCACTGGCCTGGGGCTGGGTTTGCCGCCCCGGACATGTGGCTGGGTCCATCGCTCCTCTGATTTCCATATCACTGGACTACTTAGATGGGAGGCAGGGGTACATGGTCACTCCAGCAGGGGTTGCCAGGATGACCGGGCTATGGTCCATACAGCTAAGCCCCAGCTTGCCCTCGCCAGTGAAATAAGGAGATGAGGCACTCAGAAAACACGATGCAATTTCATTGCCAGGTGGGGTTTTTTTCTTATATGTAGCTCATGAGTCATTAGATTAGCACCTTTCCAATTAATGGGAGGCAAAAACCCTATTATCATAGAAACCCTACTGCAGAATGACGGCTCTATTCTTTTTGATGGCAGCAGCCAGTCCCACAGAGAGCTGCAGAGCTCAGCAAGCTGGGAGCCAACGTTCCCGAGAACTTCATGTCCTTGTTTCCAAAGTAAACTTTAAAGAACTCACATCACAGCTTCAGCAGCACCTCATCTGCTCAGCAAGACTGCCAGGACAGCCCAAATGGAGAGACTGGAGAAGGGCAAGGGAGCACATCCCAGGATGCTGCACGCAGACCCGGGGCTGCCTTACACTCCCCTTGTAGAAGCCCGCAGCATGGAAGGCTGTCAGAACTGCCTGCCTCCAGGAGGTTCTGGAATATGCTGAGAAGCAGTGCTGGAGAAACCTTCTCGTGAGGACTTTGGGACCAAGACAGTCAGCAGATTGGGTCAGATGAACAACTAGAGATGTCAGACCTCAGGTTGAAGGGCTGTCATACTCCTTAATGAGCCACACCGTGGGCAAATAGGCTGAGTGGGGATCTGGCTCTGAAATCACTATTTCCTGGCTGTGTGAAATTGAACTACTAAGCCCTGAGCCTTTGTTTTCTCGATTGTAAACTGAAGAGGATGCTTATATATTCCCTTCCAGCTATTAGTCCAGCTCTCCTCTGAGTGAAGGTGACATCTGGATCCACTAGGACTGCCAGCCCCCTCTAGCTGGCAGCTTAAGTCGCGGATGGACCTCTTGGCTGTGCAGACTGAGCCTGCTCCTTCCCCAGTATCCTGATGCCCATGTCCCACCATCCTTCCCCTAACAATGCACCCTGGATCCCAGGAATGAGCTAACAAACATACCTTGACAGTTGATTACGTACCAGGTACTACACAAGATGCCGGGTAGATTAGATGAATAATAGTAACAATAGGTACCCTATGCCTAGTACTTACTGTGAGCCAGGGACTGCATAGAGATTATCCCACTGTCTCCTCCCACAATCCTGGAAGGAGATGTGCTATGTTCATTCTACAAATGAAGAAACTGAGCCTCAGAGAGTTACGTAATTTGACCAGCAGGATTCAAACTCAGGTAGAGTTTGAATCAAAACCCATGCTCTTATCCAAAATATAGGTCACCTTCCAGGATGTCTCAGGTCATGGCCTTCAAAAAGTTTCAGATCGGTGGGCCTTTGATGACTACAGCTCTCTCAGACTCTCCTCTACCACTCTGAGTTGCAGGTCACCAGAGTTGACTGACGGTCAACTCCAGACCACTGCCCTCAGGGAGTAAAGGACTTCCTGGGTCCTGGCTCCTGGAGCCCAGGGATACTCAGCTTCTCCCAGGATGTATCCCTTGTGCAGGAAGGAAGGTCTGTGTGGGAAGATAGGGAGAATCTGACCCCTTGTCCCATTCCCACCCTTTTCCTTCCCAAAGCTACAAAAATTCGAAGTCAGCTCATAAAGTTTAGAAAATAACAAAGGACAGCCAGAGGTCAAACTAAGACAGCCTAGGAGCCAGGAGGACTAGGAGGGGTGATAGGCAAGTGGTATAGATGAGCCCCAGACCTTTGGCAGTCCCAGTGTATCCCAGTTTCCCCCAGTTTATGATTCCAGTCTTGGTGCAGTGTGGTCCTTTTGCTTTGGGACTTGGTGTCTGCCATTTATCAAAATATTTTTTGCACCTCAGGCAGTAGAATGCAGCTGATTGTGTCTTTTTTTCCTTTTAATCCATAGCTAAATTTTATGCTGAAATCAGGAATCCCTCCTGGTTCTGCTGTCACCAGTGCCTTTCATGCTCTGTCCGAGTTTCTTACAAGCTCGAGGCCAGTGGGCCTGCTATTCTCAAGGGTTACTGTCCCCAGAAACACAGCCACCATAACTCTCCAAGCCAACATCAGAGACATACAAGAGGTATTAAGCTCTTCAACAGAGAAAGAAACCAAGTGTTAAATTTTTTATGTAGTATCTTAGCAATGAAGCTCCTCTTTCCAGAGACACAAATAAAACTTCCAGGATGTACAATGGCCAGCCACAGCGTTCAACATTTTTCAGAGGTAGTTTTCATTCAGATCATTTATTATTATTGATATTCACTTTATTTTTTATAAATAGTCCAGCTCTATTAAGGAAATCAGAAACGGCATCAGCACTTACCACATTAATTGTTGGTGGTTGGTTTTTTCCTCAGCTACATCTTCTGTAGCTCAGTGGATGTCAACTGCATAATTAGTATTAGTTGCATTATTTATTTAGTTAGAACATTTAATATTCCCCCAACTGTTTAAGTAATTTGAGCTTAAATGTAACTCTACTGAAGAATAAAAGATCTCCCTAAATATTTCAGTAAAAAATATAATTACACTTCAATCACTCCATGGATTTACTTGCATTAGTTGGGAAGTTCTCCTATTCTGTAATGCCTTTCTCTGCCTCTCAGCTCTTTTGTAGACCATTAATTAACCAAATAACCATCTTGCTACTTGACAGGCTTTGGATTCCAGTTTGATAGAAACCTGCAACATCCAGGGAGACAGGACAAGCTGGAGAGGGAGCATCACACAGCCTGTCCTGGCTGAACTAGACTGTCTCCTCTTCTCACCATATCTGCTGTGAAATTCATACCTGTGGTGAAATTCTAAATAATAATAGGAAGAAGAAGGAGAAGAAGAAGAGGAAGAAGAAGAAGAAGAAAAAGAAGAAGAAGAGGAAGAGGAAGGAGAAGGAGAAGGAGAGGAAGAGGAAGAAGGAGAAGAAGAAGAAGAGGAAGAGGAAGAAGAGGAAGAGGAAGGAGAAGAGGAAGAAGAAGAAGAAGAAGAAAAAGAAAAGGAAGAAGAGGAAGATGAAGAAGGAGAAGGAGCAGGAGAAGGAGAAGGAGAGGGAGAGGGAGAATGAGAAGGAGAGGGGGAGGAGGATGAGGAGAAGGGGAGAAGATATAACCAGATATGAGGATTTACAACTTACCAGAAACTGTTCTGAATGCCTTATATATATTATCTAATTTCTTTCTTGCATCACCTCTGAGAGGAATGTATATTATCCCAATTTTATTGGTGAGGAATCTGAAGACGGAAAGATTATGTAATTTACCCAAAGATATGCTATGAGGAAATTGCAGAGCTGAGACTCAAACCCAGGTTTGTCTTGTTCCGAAGTTTATTTCTTCCACTGGTAATATTCCATTTTGCCTTCCAATCTGTGCCACTAAATAGGCCTATAAAGGATTACATTGGATCAGGCCACGGTTTTTCCCAAATGGTTTCAAGTCTCTGGAGATCACCCCAATGGTTATTGTCTGGAGAAGGTAATCTCATGGAAAATATTCTCTAAACAAAATACATGGAGGCTGCTTCTGGCATCACCTACCTCATTTATCATCCACTCTGACCCCTCTGATAATCTCTCCCTGCCCATGGACCACAGAATATTAGAGTTGAAAGGGCCCTTAAACATTATGCAGTTAACATCCTCAGTTTGCATAGAAGGAAACTGGGGTCTAGAGAGGTTTAGATGACTTGGTCAAGATCACACAGCTAGTTAAGGTCAGAGCAGGTTCTGGTACCCATATCTGATCATTTTTGTTAAATAAATGGAGTCCTTCCCCCACCACCTGACTCAGAACAATTTCCCTTCAGCCACTTCACCTGCTATGAACAATTCATTTGACCTATTATTAAGTCCAGAAGGCCCACCCAGATCTAAGATTCTGGGCCTTTCACTATATTTTTGGCCTGCACAAAAAATCACAGTGACAAGTTATACTTGTTCTGAGCCACTGTATAAAATAGCATTTCCTCTGCTGTCCCTCCACTGAGAGGCAAAGGGTACCCTCCAGACCCACAATCAAATCCCTACCATCTCAGGCTCTGTTCTGACACAAGACCCTGGTCATCGCTGAATCATCTTAGAGGCCTTTCTCTGCCTCTTTTCTATCTTTGGGATGTCTTTTTAGGGTGTAGCACCCTAAATTCCAATTAGTCTCCCTATATGAAAGAGACTTTGCTGTTAATCTCACTTATTCTTTCTGCCCCTCAGAGCCCTGAGCTAGTCCCTCCCTGGTTAAGCTCACCCACCACACTGAGAAACCACAGGGATGTGCAGAGGAAATTTCTATGGGATACTCAGGACTCCAAGCCACACACTCCTCTGGAGTCCCCACAACAGCATCCAAGATCTCTTTGTCCAAGATGGGACCTGGCTCTCTCTGCACAGGACCTTTGTGCACCGAATGTCCTCATCTGTAGAGTGAATGTTTTCCAAGGTCCCTTAAACTAGCTGTGTGGCTTTGGACAACTGACTCTCCAAGTCTCAGTTTCCTTATCTGTATAGTGGGTATAATTATACAACTCAGTAATATATATAAATATATATCCCAACAGATAGTAAGCTTCAATAAATGTTAGCCATTATATTATTATTTTAATATTATCTGAGGGCAAATTTTGGAAAAAAGAAAATGGACAAGAGGCTAGAGATAGGGCCTATGTGCAATACAGGGCTAGAATCTCCCCAGGTCAACTTCTGGGAAACCGGGGCAGGGTGACCCCAGTGGGACAGGAGGCTTACACTCACTGGTGGATCTTAGCTATCATTCTGAGTCTAGGGACAGGGTTTGGAGGATGTGATCTCACTGAGGGCAGCAGAATGTCCTCTGCAGGAAGCCAGACCTCCATCCTCCCAACTGGGATTTTGTGTGTATGATGGGCTGAACTGTGTTCGTCTAAAATCCATATGTTGAAGCCCTAACCCCTGGTGCATCAGAATGTGACTGTATTTGGAGATAGGGCCTTTAAAGAGGTAATTAAGTTAAAAATGGGGGTTGTTAGGGTAGGCCCTAATCCAGTATGGCTGGTATCCTTGTAAGAAGAGATTAGGACAGGCAGAGAGACACCAGACATGTGCATGCACATGAGATAACCACATTAGAACACAGAGAAGGTGGCCACCTGCAAGCCATGGAGAGAGACCTCAGGAGAAACCAGCCCTGCAGACCCCTTGATCTTGGACTTCTAGTCTCCAGAACTATGAGAAAATAAATTTCTGCTGTTTAAGCTTCCCAGTCTGTATTTCATTACAGCAGCCCCAACAGACAGACATAGTGCCCTTCTGAAGAGAAGGACTTGCTGAAGGGCTGGTGTGGTTGAGAGACCATCTGGGACCTGCACACATAGTCCTGATGCACCTGCTGCTGTGAGTCCTCTCCCTCTGTATTTGTCTTGCCCTGCCCTTCATCCAGAAAGCTCCAGGGCTCCTGAAGAAGCTGTATCGGGCTGAGGAAGGTCTATGGAAAAAGGAATACAAAAAATCAGCTTCCCTGTTCAGGGGAAGTGCAGGGGTAGCTTTTGGGTAGTATTTGCAGCAGACAGGTTGTCCATCCCAAGGCAACAGGAATTGCACTAGGCTGATTAAGGGCATGTGGCCTCCAGCCTATTCATCGTTCCCAGACCAGTGAGCAGAGGCCTCATTACTACCAGCTTCCCACCCTCTGCCAGGCCCCCAAACACAGCAAAAGTGGGTAGACTAGAGGAGAAGGTTCCAACCTGGGAGACAAGTCATCTAAACCCTTATCTGGTCTCTTGTACATGATACTAATTGAATCCCTCAACTCTCTGTCCTCATCTACTAAATAAGCTACCCATCCCTGCCTTCTTAGCTTGGTGTGAAGGTAAGCATGATCTTATATCTGAAAGTGCATTCAGAGAGCTCCCAAGGTCTCTATATTGTTGAAGATTGTTGAAACTGTTGTGTTATTACTCTCTGCAGGAATGCATGGCTGTAAAACCAGAAGGACCCTAAGAAAAACCAAGCAGCAGGCTGAGAAAGGACTCAGGGACTTGTGGGCTAGAGAAACTCAGCAGACATTAAATAAAGTTGAAGTTGGTTGCTAGGGCCCAGTGACTGACTGTGGATAGATAGAGGGGTCTCTAGAGCTGAGAAACTTTATAGTCATTTGCTTCTCCCCAGCTGCCATCCCCAAAGAGCTTGGAGTTTCTGGAGAAGCTAGAGGTTTTATCTGGACTAGTCTCTGATGAAAATTATCATTATGACATCATGTTTTTAAGAGAAAATTATCAAGATGCCATGTTCTCAGTGATAGCCAGCTCGGATGGGATGCAAGTGATTAAGTCTGGCTGGTGTATAGAAGAATTGGAGGACTGGGTGATGGATTATTTATGGTCCTAATGGCTGAATCCAACACTAGCTTGGGATGCAGCCACCATACAACCATGGTCCCCATCCAGAAATCTACCAAGGCCATCAGCCAAAATCTTTGAAAGGGAGAAGACACAAAGATAACAGTAAATTAGAAAGAAGCTTGTTTCCTTGCAGTCAGGTAAGGGGAAACTTTCAGAAAGAAACAGTGAAACTCAACAAGACAAGAGTTTTCCCCACCCCCTCTCACCCCAAAAAGGAATAACCACACGCCTACCTCTTCAGAACATAAAAGGGGAGAAAGGGAGGGGAAAAGAGAGCCCTGAGAGGAAAACCATCCCAGGCTACTCTTTCTTTTTAACAGCTTCATTGAGGTCTAATTGAAGTATAATACATTGCACATAAGTGCACAACCTGATGAATTTTGACACTTGCGCGCACCAGCGAAATGGTCACCATAATCAAGACAACAAATATTTCCATCATATTCAAAATTTTCCTCGTGCTCCCTTGTAATTCTTCCTTCCTTCCACCTCTATCTTCTGCTCCCTCCATCAGGCAACCGCTGATGTGTTCTATGTCACTACAGATTAGTTTTCTTTTTCTAGAATTTTATATGAATGACATTTTTTAGTAGGAACTCTCCATCAGTAGTTTGGTCCTCTTATTATTGAGTAGCATTCCATTGTGTTGATATACCACAATTTGTTTATCCATTCATCTCTTAATGGCCATTGGGTTGTTTCCAAGTTTTGGTGACCACAAAAATTGAAATATAAGACATATAAAGCTGCTATGAACACCTGCTGGAGTGTGTAAAACCAGGCCAATCTTTGTCTACACTTTGCCCAGGGCAGGGATGGTCTCTTCCATCCACGACAACTGTAAAGCCTTATCTTGGCAAGGCTTTCAAGTTCTCAAGGTCTTTCACTGGCATGATCTCATTAGATATTCAATACAACCCTGTAAGATAGGTGAGGTAGGTTTTAGGCACCATTCAGGTAAGTGAGAACATGCTAATCACTTGCAAAGTCCAGGCATCATGTTAAGTGCTCTGGGGTTCAGAAGGTCTGCAAGACGGGCCCTGAAGGATCTTACATTCTAGTATTTTGTAGATGAGGAGGCTGAAATTCCTGCCTGAGGACACACAACTGAGAGGTGACAGAGTGGGAAGTAGAATCCAGGTCATCAAGCTCCCCATCCAGTCCCCCCTCACACACACATGATGTTTATGGAGAGCCCTTGGTTCTCAGGAGCCCCATCTGAATAGGAAGTTGACCAGGAAGTGAAAGAAGGGAGGAGAAGGAAGAAGATGAAGAGCAGGTATGCATGTCACCTTGCCCCTTGGCTAGACTTTCCTCGGTGAGGAGTGAATGGTGGCTGGTGCAGGGCTTCCACGTACTGAGTTTTTTTGTGGACACAATTACTAAACCTCTTTGAGGACCTAAGTTCTGTTTCAGGAGGACTCCTTCTCTTACTGTATCCACCATATTGTGGTGGACCTTGCAGGTGGCCAACTCAGGAGTGGCCTCCCTAGTGGTTGGCTCTTGTCCCCCAGATTCCATGGTCAGCAGAGCTGAGAATAGAAGGGAAACACAGCTGAAGAAGTCTCAGGCCCTGCTCTTGGCGCACTCATAGTAGGGATGGAATGTAACACCGCCACACATGAATCAGTATTTCATTCCTTTGTGTGGTCGAAGAATATTCCATTGTATGGGTAAGTTGCATTTTGTTTATCTATTCATCGGTTGATGGGTATTTGGGTTGTTCCCACTTATGAATAACGCTGCTATGGACATTCAAGTTTGGGTGTGCATAGGAGTGCATGTGACAGAGACCATAATGAATCATAGCCCTGCAACAGGCATAGCAGGACTGACAGCTAGGGGACAGGGGAGTTTAGTGGGATCAGTCTGGGAAGACTACCTGGAGGAGGCAACATGTGGGCTGATTTTAAAAGCCTTGTTTGGATACAGGGAGGAGAGGAGCAAGGTGAGATGGGCTGATGGGTAGGAGGTAAGAGATAAGGATAAGATATTCCAGGCTGACCAAGAAGGATCAAACTTGCCTTACAGAAGCTTGAGTATGGATTGGACTATCAGGGAAGGGAACTAATCTTTGGTGAGTGGTTTTGTGCTTCAGGTGTGATTCCCACATGAGCCTCACAAACTCATTAACCTTATTCCAAAGTGAGACAATTTATGGAAAAAGTCAAGATCTAAAGTCAAATAGTCCTAGCTCCTCTGCTTAGCATCCATGCGGTTTTAACATTTCTGAGCCTTGGTTTCCTCATATGGGGACTATAATATTTACCATCCAAGGACTCTCTCATTTGTTCAATATATATGTACCTACTCTATGAGATGCCATGGTACAAGTCACTCAACGCATGTTTAAAAAAACAGAAGCACGGACAGAAAAAAAGACCCTCTAGCACCCCACTAAAGGCTGTGTCTGGCATTCCTCTCTCCTCCAGCTCTGCCCTGCACTTCCTGGAGTTTTCAAGATCATCCTTTAGGAGGAGGCCCTCCTGAAACTCCCACCTGCCCAGGAGAAACAGGGGCTAAAACTCACAATCTTCCAAAAGGAAGTAAATTGATTCCACTTAGCAGGAGAGCTCCTTAGGCAAACCAAAGGAAAAGCCTTGGCCACAGACCATTCAGAGACTTATCCAGGCTTGAAAAAAATGGAAAGGGGAAAGTGGCCCCCTTTTCATGGTTGAAATACAGCCTGCACCATTATTGCTGTGGCCCTGGGGCTCCTGCCACTCCTGTCGCAGCACCACTTGGCCTGAGCTGTCTACAAAGGCTCCCTGCCCACACCAGGCACTCCAGACACTGCCCTTGGACCCTAATGTGCTGGAGGTAGAGGGGCCTGAGGGCACAGCATTTCCAGTCTCTGGCTGTAATCACAGCTAATTGAAACTCAGCAGATTCAAAATTGGCTCCTGATTGAATTCAGAACTTTCGTTTAATTAATTATCATTCACCTGAAAACTGATGCTTCCCTCAGTCTAAGTGGTTAACTGTTTCCTACCTTCGGAGACTCTTGGCTTCCCCTGAGCCCTGGAACTTGGACTAAAGGGTAATCTCCTTCAAGGGAGACTCCTAATTCAAGTTTCAACGGGGATGAGGCAAAATGTCAAAGAGTCAAGAAAGTGAAAAGCCAACTCATGATGGGAGAAAATATTTGAAAATCTGCTAAGGGTCTAGCATCCTGAATATATAAAGAAATCCTACAACTCAAAAGGAAAATTTTTTTTTTTTTTTTTTGCAGTACTCGGGCCTCTCACTGTTGTGGCCTCTCCCGTTGCGGAGCACAGGCTCCCGAAGCGCAGGCTCAGCAGCCACGGCTCACAGGCCCAGCCGCTCCGCGGCATGTGGGATCCTCCCAGACCGGGGCACAAACCCATGTCCCTGCATCGGCAGGCAGACTCTCAACCACGCGCCACCAGGGAAGCCCAAAAGGAAAATTTTTAATGTGAATAGAGATTAGTATATAATTTCTTTCAAAAGTGTTTTAAAATTACTGTTAACTTTATAAAAGACTGTCATCTTGTATTTAATCTTTTGGGATTTGTTTTTCACTCATATTTAAAAAGATTCATTCATATTAATGTGTTGTTGGTAATTAACATTAAAATTTAATTCATAAGCATTTTTGTCCTGACAACTGTTTAACAATCAATTTTCTAGAAAACAAAATATACACATTAAATAAGTTCTGGTCACCAATTCAGACCGGGGGTAGGGTTCCCCCCACCTCACCAAACAATTCTCCGACACTAGCTGGATGTCCTACCATTCAACTCAGTTTTCATAACATCTACCCAGATATAGCGTCCAATTCCATACGTTAAGGGCTCAGTTCCACAAGATTGCCCTCTACTTCAGATGCAATAGAAAGTTCAGGTTCTCACCTGTGCTTCTGACAAACTGGCTATAGATTGGAGGTGCCAATGACCCTCTTCTTGAGTTACAAGTTAAGGGTTCAGTCCTGTAAGACTGCCCCCCACCGACTTCAGAAGCCAACTGTAAGTCCAGATTGTCACCGGTGCTTCTGACTGAATGGCTATAAATCAGAGGTTTCCACAACCCCTGCTTAGGTTCAATTAATTTGCTCGAGTGGCCAGCAGAACTCAGAGAAACATTTTACTTACTAGATCACCAGTTTATTATAAAAGGATATAACTAAGGAACAGCCAGATGGAAGGGATGCACAGGGTGAGTTATGTGGGAAGGGCATGGAGCTTCCATGACGCCACGCTTCCCAAATCTCTACGTGTTCACCAACACAAAAGCTCTCCAAATTCTGTCCTTTTGGGGTTTTACAGAAGCTTTATTACACAGGCATGATTGATTAAGCATTGACCACTGGCCAACCTCCAGACCCTCTCCCTTCCCCCAAAGTTGGGGGATAGGACTGAAAGTTCCATCCCTTTAATCACACGGTTGATTCTCCTGGCAATCAGCCCCCATCCTTAGGTGCTTTCCAAAAGTCACCTTCTTCTCTACAAAACCTGTTTTATATCTAAGCCTTCAACTGATTGGATGAGGCCCACCCACATTACAGAGTGTAATCTGTTCTACTTAAAGTCAACTGATTGTAAATCTTAATCACATCTACAAAATACCTTCTCAGCAAAAACTAGGCTAGTGTTTGATCAACAAACTGGACTCCATAGCCTAGCCAAGTTGACACAAAAATTAACCTTCAGTCACATTCACAGGTACCAGGGGTTAGGACTTCAACGTATCTTTTGGGGAGACACGATCCATGCCATAACAGGGATCCACATTAATTTTATTTTTAAACAGACAACTAGTGGTCCCTAAAATAGATATGGAAAGTTCACCATTTCCTCACTGATTTGAAATGCTTATTCCTATTCATAAACTAAATACATATATTCATCTCCTCAAGTCTGTATTCTAATAATCTATTTTTTCTTTTCTTATGCCAATACTACAGTGCTTTATTTCCTATGGCTCTGTAGCATGTGGTAGTAAATCAAGTCCCTTCTCTTTTCAAAACTGTCTTGACTATTCTTCCATATTTTTTTCTTCCAGGTAAATGTGAACATCAGTTTATTTAGTTACGTAAATATTTAATGTTGGAGGGCTTCTGTTTAAACATGACATATTGATCAAATGCTTCTATTCCTCTACTTCCTAAAATCCTACAAATATGAAAGTAAAGCAGAAGAAAAGAAGTATAAACACATCTGGATAATAAAAACTGGAGAGTCAATAGTAGACTGGAAGGTTTAGGATATTTCTGAAGATGGAAAGTAGATGAAGAAGCAGTAACTAATTTAGCCAAGCAAAGGTACATAGCAGTGAGACAGCCTTGTTGCCTGGATAGGGGACTGTAAGATGGGGACAGCATTTCTCTGGAGGTTGGGTGGGGGTGTGGGAAGGAAAAGGGAGCACTGCCGGTGGAGATGTAAAGCTGAAAATGGGCTCCACATTTTCCCTCTTCTGTTCCAACCCTGGGGATACCTCAGAAGTAAACAGAAAAGTAAGTATCAAAGAATCAAATCAAAGACTGTGAAGACATTTAATTTAAAGGAGAAGTATGGAAGTGACTGAAGCCACTTGAAACTGCTTAGAGATTATTTTCCTTATTGATAACAAGACACTTGTTGACAGAAGTAGATCTAGAAACTTAGAATAAAAACAGAGTGGCACTCCTGGGAATGCAATGTACAGCATTAACTACAGTCAATAATACTGTCTTACATGTTTGAAAGTTTCTAAGGCAGTAGATCTTTAAAGTTCTTATCACAGGAAAAAAAATTATAACTATGTGTGGTGATGGATATTAACAAGATTTATTTTTGTAACTATTGTGTGGTGATCATTTTTGCAATAAATACATATATCGTAAAAAAAAAAAAAAAAAAAAAAAAAAAAAAAAAAAAGACTGTGAAGAGATGTAGCGAGACAGAGGCTGACTATGACCAGATGTGAGAAAGAAAGGCAGCTCAGAACATAAAAGGCTCAGGCACCACCATAAGGAAAGGTTCTTTGAACTCTACTCTGTGCTTCCACCTTGCTGTCCTGGGTGCATCGTGGCCCCTCTCAGGAGGGATAGAAAAAAAGCAACTCCAGTGGGCACCACAGAATAAGTGGGAGAAACGTCAAAGTGCCTGAGCCTGACTGAGGTGAGGGTTAGGAAAACTGGGTGCCTTAAGAGTTCTGTCCTTCATAACGCTCCGTACTCATAGAGCTTGCCAGTGACAAATCAGGGAGACACATCCTCAGAAAACAGGAGTGCTCAGGGATCTGCCCTACTGCCAACAAGTAGGGTCCCCGGTGAGAGGTTAGCAAAGTGGGGAGGGCAAGCCCAGTTTGTGTGTGCCTCTCCTTGCCCCTCTCCTTTCTTAACCCAACAAGAGCAGCTTGTGCTGAGACCTAGGTCTCAGTCTTTTCTTCAGTAACAATTCAAGCCAAGATAGCTAATACCCCCAGGGGAAGATGAACTCACAGGCAAAAACTATCAGATACCTGAGAAGCAGCACCACCAAAAAAGAAAGACAACAAACTGTACAACCAATACAAGATTAATTAGAACTAATGGAATAAATATATTAATAATTAAAAATAAACATAATAAATAAAGAAAAGGAAGGATGATGGTAAGATGAAGTAAAAAAAGTAGTTATGAAAAAGGATCAAATAGAAAATGTGAAAATTTTAATAAATGAAATAAAGAATTCAATAAATGATATAAATAATAAAAATGAATTATATTGGGACAGAGATAGGTGAGCTGAGCAATCAGGTTGTTGGGTTCTCCCAGAAGTCATTGGGAAGGAGTAAAGAGCTGGAAAATATAACAGAATTTGAAGCTAATAAAAATAAGCTAAGAAAAATACAGATGTCACCATCTGTACAACAGGAAGCCTTGAAGAAAAGGAAAAAATGAAAAAAGGAATGTATTGAAGAAAAAAACCCAAGGGTTTTCCAAGATTAAAAAAAGATGAAAGACCTCAGACTAAAAGGGTTCATGGAGTCCCTAATAAGATAGAATTAATGAGAAAAAATAAACATAAATATGATTTTAATAAGTTAAATATAACTAATAAAAAGCACAAAAATAGAATTCAGACTTTTCAAACCAATAGAAGAAAATTCTATCCAATGAAAGACAAGAAAAGGAAAAAGCAAAGAGAATAAAGTAAAATATGGTAAGCATAAATTAGAAATAAGATAACTGAAATGAATACTAATATAAAATTACATTACTTGTGTTATGGATTGAATTGTGTCCCCCCAAAAGAGGTATATCAAAGTTCTAAATCCCAGTACCTCTCTCAATGTAAGCTTATTTGGAAATAGGGTTATTGCAGATGTAATTAGCTAAATTAAGATGAGGTTGTGGGGCTCGAGGGACATTGTTCCAGCTAATGATTAAGAACTCTCCAGACAGTAGGGGCTTCTTAGACAATGGGTAAATTTCCAGGATGTCCGGCCCCCTTCCGAGAAGGAGGGAGATAACAAAATGTAAAAAAGGTGTCTGTCAAAGACCAATCAGGCAGCTAGGGACAAGTTCCCTCTCTGGTCCGAGCCTAAGCCGGGACCAATCAGCAGGAGAACACAACCAAATCTATAATTTACATACGGGGCAGTGGGAACCTATAAAACTGACATATTCGCGCCCAAAAGGGTTCCTTCTTCGACCTCCTGCGTGAGGACCAAGGAACCCCGGTGCACCGGCCTTCAATAAACCTCTTGCGTTTTGCATCGGCTTCCGACTCTTGTTGTTTCCTGGGCGAGTCGAAACTCCTAGGAGACCGCGAAGGTCTAACATTTGGGGGCTCGTCCGGGATTCCACTCGCCCCGGACCACAATAACATCGGGAGTTGGAGGTACCAGGTAAGCTCGAGCTTGATTGTCTGTTTGTCCCTTGTTCTTTGTGGGCCATTATCGGAGGAAAGCCGTAAGAATCGGCTTATTATGGAATCTGTATCGGACCTCTGGCTAGGCAGACGTGCTAATAGCCGGCGTCCATGAGCTCTAGGGGACGCCCTGGTGGCTCATCTGGAAGGAGAGGCAAACTCTGTCTCCCCTTCACTCGGT
>NW_020837990.1:10405427-10407882 GCF_003676395.1 Aethalodelphis obliquidens | reverse complement strand
GTTTCCTGGGCGAGTCGAAACTCCTAGGAGACCGCGAAGGTCTAACAAGGTCATACTGAAGTAGAGTGGGGCCCTAATCCAATAAAACTGGTGTCCTTATAAGAAGACAGCCATGGGAACACAGAGACACGTGGAGAGAATGCCACATAACAACAAAGGCAGAGACTGGAGTTATCCAGCTGCAAGCCAAGCAATGCCAAAGTTTCCCAGCAAACCACCAGAAGCTAGGAAGCGACTAGGAAGGATTTTCCCACAGGTTTCAGAGGGATCATGGCCCTGCTGACACCTTGATTTTGGGCCTCTAGCCACCAGAACTGTGAGACAACACATTTCTGTTGTTTCCAGCCACCCAGTTTGTGGTACTTTGTAATGGAAGTCTTAGGAAACTAACACAATTTGCAATGAATTAAACTCACTAATCAAAAGACAGACACTCACAGACTGGATTTTTTTTAAAAACAATATTCTGACAGGAATATTCATAAAACAAAAGGGGATAGGAAAGTTGCAAATAAAAGGACAGAAATGTATATGAAGCAATTTTGAACCATATAAAACTGGGGAGCAAATTTAATATCAAACAAAATTGAATTCAAGGCAAAAAAAATCATAAAGGGGGATGCTTTTAAAGAAAACAAAATCAGAAAGATATAACAATTGTGGACTTACATGCCCTTAAAACCATAGCTTCAAGATGTAAAATGCAACAACATAACTACAGAGAAAAACACATAGGAATTGTAATTAGAAACTGTTTTGTAACCATCTGAGAAACTGATAGAACAAGCAGACAAATAATAAGTAATCATAGAGAATATTTAAATGAAATGATCCATAAATTTGAAATAGTAACTATATGGGAAGTGGGAAGAACTTTACAACATCAACCAACAAGTGAAGAAAGCACATTTCTTGAGCACACATGAAACATTTAAACAATTCACGATTTACCAGATCACAAAGAGAGAGAGCCTCAACACTGTCCCCAAAATCAACATTATACATGTTAATTATCTTAACACAATGGATTAAAATGATAAATTATTAACAAAATCACTTTAAATCCTTGTACATCTAGAAAGCAAATGGCATAACACTAAATAATCCTTGGATTAATGAGGAAATATAGAGGAAATGATTAAATATTTGGAATATGAATGATAATGAGAAAAGGGCGTACCAGAATTTAAGAGACATAGCTAGAGCAGCCTTAAGGATAAAATTTATAGTTCTACTACCATATGACCCAGCAATCCCACTACTGGGCATATACCCTGAGAAAACCATAATTCAGAAAGAGTCATGTACCACAATTTCATTGCAGCACTATTTACAATAGCCAGGACATGGAAGCAACCTAAGTGTCCATCAACAGATGAATAGATAAAGAAGATGTGGCACATATATGCAATGGAGTATTACTCAGCCATAAAAAGAAATGAAATTGAGTTATTTGTAGTGAGGTGGATGGACCTAGCGTCTATCATACAGAGTGAAGTAAGTCAGGAGGAGAAAAACAAATACCGTATGCTAACACATATATATGGGATCTAAAAAAAAAAAAAAATGGTTCTGAAGAACCTAGGGGCAAGACAGGAATAAAGACGTAGATGTAGAAAATGTACTTGAGGACACAGAGAGGGAGAAGGGTAAGCTGGACCGAAGTGAGAGAGTGGCATTGACATATATACACTACCAAATAGATAGCTAGTGGGAAGTAGCTGCATAGCACAGGGAGACCAGCTCGGTGCTTTGTGACCACCTTAGAAGGATGGGATAGGGAGGATGGGAGGGAGACACAAGAGGGAGGGGATATGGGTGTATACGTATATGTATAGCTGATTTACTTTGCTATACAGCAGAAACTAAAACAACATTGTTAAGCAATTATACTCCAATAAAGATGTTAAAAAAAAGAATAATAGTTATGAACACATTTATCAGAAAAAAATAACAATTGAAAACAAATGAGCTAAGGTTTTAACTCAAAAGTTTAGAGAATGAATGATAGACCAAATACAAAGAAACAATCAGAAAGAAAAAACATAAGGGCAGAATTCAATAAACAAGTGAACTACAACAACAGCAACTATAAAATAGATAAGAATAACCAAACCAAAAGCTGGGCCTTCCAAAAGATTCCTAGATGTACTAACCTCCGTCAAAAGCTCATCAAGGGAACCTATCTATGACACAAAAACAGACTCACAGACATAGAGAACAGATTTGTGGTTGCCAAGGGGGAGGGGAGTGAGGGAGAGATGGACTGGGAATTTGGGATTAGCAGATGAAAACTATTATATGTAGAATGGATAAACAAAAAAGGTCCTACTGTATAGCATGGGAACTATATTCAATATTCTGTGATAAACCATAATGGAAAAGAATATGAAAAAGTATGCATGTGCATATATATATATATATATATATATATATATATATATATATATATATA